>NC_041381.1:618936037-618983317 GCF_002162155.2 Triticum dicoccoides
AAGCCCTTTATGTGGTGTCGCTCAGACGCCCGACTGTGGCATTTCTTTTAAAGCCCTTTATGTGGTGTCGCTCAGACGCCCGACTGTGGCATTTCTTTTAAAGCCCTTTATGTGGCGTCGCTCAGACGCCCGACTGTGGCATTTCTTTTAAATCCCTTTATGTGGCGTCGCTCAGACGCCCGACTGTGGCATTTCTTTTAAAGCCCTTTATGTGGTGTCGCTCAGACGCCCGACTGTGGCATTTCTTTTAAAGCCCTTTATGTGGTGTCGCTAAGACGCCCGACTGTGGCATTGCTTGTTATTTGTTTCATAAATTTTTATACTACTATGTTATTGCATTTTTATAAATAACCGCCTGCACGCATCAGAATTTTATCTACTATTTTTGACTGATGTCATGAGCATAAAATATTTTCAGCACATCATTGTTATATTATACCTGTGTTCATAATGTTTGCGAGTACATTCAAAGTACTCACTGGCTTGTCCCTGGCTATTGCCTTGGCCAGATTTTTCTTGCACGAAGAGGAGCGATGCGATGACAGCCCCGGAACCTAAGTAATGGAGATAGCAGCCTCGCGAAGATAGGATTTAACCTGGTCAGCTATTCCCATGGGAACTGGAGTCCCATAGACACAGATGTGTCACAACCCGCTTCCGCCATCAACCACTAGAAACCATTTGTTGTACTCACAGGCCAGAATGGTCTTGTACTACATATTTTGTATTTTGCTTGGAGTTTCTGTATCAAGTTAGAGCCTCATCAGCTAACAGTAATCCTGGGGCTGATGAGCACGACGGTCTTTTCTGGAATTTTATTACCCGGAAAAACCGGCCGCGACACCAGGCCACTGAGTTAAACCATTTTGCAAAGCCTTTCAAGATGGGCCTCCAACTAACCAACCGTCGTTTTAACTTTGACAAGTTCAGGGTCTGTATAAGATTGACTTGTCATACGTTCGACGGGTCATGCCAGGATTACTTGGATAGGAGTGGCTTACTTGATAAAGGCAGCTTAACCCGGGGTTTTAGGTGAATACACCAGGCTTCCAAGTCGTGCTTGATAGAATATTACAAGGGTCCTTTCAAACTCTTTGTTGCATTGCACAAAGAGCCCCCAAGTAACTTTGTGAGCTGTGCTCAATCGGTGCCTATGTTTGAGCTGTGCATAGCATCTAGACTCTCTTTGGCCCCTTGGGTGTGAAGCTCCCAAGCTGTGTTGTGGCGTGATAGCCGGTTTAACAGGAAGTACTCCGCTTTGTCAGCTGAAGCTCCCATGTAATCAAAAGAAATTTGAAGAAAACGGCAGAGGCCCTGCTTATAGCAAGGATGCCGGTTTATTATATTGATGATAATATATACATTGTCAAAATATGTACATAAGAGGAGCCTATGGCTCAGGTGTAGTAAGGCTGAAGGAGAGCTATGTTCCAGGGCCGCCGGGTCTCCTCCTCAGATTTGCGTGAGTCTATGTGCTCTCGAACATCAATGAGGTAGTATGATTCATTGTGCAGATTCTTGCTGACCACAAAGGGTCCTTCCCAAGGGGGGGATAACTTGTGCATATCGGTCTGATCCTGGATGAGCCGAAGCACCAAATCGCCTTCTTGAAAGGTTCTTGTCTTGACTCGGCAGCTGTGATAACGCCGCAGGTCTTGCTGATAAACCGCCGAATGAGCCAAAGCCATGTCCCGTTTTTCATCTAACAGGTCCAATGCCTCATGGTGTGCTTGTTCGTTGTCTGCTTCAACATAATTGGCAACCCGGGGCGAATCATGACGAATATCACTTGGGAGGACCGCCTCTGGCCCGTAAACCATGAAGAAAGGTGTGTAACCCATTGATCTGTTGGGGGTGGTGTTGATGCTCCATAACACAGAAGGTAATTCTTCCACCCAACAACTCGGCGTTCGCTTCAAAGGAACCATAAGCCGGGGCTTGATACCCTTTAAGATTTCCTGATTTGCTCTCTCAGCTTGTCCATTGGACTGGGGGTGTGCCACTAATGACACATCAAGCCGGATATGCTCTCTTTGACAGAAGTCCTCCATCTCACCTTTAGAAAGGTTTGTGCCATTATCCGTGATGATGCTATGTGGAAAGCAAAAAAGGAAGATCACCTTCTTGATAAATTGAACCGCCGTGGCTGTGTCACACTTCCTTACGGGCTCCGCTTCAACCCATTTAGTGAACTTGTCAACCACCACCAACAAATGGGTTTCTTATCCTTGGACCACTTAACCATATCAAGCCCCCAAGTAGCAAATGGACAAGTGATTGGAATCATCCGTAGCTCTTGAGCCGGAACATGAGCTCGGTGTGAAAACTTCTGACAAGCGTCACACCGCTTTACCAGATCCTCAGCATCATCATGAGCTGTCAACCAGTAGAAACCATGATGAAAAGCTTTAGCCACCAGGGACTTTGAACCGGCATGGTGACCACAATCTCCTTCATGGATATCACACAGAATCTCTTGGCCCTCTTCAAGAGAAACACAACGCTGGAATATGCCTGAGACACTGCAGTAGTGTAACTCGCCATTGTGAAAAACCATGGACTTTGATCGCCGGATTATCTGTCTGGCTAGAACTTCATCTTCTGGTTACTCGCCTCAGTTCATATACGCCAAATATGGAACCGTCCAATCCGGAATTACATGTAAAGCGGCTACCAGTTGGGCCTCCGTATCAGGAACATCTAAATTCTCCTATGTAGGCAACTTAACAGACGGGTTATGCAAGATATCTAGAAAGGTATTGGGTGGTACCGGTTTACGCTGAGATCCCAAGCGGCTTAAAGCATCGGCTGCTTCATTTTTGCGCCGATCAATATGCTCAACCTGATAACCCTTGAAGTGACCCGCCACAATATCCACCTCTTGTCTGTAAGCCGCCATGAGTGGATCCTTAGAATCCCAAGTGCCAGAAACTTGCTGAGCCACCAGATCAGAGTCTCCGAAGCATCGTACCCGGCTTAAATTCATTTCCTTAGCCACACGGAGACCATGGAGTAAGGCCTCGTACTCAGCTGCATTGTTAGTACAAGGAAACATTAAGTGGAGAAGATAACAAATTTTATCACCTCAAGGGGAAGTAAGGACAACTCCAGCCACCGAGCCCTCCAATTGCCTGGATCCGTCAAAGTGGATAGTCCAGTATGTGTTATCCGATTTGTCTTATGGTGCCTGCAACTCGGTCCAATCATTGATGAAGTCAACAAGCGCCTCAAACTTGATGGCTGTCCGAGGCATATACTTCAACCCGTGTGGACCAAGCTCAATAGCCCACTTTGCAACCCGTCCAGTTGCCTCCTAGTTTTGAATTATATCGCCCAAAGGAGCCGAACTGACCACTGTGATGGGATGGCCTTGAAAGTATTGCTTAAGCTTCCGACTTGCCATAAAAACCCCATACACCAGCTTCTGCCAATGCAGATATCTTTGCTTTGACTCGATGAGTACCTCACTGATATAGTACACCGGCCATTGAACCGGATATTCTTTCCCAGCCTCCTTGCGCTCAACCACAATTGCCACGCTGACAGCACGAGCATTGGCAGCCACGTACAACAATAGGGGCTCATTGTCAACCGGAGCAGCAAGGACTGGCGGTTCAACCAACTGCCTCTTCAAGTCCTCAAACGCCGCATCAACTGCGTTACTCCAGACAAAAGTGTCTGTTTTCTTCAACATTTGATAGAGAGGAATCACCTTCTCTCCCAAGCGGCTGATAAACCGGCTCAGGGCTGCAATTCGACCGCCAGACGCCGAACATCATTGATACACGCCGGTTTAGCCAAGGATGTAATCACTTTGATCTTTTCCGGATTAGCCTCAATGCCCCTGTTAGACACCAGCAAGCTTAAGAGCTTGCCTGCCGGAACACCAAAAACACACTTGTACGGATTGAGCAATATCTTATAAACCCGAAGATTGTCAAAGGTCTCTTTGAGATCATCTACCAATGTCTCCTTCTTCCACATAGGCATGAACATTGCGCCCAATCTGAGTATGAAGACAATTCTGCACACAACGCTGATAAGTCGCCTGGGCACTCTTGAGCCCAAAGGGCATAGAAACAGAGCAGAAGGCTCCAAAAGGAGTGATGAAGGCTGTCTTCTCCTGGTCCTTAACTACCATTTTGATCTGATGATAACCAGAATAAGCATCCAAGAAACTCAAAAGCTCTCAACCCGCCGTAGCATCAATGATCTGATCAATACGCGGGAGAGCAAAAGGATCTGCCGGACAAGCTTTGTTCAAGTCTGTGTAGTCCACACACATGCGCCAAGTGCCATTCTTCTTAAGTACGAGCACCAGATTGGCCAGCCACTCTGGATGAAAAACTTCGACGATGAACCCAGCAGCCAACAGCCGGGCTACCTCCTCTCCAATGGCCTTGCGTCTTTCCTCGTTGAAGCGGCAAAGAAACTGCTTGACCGGTTTAAACTTAGGATCAATATTGAGAGTGTGCTCAGCGAGTTCCCTCGGTACACCTGGCATGTCAGAAGGCTTCCATGCAAAAATGTCCCGGTTCTCACGGATGAACTCGATGAGCGCGCTTTCCTATTTCGGATCCAGATTAGTGCTGATACTAAACTGTTTGGATGAATCGCCAGGAACGAAATCAACAAGTTTAGTCTCATCAGCCGGGTTGAACTTCAGGTTCGGGTCATGCTCAGTGGTGGGCTCCTTCAGAGGGGTGATATCTGCCGGATCAAAATTGTCTTTGTAGAACTTTAACTCCTTTGTTGCATAAACCGACTCAGCAGAAGCCGCATCACCTTCTTCACAGTCCAAAGCGATCTTACGACTCCCATGTACCGTGATGGTCCCCTTATGACCCAACATTTTGAGCTGTAAATAAATATAGCAGGGCCTTGCCATGAACTTCACATAAGCTGGCCGTCCAAGCAGGGCGTGATATGGGCTCTGGATTTTTACCACTTCAAAGGTCAAAGTTTCTAACCTGGAATCATGCTCATCTCCAAACACAACCTCTAAAGCTATCTTGCCAACTAGATATGCCGATTTACCTGGTACTACACCGTGAAAGATAGTGTTCGACGGTTTAAGATTTTTATCTGTCAACCCCATGCGACAGAAGGTTTCATAATATAGGATGTTGATATTGCTCCCTCCATCCATGAGCACTTTGGTAAATTTATAACCTCCCACCTGAGGTGCCACCACTAATGCCAGATGACCCGGATTATCAACCCGGGGCGGATGATCCTTCCTGCTCCACACAATGGGCTGCTCAGACCAGCGCAAGTAACAGGGTACTGTCGGTTCAATAGCATTAACTGCCCTCTTGTGAAGCTTCTGATCGCGCTTACACAAGCTAGTAGTGAAAACATGATACTGCCCGCCATTCAACTACTTTGGGTGACTCTGAAACCCTGATTGCTGCTGATTCCCCTGATTGTTCTGTTGGTTGTGACCACCTTGGTTGTTTTGGTTGCCCTGATTATTCTAAAATCCAGAGTTTGAACCTCCACCACCGTGAAAATCTGGACCTGAACCGCCAGACGGACCCTGATCATACCAGAAGAGATCAGAGTTTTTGAACTCCTTCATAATAAAACAATCCTTCCAGTGGTGCGTTGCCGGGGCCTCCTTTGTCCCGTGCTTTGGGCAGGGCTGGTTTAACAGGCACTCCAGATTCATGCCTCCACCGTGCTGGGGCGGTTTACCCTTACGACGCTGCACATTGCCCTACACATTGGTGTTAGCCACAAAATCCGAATTATCCGCTTTATGCTTACCATTGTTCTCGTGGTTATTATGTCCTTTTGAACCGGCATTCTTCTTTCCCTTCTCCTGCTTCTCTTCATCAGAATCGGGATCTTTGGTATTATCAGAATCAGCATATTTAACCAGAGCCGCCATAAGCGTTCCCATGTCATTGCAGTGGCGTTTGAGTTGTCCCAATTTCATCTTCAGCGACTTAAACCGGCAATTACGCTCCAATGTTACAATTGCTGTGTCAGCATTGATGCGGTCCGATGAATGCAGGACTTCTGAAACCCGGCACACCCAATGAGTGGTTGACTCGTTCTCTCCTTGAACACATGCATCTAGATCCACAATGGACATGGGTTGTTTGCACGTATCCTTGAAATTCGCTATAAACCGGGCCTTCAATTGGTCCCATGATCCGATGGAGTTAGCCGGCAGGCTCTTCAACCAAGTGCGAGTTGTTCCTTCCAACATCATGGTGAAATATTTTGCACATGCCGCTTCATCCACCTCTAGCATCTGCATAGCCATCTCTTAGCTCTCCACCCACGCCTTGGGGGGTAAATCAGGGTGTAATTTGGCACCTTCCGCGGGTCCTTGAAATCCTTGGGTAACCGCACATTGAGCAGAGCCGGAGTAAGACACGACACTCCCCATGAGTTGAAAGCAAGTACGGTACCTCGCTCTACTAACGCCGCTGGCTGAACTGGGGCGGGTTGATGATGACCCGCGTACTGTGCTGCTAATGCGGCCTCCTTTCAAGCTCTGCTATTATGTACCACGTCCTGAGCATTTGCACCACCGCGTGCCGGATTAGGACCTCGAGGGGCGTCACGGTTCCGCGCACTGCTTCACATAGCCGGCTCATCCATGTGCCTGCTGTAGCTCCTGCTTGGGCGAGGGGTCGAGTGAATCCTCTCGCGGCTATATGAATAAGCCTGCTGCTGCACCATAGCAGTCTGAAGAAGATCCCTGTCCTGCCGCGTCTTAACTGCCGCTAGCGACTCACCCTCCATCGGAATACCTGCCAACCGGGATGCTGCAGCTATCATGTTGTCCAAAGGGGTGGAGAAGTGACCCAGCGGGGGTGCCGTGTAATGCGGCGGGTGTGTTGTGTATTGCGGCGGGTTATCTATTTGTCGAGGTGGGCCCATCACCTGTGGTTGATCCGGCGCTCCGGTCCTTGGCACGGTAGTCCGGTTTACTGCTGCCTGGTTGCTGGTTCCTGCCCCTAGCGTACTGAAGAGATTCATTGCATTGTAATCGGCCGGCAAGCGAGACTGATGTCTCCTCCTCAATACGTCATTTGAAGCGTTCTGATCTAGCAAAAGTCGATAATTTTCGGCCTGAATCCTCTGTGACTGGGCATCTAAACCGGCCCGTTCCTCAGCCATCCTGGTTTCTCAGCCGCCAAGTCCTCTTTGGCCTGAGTTATCTGACCCCGCAGCTTTGTGACCTCCGCCTTATGCCGATCTTGAGTCTCCGGGGTAACTGCTGTGGTCAACAACGTCGTCCAGGCGTCCAACAAACCGGAAAGAACTTGAGCCGGCTGGTGCGCGGGGCCTCCTGCCCCGGCTGCTGATCCGGAATCCATTACCGCTGCAGTGGAATTTTGCAACGCTGGCTGTGTACTGGCCATGAAGATTGTGACCCGATTTGGCGGTTCAAGAAATTCTGGAATACTGCTGCCATCGGAATACCCTTCGAACAAGCCATCTTGAACTTGATACAAAGATTCGGTTTCACCGGTGGATGACTCGCCATCGGAATAAACGGCCGTCTCACCTTCGGACACTAGTTCGGATTCGATCCCATGGACACATCCTATGAACGCACGCTTCATGGCGGTCTGAATCCGGACATGACTCGCACGCTGAGCCGTTTCAATGAGGTCGGTGCAGATGTCCGGCTCAGGGCCCGGTTCGCCGATCTTGCCGATGAAGACGTGAATTCCTCCGAAGGGGACCCGGTACCTGTACTCGATTGAGCCGGCGTTGGGGCCCCAGCCTGCATCGTTGATGTAGAGCTTACCGCGACGACTCTTGGACATCCGGCCCAATGCATATCCCTTGAGCCCTTCGAACTTGCCCTCTAAGAACTTGAAACCATCATGCGATAGCCCCACGGTGGGCGCCAACTGTCGTGGCATTATCACGTCAGATGTCCTCATGAAAGGACTTAGTCGTGGAGCCATCGCGACTGGGTTAGCTTAGAGGGTTAAACCGGACAAGGGACACGAGAGTTTTATACTAGTTCGGCCCCTTACGATGAAGGTAAAAGCCTACGTGTAGTTGTGATGGAATTACTGGGGTTTCGATGACCAGGGAGCAAATACGCTTTGCCTGAGTCTCGAGTTGTTGTTTCTTGTTCCTGAACCACCGTCAGGTCGTCCCTTTATATACATAGGTTGACGCCCAGCCGGTTTATAGAGTCCCAAGACTGGCTCATACAAGTGTTTGGCTCGGTCTCTCCCATTCCCTAACTTACAATACAAGTTATACAACTATGGCGATTTACAACTACGGGCCCTAATCCGCCTTTGGGCTCTGGGCCTCTAAGCTTTATCAGTAAAGCACCATCTTCTTTGTCTTCATGGGTCTCAATATAGGTGAACGTGAACCGGCCCCTCCTGGGCGGTTTATACTTAGTAGTTATATCCTCAACAGACGGGTTGGATCCAGGGCGACTGGATCCGATCCTCGCTCCGGCAAGAAGACCTGGACGAGCTAGCTGAGCTCGGGCTGATCGCTGACGGTGCTGCGAGGTTGTCGGAGGGGGAGATGGAGGCGCAGCCGTGACCGGGTGAGTGCGTACTGCTCGCCACCCACGTCAACCATGGTTTCTCGCTTCCTCTGCACCCCTTTTTCCGGGGTTTTCTGAACTTCTTCGGAGCCCAACTACACCATTTCTCTACCAACACCATCACCTACCTCGCGGCGTTTGTGTCCATGTGCGAGAATTTCCTTGGCTATCGATCGCACTAGAGCCTCTTCAAACACATCTTTACCATCCGTTCCCAGTCGGTCAAAAAGGCAAACTCGAGTGACGAGAAAACACACGTTATCCAAATGTGTGGTGTTTTGGGAATCTAGAAGAGGAAGAGGAGCTCCTTCCCTTCCATGACCCTTCCTGAGTCGGTCAGGGGCTGGCAGTCGACATGGTTCTACTGCCAGGACATCCCCACCCCGGGCCAGTCAACTGGACTTCCCCCTTTCTCGTTCGATCGCGTTCAAACTCCTTCCTCGCTGAAAGTGACTGCTGCGGAGAGGGTGGAGACAGATATGCTGGTCGAGAGGGTGGTCCAGCTAATTAATCAGGGCGTGACCGGGATGGACCTACTAGAGGTGTTTCTCAGTCGACGCATCCAGTCGCTTCAGGCTCGGGATCACTCGATGTGGATGTACTCCGATGCCAATGACACTACTCGGGTTCATCCGGAGGAAGTCTCGGCCAAGACGGTGGCTGGATGGCTGAATAGCATCACGGGCAAGAAGGACAACCCCATGGGGGCCAGGAGGGTTGTTCCCTTCAGTGACAGCAATTCACCCGACAAGGTTCGAACTTCTGCCTCTGACTGATTTCTTGTGCATCTTGCATCTGTCTTTGGCACCGACTGGAATTCACTAGACTGCTTGTTTTGTAAGTTTATACTGAGATGTATTCCGTGCCCAACGGCGAGCAAACCCTAGGCAGGACCAGGAAGGGGAGGACAACACAAACGAAAGCGGCAAGTGGCAGTCTTCAGACGGTGATGACGAAGAGGAGAGTGACGCGGCAGACGATGACGAGGGGGTCGACTCGCCGCCACGCTCGGAGCGCTGATCCAAACAACATCACGATCCAGTAGGCGAGCGGGGAAAGGCCGTGGCTTCTAGTACCCAAGCGCAGAAGCGGACTCACACGTCGACTCCGGAGCCGACTGAGAAGGTGGCCAAGCAGCCCAAGGTCGTGCCCCCAAAAAGTCGTAAGACTCTGCCGAGGATCAAGATGGATGTTCCAATTGCCTCCGGGTGAGAATTTTATCTTTCTGTGTTCCTTTCTTCCGATTGTCCTTTCTGTTGGTTACCGAGTGGATCGTGCATCTTTCCAGCCCAACCTCTACCGCGACTGATATGGACATTGACAAGGCCCTAGGAGACGAGGAAACCGACGACGCGACCACCTCCAGAGCTGGTAAGTCTGCTTGATTAAAAGTTATTGCGTCGATTGAACTGTCCGCCAGTTGAATTTCCGATGTTATTCCTTTTTGCTGCAGCTCCACGAGACATTGTCATGCTTCCTGATAATGATGAAGAAGAAGTGCCTCTGAGGGAGAGGAGGAAAGGCATGGGCTCGAGCGGGAGAGTGCTTGAGGTTCAAGCCCCTCAGTCGACGCCAGTGCTCGAGACGTCGGTCGAGCGATTTGGAGATCCGGTTCGGACCAACGTCTACAACTCCATGCGTCCGACCCAGTGGCTGCTTTGGCCGCCTTGGCGCCATCACTCTTTGCTGTATACCAAACTCCAGACGACTCGCCGAGTGCCACCAGGGAGGCTCTTCGCCAGGTGAATCTTGTTATGGAACAATTGAAGGTGATGCACGAGGCCAGTCAGGTGGCCTATAACGCTAGCAGCACTCTGCAGACCAACGTCAAGGTCAGTTAACTCCTGACTAAACTTTTGAATCATGAAAAAACTGTCGTTGTTGTATCGCTGCCCATATGTGCATCTACTATCATGGGTCTGTGTTTCATATCCGATCACCCACTGGGGTGTGCTTGCCTTTGAGTTTAATATGTCTTCCAATCCACTCGACTATTGGTGAGTCGAGTGTTTGTCCGAATCGGTGGGGGCACGCGAAGTGCACCCACTGGGTGTAGTCCCCGAGACCACGGTCGACTGCTAGCAGTCGCCTGGGGTCTGAGAATCTACTCTTTCCTTCTTTCTTCTTTTTTTGACTCAAGCTGGGCAGACCATGCCGGGTGTTGATTCAGACCAGTGCAGGCACGCTAAGTGCACCCACTGGGTGTAGTCCCCGAGACTACTGTTGAATGCTTGATTCGGTAGTAGTCTTAGAGTAACTTTCACTGTGATTGTCTTTCTGTCGACTGATATATCTCTCTCGCTCACTGTAGAGGTCTTGTGATCTTGGGGCTCGACTTTCTGAGTTAAACAAGCAGCAAATCAGCCACACTCTTGACCTTGAACTGGCAAATTAGCCCCATGGTGGGCGACATGCTCAGGAAGAAACAACCATCATGGGAGGTAACCAATCGAGACTTGTCCACCTTGTGACTCGCGCCTTTCAGTGTTTTTTCTTTCAGTCCCTTTGAACCGAGCGACTTCACACAAACAAATGTGCATAGTGAAAACCGTCAGCTTCAAGCTCATCTAAAGAGTGTTGTTTCTTTAGTGAGAATTAAGGAAGCTCTGGAGCAGAAGGATCTGGACCTTGCTACTGCTCAGAAGGAGGCGCGAGATAAGACGGCGCTTGCGGACAAGAAGCTGGCTTCGATCAACAAGTTGGAAGAGGAGAACTCGAAGTTGAAGACTGCCATCTCTGATGCCAATCGGGAGGTTGAGCAACTGAAGAAAGATAAGGAGAACCTGACCAATGAAGTCGGAAGCCTCAAAGCCAAGACGGGCGAGCTGGAATCTTATATTGGGACAGCTTGCTGCAAAACTGGTCTTGAAGCTTGAAGGTATCATCGTTCGATTGATTGGTTGCCGTTGATTGGAATGTCTTGTTATACTGTCAACTCACCATTTTCCTTGATTGTGCAGAACTTTGCCAGGACTTTGAGGCTGAGACTGGGCGGGTTGAGACGAGTCTCGACCCCATCAATTGTCCTATTAAAGATGATGTTGCGATGAGCTTGCTGCGGTTGGACATTGTTGTTGCTTATCTAGCTCGACTGAAGGCGACGATGACTCGGGTTGATGCCGAACTCTGGCCTCAGGCAAAACTTTCACAAGGTCTAGAGTCGCTGATGACTCGACTGAACCAGATCCCTGGCCGAGTGTAGGAATGGAAGAAATCATCTGCTCACTATGGTGCTGATATTTCCCTATCATTGGTCCGAGTGCACTGCAAAGACGCCAGAGAAGACAAGCTGGCGGCCCTCAAGGTTGTGAACACTAAGAAGCACACCTTCCAGTCCTTCATGGACACCTTCCTCGAGGCTGCCACTCGCATTGCAGACACATTGACCTTGATAGTTTTTGTGACCCAACCAGCCCCTCTCCTGACGAGTGACTGAGAAACATTATGCCTCACACTTATTTGCCTCGGAATGCCGAGTGATCATGTAATCGTTAAACTCTTTCAGGCTTGATGACTGAGTACTCTTGTCCGCTGCAATTCAAAACTTTTGCGGGGTTTATCCGAATTTGAATTTCTTTGAATATCGTGGCTTTTGCTTTGCTTCTTATGCTGTTTCTGATTGTCCCTCGGTTCCGAGTGGATTTGATCTTCTCACCCTTTGCCGAATGAAAGTACATTGTACTTGTCACAGAGCTCAGTCGCGGTGTTCAGTCGACACCTTGTCATCCTTGCGGGTAGAGACGGAACATTGTATTTGTGGCATAGCTCAGAGGTAGTGCTCAGTCGTCGCCTGGTCATCTTTGCGGGTAGAGACGGAACATTGTATTTGTGGCGTAGCTCAGAGGTGTTCAATCTACACCTCGTCGTCCCTGCAGATAGGGATAGAATGCACGTTGTACTTGTGGCATAGCTCAGAGGTGTTCAATCGACACCTCGTCGTCCCTGTGGATAGGGATGGCATGCACGTTGTACTTGTGGTGTAGCTCAGAGGGGTTCAATCGACACCTCGTCGTCCCTGTGGATAGGGATGTAACGCACATTGTACTTGTGGTGGTGAAGTCCCCGAGTAGGAGGGTTGCTCTCCACTTGGAGTGTTTTTAACTTAGGCGATTACGGGGTCGCAGCTAAGCCTCCAAGTGGGAGGGTTGCTCTCCACTCGGAGTGTTTTTAACTTAGGTGATTACGGGGTCGCAGCTAAGCCCCTGAGTGGGAGGATTGCTCTCCACTCGGAGTGTTTTTCTAACTTAGGCAATTACGGGGTCACAGCTAAGTCCCCGAGTGGGACGATTGCTCTCCACTCGGAGTGTTTTTTAACTTAGGCGATTACGGGGTCGCGGCTAAGCCCTCGAGTGGGAGGATTGCTCTCCAATCGGAGTGTTTTTTAACTTAGGCGGTTACATGGTCGCAGGTAAGCCCCCGAGTGGGAGGGTTGCTCTCCACTCGGAATGTTTTTTAACTTAGGCGATTACGGGGTCGCAGCTAAGCCCCCGAGTGGGAGGGTTGCTCTCCACTCGAAGTGTTTTTTAACTTAGGCGATTACGGGGTCGCAGCTAAGCCCCCGAGTGGGAGGGTTGCTCCCCACTCGGAGTGTTTTTTTAACTTAGGCAATTACGGGGTCGCAGCTAAGCCCCCGAGTGGGAGGCACTACAAAAAAAAGACACATCCGTGACATTTTGGGCCGAATGATTTTTTTTCTGTCATACTTATGACACTTCTATGACGATAATTGTGACAAAACCCGGTATCATCATAGATGTGGTGGGCTCCTACTTCTATGACAAAAAATCATGACACAAAATGGGCTTTTCATCCTGGGCGGGCCGGAGACGCAGCTGTATGACATTCTTTGGGCCGTCCATGACGGAAAAAACCGTGGTAGAAGCGAGGGTGAGGAAAATTTCAGGGAGTTCCCGGTTATGGTGGGTGGTCGGGGGCCGAGGGATGCGCGTTTCTCTCGTACACGTACGCGCGTGTGTGCAAGGCGTTGGGCTCTAACTGAACCCGAGAAAGTCGTCACCTAACTGAACCCGAGCGATTCCACTACAAGCTACGCGTTACTGAACCCGAGCGATCGAGCGATTCCTTCGCGCTACTGCTGCTAACTGAAGCCGATCGATGTTGCCTCTGGATGAACAGTGAGCATTGCGAGGGGGTTGGATGAACAGTGGTCGGTGGCGTTGCCTCTGGATGACCTGGACCCCATGGTGTGGAGGGCTGGATGAACAGGACGACCCCGTGGAGGACTGGATGAACAGTAGATGGTGGAGGGGTGCCCGTGGAGGGGTGGTTGAATAGTAGCCGGTGGAGTAGCGCGCGGTGGAGGCTGGATGAATAGGAGCCCGTGGAGGCTGGAGGAGGTCGACGTTGGATGAACAGTAGCCCGTGGAGGCTGGAGGAGGTCGACGGTGGAGATGAACAGTATCCCGTGGAGTCCCATTTTGCGGTATGCCACACCCCTCCCGATGAACAGGACCCGTTTCGACCGTAGCGCTCCAACACAAGTCCGTTTCGTCCGTTTTGCGGTACGCCACACCCCTCCCGATGAACATGACCCCCGTTTTGACCGTAGTGCTCCAACACAAGTCCGTTTCGTCCGTTTTGCGGTACGCCACAACCCTCTCGATCAACAGGACGCCCGTTTTGACTGTAGGAGGTCCGTTTCGTCCGTTTTGCGTTACGCCAGACCCCTACCGATGAACATGATCCCATTTCGAACGTGGCCGATTGAACATAAGGTCGTTTCCTCCGCTCTGCGGTATGCCAGGCCTCGTTTCCATCGCCTGTTCCGTCCAAGCCCTCCCGATGAACACGATGATGCATTTCGTTCCGACCCAGCCGGTTGGCTCCCCATGAACACGACGACGACGCTGTTTCTTCGTTCCGACCCAGCCATGTACATGAGCCCTGGCCGTACGTATGCACGAGTAGGCGTTCGAGACCCCGCCTGTATGTACACATACATGGCCGTATTTTCTTTCTTGCACACTGGCCGTTGTACGTACGTGTAAATGCTACATGTGCGCCTCTACATCGACATGTGCGCGCCTCTACATCCACCAGTATATATGTACATATATGTTTGCGACGAGAATGAGAATGCTACATACGCTTCGACCAGGTGGGTCCCGACTGTCAGGCACTTCCTTGTGTGCGAAGATGTAGCTGGTAGGTCCTAGCAGTCAGGGGGGCGAATCATTTTTTTTGCCCGGATGCACTTCCTTGTGTGCGAAGGTGTGGCTGGTGGGTCCCAGCAGTCAGGGGGGCAAATCGTTTTTTTCTCGGACGCACTTCCTTGCGTGCGAAGATGTAGCTGGTGGGTCCCAACAGTCAGGGGGGCGAATCGTTTTTTCGGACGCACTTCCTTGCGTGCGAAGATGTAGCTGGTGGGTCCCAGTAGTCAGGGGGCGAATCATTTTTTCGCGAAATATGGTGGCCCGTCCGATGGGTCCCTGCTGTCAGGTGGAGGAATAATTATTTTGCGTGTAATAAGGAGGCACTTCCTTGCGGTTGCCGTGGACCCAGCTGTGAGCTTCTCCACGTATAGTCCACGTCCGATGGAAGTCGTTCCTTGACCACATTGACCACGCCGCGCCGAGAGCACCACGGCGGTGGATGACGGCGAGGCCTACAAAGGGGACGACGCGGAGCCGGGGAAGATGCGATAGTGGATGCACACGCAGAGAGAAGTACGTGGGTTCACTGGTTCGGCTGCGCTACTGTCGCCGCAGAATAACAGGGGGTGTGGGTCAGTGGAGGGATGCATGGCCAGCGGTGGGTGTAGTAGGGGGCGGTGAGGCCTCCGCGGCAGCACAGCCGGCCACAGGAGGCAGGAGCAGGCGGCACGACCGGCGCTGCTTTGGGTGGCTGGAGCAAGAAGACCAGAGGTTGAAGAAGCACGACGGCCGCTGGATGGACATTGTACGGTCACTGCAGCTAGAATCGTTTATATTGACTAAGTTGACAAAGCCCTTGGTACGTCAACTTAGTGGACCCATAGGTCAGCTTCTGAAATGGTGCGCCCCAGATGTCAGGCGGAGGAATCATTTTTTGGGCAGGTAAAGCTAGAATATCCGAGATTGAAGAATAAGCACGGCATCCGTTGGATGGACATCCAACGGCCACTGCTGCTAGAACCGTGTGTTGACTATAAGTTGACAAAGCCTTGCATACGCGTCAACTCTGTTTTTTTAGGGAATGCGTCAACTTAGTAAGGCCAGAAGTGTGTGGCAGAGAACTTATAGCCCATCTGAGATTTGTAAAATGTGCAGCCCATTTTTGAATTCTAATGGAATTTACTACAGCCCATTTACAGTTTGTTAAAAGTACAGCCCATTTCAACCAACCGTTCAAAACAGAATTCAACAAAATTTCCCACATTTTGATGGGATCCAAAATATTTTTATCCCGAAATTTCTAGTCAGACTAAGTACAATTTCAATATAAATTTATATTACGTAAAAATCCAATGAAACATTGCGCTCACAACAGTTAATGAAATTAAAATTTTCAATATCCAAAACTAATATTTTATAAAGTTATTACATGTTTGGTATATTTTTTTATAGTTACTGCCCAGTATTTATAATTACATCCCATTTATTATTTCTTAAAGCCAATTTTCTTGTTAAGCCTAATGCATCCCTCCTAGGAAAGATTTGCAGCCCAGCGGGGCGGAGAATAACAACCTGGCCTTGCCTGGGTATTTCTAAAAAAAGTATAGCTGGGCTAGCCATTTTTAGCTTGAAAAAAATTAATATCTGGGCTGGATATCTGGCCTGGGCTAGACGGGCCAGTTAATACCTGCAGCGATGTTTTCGTTGTTGTTAAGAGGAGAAAAAAATAATATCTGGGCTCAACATCAAAAAACTCTGCAGTGCTCACACCTCAAAAACACAAATACTGCTCGAGCTGCTTGGTCCCAGCTATCGGCCGCTTCTTGTGCAATTCTCTCATTTATTGACTAGTACATAGGTTGACAATGGTGTGGGATTGTGATGTCAGGAAACCAGGAGGAAGCAAAATAAATTATAGTTTTATATATCTATATCTATAGTGTATCAGTTTTGAGATGGATCCAGAGCTGCAATCATAACCGTTGGTCTCCAAAATCCAAGGGCTAAGATCAATTGGATTCGCCATGAACAGTAGACTGGTGTTGCCTCTGCTGTGTTCTAGAATATTCACATGGCCCTTCCAGGAAAAAAGGCCCATATGCGATGCCTCATGGGCTATATTTTACTGCTTGAGCGCATGACGACTTGAGCCCAGATAAGAAGGTTTGGGAGGAGAATGGGAAGAAAAAAATAGTAGAGTAACATATAGTTTTTTCATGAACCTCCAGTATTTTAGATGTGAATGTACACATTTTTGTATGAATATTAAAAACAATTGTGGGTGGAATTCCATTTATCAAAATCACTCCATTATTTTTTTCTGAGTCACACTCCAAAATCACTCCATTATCTTAAGACGTGCATTGCACGTGCATACATACTAGTATATAATAAGGAGGCACTTGCGTACGTTAGGTTATGGCCCTGGTGGGTCCCCATTGTCATCCTCTCCAAGTAAAGTCATCTCCTTGCCCGCACGCGCTTTCCGCCCGAAACAGTCAGCACCGCCCGCCCCGCTTCCCGGTGCAGGCGATTGCTCCGCCTTCAAACGACACAAGTGCCATCCGTCCATCCATCTGCCGCCCACATTAATGATATGCGGCTGCTGAGGCGGCTACTCCGGTGCCACACGTCCGTCGCTCCGCCGCCCACCATTGCTATATAAACTGCTGCGCCGGCCATAGCCGCAGTCACCCACATCTGTTCCCTTTCTCCTGTCCACACCACTACTGCCCACCATGGCTTCCTCGCGCTCCAGCGCTCTTCGGGACGGGCGGACGACGGACCACAAGGAGATGGCAGCCATTGCTGCCAACCGACTGGCCGACAAGTAGCCGGAGGATGACGACGTCCCAATGAAGAACATGGTAGTCGACGATCCGGCGCCAACCCCCTCCTCCACGCCATCCTCGCTGGTGCATTGCACCATGACCATCAGCGAGGCCCGTGCCCAATATATGGACACAGTGAGGCAGATGCGTGAGGAGCAGTTCCGGGAGGCGCAAGCTGACGCCGCCTACAACCACCATCTCCTCCAGGAGCACCTGCAGGCGGAAGAGCAGATTGCCGCGGAGCGGGCAGAGCAGGAGGCACTGCTCGACTGGTACCGCTCCGCCCGCAAGGGCCGCCTCGAGCACTGGCGGTACCGCATGCGGGTGGCGCACGCTGCGGCCGCCTACAAAGAGAGCGATGAAGAGGGTGAGGCACAGTTTGGCGAGACCGAGGACGAGGCAGAGGACAATACTGGCTCCGACGAGTCACCACTCTGCTGGCGTCGATGAGGCCCTGCTCCGCCGAGGCCCCGCAGCGCCAACAACGAGGCAGAGGACACCGCCGGCTCTGCCGAGGCCTTGCCCCCACCAACAATGAGGCAGAGGACATCGTCGGCTCAGCCGAGGCCCCACCCTGCCGGCAACGTAGTGGAGGATTTCCACCGCTCCGCCGAGGCGCCGCCCGCCGGCAATGAGACAGAGGACATCACCGGCTCTGCCGAGGCCCTGCCCCGCTGCCAACGAGGCCGCACCACACAGAAAACGAGGAAGAGTAGAACACGGTAGGTCGCCACTGCTCGGGTCCAAGTAAGGCCACCGGTGGTACCCTCCAGTTGAAGCCAAGCTAGGTGGGTTGACCATTGACGGCCGGTTAGCATCCTGGCGGCGACGTGGAGTCGGAGAGCTGCGCTGGAGAAGAACACTGCTTCTACTTAACTGCTGGTGCAGTTGGCTGATACGTCTCCAACGTATCTATAATTTTTGATTGTTCCATGCTATTATATTACCCCTTCTGGATGTTTATGGGCTTTATTCTACACATTTATATCATTTTTGGGACTAACATACTAACCGGAGGCCCAACCCATATTGCTGTTTTTTTTTGCCTATTTCAGTATTTCGAAGAAAAGGAATATCAAACGGAGTCCAAACGGAATGAAACCTTCGGGATCGTTATTTTTGGAACAAATTTGATCCGGAGAGCCTGGAGTGCAAGTCAAGAAAGCTCCGAGGGCCCCATGAGATAGGAGGGCGCCCCCCTGTAGGGCGCGCCCCTGTCTCGTGGGCCCCTCGGGCATCCACCGACGTACTTCTTCCTCCTATATATATCCACGGACCCCGAAAACATCTAGGAGCACCACAAAACACAATTTCCACCGCCATAACTTTCTGTATCCGTGAGATTCCTTCTTGGAGCCTTCGCCGGCACTCTGCCGGAGGGGGAATCGACCATGGAGGGCCTCTACATCAACACCATAGCCTCTCCGATGAGTTGTGAGTAGTTTACCACAGACCTACGGGTCCATAGTTATTAGCTAGATGGCTTCTTCTCTCTTTTTCGATCTCAATACAATGTTCTCCCCATCTCTTCTGGAGATCTATTTGATGTAATCTCTTTTTGCGGTGTGTTTGTCGAGATCCGATGAATTGTGGGTTTATGATCAAGTTTATCTATGAATAATAATGGAATCTTCTCTGAATTTTTTTATGTATGATTGAGTTATCTTTGCAAGTCTCTTCGAATTATTAGTTTGGTTTGGCCTACTAGATTGATCTTTCTTGCCATGGGAGAAGTGCTTAGCTTTGGGTTCAATCTTGTGGTGATCTTACCCAGTGACAGAAAGGGTTGCAAGACATGTATTGTATTGTTGCCATCGAGGATAACAAGATGGGGTTTATATCATATTGCATGTGTTTATCCCTCTACATCATGTCATCTTGCTTAATGCGTTGCTCTGTTCTTATGAACTTAATACTCTAGATGTATGCAGGAATCGGTCGATGTGTGGAGTAATAGTAGTAGATGCAGGCAGGAGTCGGTCTACTTGTTATGGACGTGATGCCTATATACATGATCATGCCTAGATAACGCCATAATTATTCGCTTTTCTATCAATTGCTCGACAGTAATTTGTTCACCCACCGTAATACTTATGCTCTTGAGAGAAGCCTCTAGTGAAACCTATGGCCCCCGGTCTATCTCTTATCATATTTGCTTTCAATCTACTTTTATTTGCATCTTTACTTTTCTGCATCTATATCACAAAATACCAAAAAATATTATTATCTCTCTATCAGATCTCACTTTCGTAAGTGAGCGTGAAGGGATTGACAACCCCTTTATTGCGTTGGTTGCGAGTTCTCAGTTTGTTTGTGTAGGTGCGTGGGACTTTTGAGGAGCCTCCTACTGGATTGATACCTTGGTTCTCAAAACTGAGGGAAATACTTACGCTACACTTTGCTACAACACCCTCTCCTCTTTGGGGAAAACCAACGCTAGCTCAAGACGTAGCATTGGCTGACTGACACGTTGGCCCAACATGCCACATGTCAGTTACGCAACTGCACCTACAATTAAGTCACTGAAGCTTCTGTTCGGCTCAGCGGGACACCGATGGGTAGCTTCAGTTAATTAATTATACCTCCAGCACACCCCTTTATAGTTGAAGAATGTATGAAATGTAATGAAATCCTGCATGTTTATATGAAATTCGACTGTGTATGAATGAATTTATTTTGATTATTTCGAATTCATGTATCACTGGCATTGGATGAACATGCAAAACAATACGTACTAGCATTATTCCCAGTTTCACATGTACTCCCTCCGGTCCTTTCTATACAAGTTTTGTCTGCAGTCAAAGTATCTCTACTTTGACCAATCTTATACAAAAAAGTATGCATTTTCACAATGTGCGAAGTAAAAAGGAACAGAAGGAGTACAAAGAGTTTGAGCAGATTTTTAGCATTTCTGTATATTGCAATCAAACACACAGGGCTGGCAATTCATAGAGAACATTCAAAACAATCAATGATTATGCATCTCAGTGACTCACATGTCAGAGGAAATATTTACTTCACAACTAAAGAATAAAGAAAAAATTGATCGACGCTGCTGACAGCAATGGGCGTCCCATTCGAAAATATGAAACGCATGTCTTGCTAAAATCAATGAGAAAAATTTGACAAGGTTGTCCCATTCCAAAATATCAAATGCCTAAGATTGTGGAATGGGCAGGATTTGCCATCAGTTCGGACATTGACATGACACCTCGTGCTAAATAAACCAGCTGTTCTTTTTGTGCAGTTCCACCAAAATCAACCAAATTCGCACGTAGCTTGTATGATTTTGCCCTTATATGTTGCAACGCCTTGAACTTATCGGCACCTCCTTTCTTGTGGTGGAAATGAATGATTCGATGTATTCATGAACATTTTGTGCAGTTCCCATTGAAATCAAGCTGAGCACCCCTGTTTGCACAATACAAAAAAGTGATTAGTATAAAGCAAACTGTACTATGAATTGATAGTTTAAACAGGCACCTACATGGTCCATGTAGAGCACACTTTTGGAAAAATGGAACTCACCAGAAAGAATCCTAGAACAACATTGTACTCGCGCATCACAGCAAAAAAATGGAGATTTGTCAGTCCTTCTAAGCTGAAGTTAGTTTGGTCTTGTGGGGAGTAATGTAACCATCCTTCAACTGATCCTTCTGATGAGAAGATAGACATGGCTTCTTCATCCTGGCATAATCGGAAGTAGTCCCTTCACGTACTCCATATTCTTCTTCAGAGGAAGATGACCCTGTTGTGCAAAGACAAGAGGACTACTAAATGCTAGCATCCCTGTTTGCTCGGAAAAAAGGAAAGCAAATATTTAAAACGACATAGACGAAGCACTTCTCAAGGACAATACCACTTTTTCATGATAGTATCTAAACAGTAGCACAACACCAATAGAGATGACGAAGCTCAATCATATGGATGAAATCAGTTGGCGAGTAGCAACCTTTGTCAGGAGGCTTATTGTGTAGAGCATACAGATCAAGCACTTCTCCGAAACCATATGTTGCTATCTACTATGGTGGCCATGCTTACTATATACTCCTTGATTAGATTAATGTTTCCAACATCTTCTTGTGCAGTTCCACTAAAATATATGGTATCTTCAAAGAAGATCCCTGTTTGCACAAGTAGAGATAATTACGTATTACATTAAGAGTGTCATCTAATCAGTGGGAAAACAATTGCTCGTTCCAGCCATAGCAATAAATTAAGATGCAAAACTATATCATTACTTGTGTCATCACAGTTCCAATGCTTCATTATAGCACCGGGAGTTGATTTTTGTTTTTCTTCTGCTTGTTCTTCCCCTTCATCACTTGGTTCAATAACAGACAAGCTTCGCCTTCAATGTAAGATTTGGCATGTCAATTAGGGAGCACAAGTATAGTACTAAACTTAATTTTTTGATGAAAGTGTCAAAATACAGGCCAACAATTGTGAAATATCCTTATCTTACCTCAATGCGATATTACAGTGCACATACAGATTGGAAGTCTTGTCTCCATTTGTGCAGTTCACTAAAATCAAGCAACATTATCATACAAGTAGCACAACATAGAAAGCACACTACATAATCATGTGAAAGAAGGCTAGTACCGACCTCTCATGATGCGGAATTCAAACAACTCACAAGAAGAAGATCTGAACCAAATTTGCCAACACAGATGGGAAGTAAGATCTCCTCTTGTGCAGTTCCACTAAGATCAAGAAATCAAGCAACATTGTCGGTGTGACATTTTGGTTGAACTGCACAAAACACTCTTGAAACAGAAGTGTTTTGTGAAGTGAAACTAAAGGTCACAATGGCAACAAGGTGAAGTAGATAACCCTGTTTACACAAAGGTGCAAAGGAAACAATTAGTGGTCAATAACGGTGGATGACACAGAAGCCAACAAAAAGAAGCATCTACCTTATCTAAATAGGAAAGAAAGCGACAGTAGCATTTCTCAAACGGTGGCATTGATTAATATTAACATAGGGATTATATTAACAATAAAATTCGTTGAACATGTAATTTGCTTTTTACTGTGGCATTACATCAATTTTCCAGCAGCATTATTAGAGGGTGTTTGTTTACAGGGACATTTTGGTGTAGGGACTAAAAAAACTCCGTGTTAGTCCCACCTAAACCAAACAGGAGGGACTTTTAGGGACTAAAAGTGGGCATTTGGGACTAAAAAAAGAAGTCCCCGAGGGAGTCTTTTTGGGACTTTTTCCAATAGTTTCCCCTGCCACGCATCGCACCTTGTCTCTATTAGTTCATTACTAGGGGTAACATGGTCTTTTAGCATGTCATTTAATAACCTCTAGTCAATGTTTAGTCCCTGGAACCAAGCAGGTAGGGACTAGGGAGTTTTTAACCAAACAGGGCCTTAGATTAACAACAACCAATGAGTTGCACGAGACAGTGGACGCACCAGCACCATGTGCATCTACCGATGTACTGTGGTCATGCACAGTCTGTTGCAACAAAGAACAAACAACCAAGGAGCATATTTGTGTTGGTCCTAGTTTTTTTATCTTTAGACACCTTTCCCTATGTGAGCGCAACAAATCTAGTCCTGCTCAAACTCTACAGCCTTGTCCCCCAAAACAAAAGATCAGTTCGTTACAAATGTGGGTGCTATGTTTGTCATTGTTTTCCCTTTTCGACCAACGTAGGTGCTGGATAGCTAGTCTGTACTAGTACTTTCGCCCCTTCCTTTCCTCTTTGAACCACATCCTAGATTTATGCGATACAACTTTCCCCACTACTTTCCCCCATTCCTTTCCTCTTCGAACCACGTCCTAGATTCATGCTATACAACTTTCCCCCTTCATTTCCTCTTTGAACCACGTCCTAGATTCATGCTATATAGAACTTTTCCCACTACTTTCCCCCACTCCTTTCCTCTTTGAACCACATCCAAGATACATGGTATACATGCAGCTAGAGCAATGCATGTGGAGTAAGTAAATTATACCTTAAGGTTCTTGGGGCGTGGTTCGGTGGGCGACGGGACGGCGACAAAGAAGAAGGGGTCGGAGGCCCTCCCGCGCCGCCGCTGGGTGAAAGTGAATAGCTGCGCTGGTAGTGGATTTACTCCCTCACCGACAGAGACAGCGTTAAGCCTCCTTCCCTTCCCGGCGGACGGATCTTGCCGGCTCTTTGAGCAGCAGTGAGGGGAGAGAGAGGCCAACGAAGTCTTGTTTAGATCTGGAGAGGGCGAGAGAGTTTGAAGATAGCAACTACAAGCGTTGAGGCTCCAGCATGTATATATATACTGGAGAGAGAGTGTGAAGTGTGCAAACCCTAGAAAACAAGTGTCGAGGCTGCAGCTTATACGTGATGAGGTGATTATACGGTCACTACAGTCACTACGAGATCGTATAGCTCCGTATCCATCCATTTTGACCAGTCAAAGAATCCTCCTGGCACAAAATATGCTCAAGTGTAGTTATCGAACCCGAGACCTCAAGTTTGATGAGCGAACAGGCTAACTGGCTACACAACCCTCCCGTTATGTTCACCGAGAGGAAAATAAAATTTTATACATTCCTGCATTCGTGTGACAAGCATGCCGTTTTTTTTTGTGTGTGGGAGTCACTGGGATTTCAATCATAATCGTGTCATGTGGCTTTGGTGGTAAGACTATCCACAGTGGTGCAGAAATAATGCAGCCTTAGTCACCTTACCTCTCTCCACGTAGTACGTTGGGTCCCACCAATTAGAGGGTGAAACAAACAAACTATTAAGAAAAATTA
Source organism: Triticum dicoccoides (assembly GCF_002162155.2). NCBI lineage: Eukaryota > Viridiplantae > Streptophyta > Magnoliopsida > Poales > Poaceae > Triticum > Triticum dicoccoides. Next base: position 618,960,281 of record NC_041381.1, read on the forward strand.
AAAGTGCCAGCAGTGTATCTTACCTCACACATCTCGCTACTGCTCGGGAACACTGTCCAATTGATCCCTCTGTTTTCTCACGTACTATTTTAAGTGAATCCTTATTATAACATGCACACAATTTTGGGCACTTGTATTCGACTTAAGTCAGTGTGCCACCGTATCTCGTATACTTACTACTCCCTCCGTCTAGGTGTAATAAGTCACGTTAGAAGGTGCAACGCGACCAAGGTGCGTGCGTGTGTGTGTGTGTGCGTGTGTGTGTGTGTGTGTTTAATAGCATGTGTGTGTGTGTTAGAGAGAGCGACAGATCGACCTACTCCTACAGAGAGATGGTGTGTAGTGTACGATTTTAGCCATGAGAGTCAGTGCATCCTCTCATTTCCGGGTGTGTCCGGTAGGGACATGCGGATAGCTGCCACGCCCGCTCCTGACCAGCCTGGCCCACCCAAAGCCCCTCCATCGCCTGCGCGCGCTTCCTGCCTAAAATGGTCAGCGCCGCTCCAAAGAATCGGTGCCGCATTCATGCCCGGGCAGAGCGGACGCAACCTCTCACTGGCGCAAGAGTGATGGTTGCTTCATCCGTCCAACTTACTGCTGGGTCTATGTGATTTGATAGCTCATTGGTCTTTATTATTGAGGTGGTAGGACTGCTGGATGTCCCACGCTTTCGGCAAAAGGAGGTACTACTAGATTACAATTTTCTCAATTCTTACAGCGGAGGAGTGCAAGAGGAGTGAAAACACGCAGGCTCAGTGATTACTTGGCCCACCTCACACTATCCCTCTGCGACACCTAACTCTTTACATAGTACTCCCTCCGTTCCTAAATATTATTAGATGTGTCCCCGCGCGTTGCCATGGAATAGCCGTATATCTCTCTGCGCAAAATTACCGATTTCATAGAACTAAAAAAAACTCTATAACCGCATGACAAATGTGGTAGCCAAACTAAATAAACTCCCATCATCATTTAGATCATCCCATGTAAGGAAAAAATATCAGACAACTCCTACTGCATAATGGGATTATATTTTTCTTTTTGACATGTTAATGGGACTTAAAAGCTCACTTACATGCATGCTGCCGGTGCATTCTTGTATGCAGACATGTTGATGTGATTTAAAACCCACTCACATGCATGCCACGGTAGTTATGCATGCTTGCATGTGGCTTACTACAGAGCCTCTCAACGTCTAGATCAGACGACTATTATGGACTGATTTAGTTCATCTAATAGCTACATTAATTTTGATGATGTGGGTCAAGGAGAGGATAGAGAATTCCTAGTAGTGGGGGCTAGCTATTACTAGTAGATAAGTCTTTGTAGAGATTCCACTAGGTGAACTACATACGGAACAAAATGAATGAATCTACACTTAAAATGCATCCACATACATCTGCATGTGGTTCATGGTGAAATCTCTACAAAGACTTATATTTAGGAACAGAGGAAGTACTAGTATAGTACGTACTGTAATTTATCAGCGAGATAAATTTGTACAATGCTATGAAGCTTCCAGCTTCTGTTACATGTATCTTGCATCCAAGGTTGCCCATTGCAACATTTCATCAAATACAAAGGAGACTAACATGCATGCTATTGCATCTCAATGATTGACAGATCATAGCAAATAGTACTCCCTCCGTTCCAAAATAAGTGTCTCAACTTTGTGCAAACTTTAGTACAAAGTTGTACTACTACTAAAGTTGACACTTATTTTGGAACAGAGGCAGCTAAAGAAAATAATGGTCCATGCAGTCCCTAGCCCTTGAACCGTGAACCCTAAACATGCTTCAATTTTCTAGCAACGTTCGAGCTTCCTAATAAATTAAGTTTGCAACCTTTTGACCATCGGATCATTTTGTGCAGTTTCACCAAATCAAGATGAGCATCCCTGTGGCAAAGAAATTGAAGAAGCGTGATAAGAATAAGATTACTGGGATTAGTTGATTCACAAATACAGTACGTAGAAGCCAGTAGAGGTATGTGCGGGGCAAAGAAGTAGAGAAATATCCACAGGGAGTGATGTGGGTAGCTGGAGCAGTGGTGCAAGCCGGCTGTAAAGGGAGTTGTACCTGAGGGACGTAGCTAAACCTTGAGGAGGGCGGCGGGAGGCGGCAACTGCCTACGTCGCGGCAGTGAGCAAGGGACGAAGGCAACCTTACCGGCTTTGTGAGAGAGAACGGCAGGGACCCCTGATCGAGAAGTGCCGACAGTGGGTTTTCGCCGTCGGCGACAGCGACCGCATCTACACTAAGCATCCACCCCTTCCCCCAGCGGACATGATCCAGCGGGATGTTAGAGATGTGGCCATAGTCGTTTTGTGCGAGAGAGTGTGAAGAGAGCAACCCCAGCAAGCAACCATGTAGGCTGGCCCGTCCTGACTATGTATATAGTGGAGCGGTTTCCTTTTCCCTCCATATGAACCTATCATATTGCGTTCGTGCCACTGAAGAAAAAAAACTTTATTTATAAATGACGCGGCACCTACTACTCGTTCTCCTATAACCTTGTGCTTGGCATCTCCAAAATATTAACCTTGCGATTGGCTCTTCGCCTCTTCGGGAAGTCGAGCAATAAGGCTAGTGCACTATATATCGTTTTGGCTATACGAGATCGAATGAATTGCAGCACGCCCACCACGTGGGCGAGGGTCGAGGGGCGAGGGAGAGTGCTACATACAGAGCAAAATGAGTGAATCTACACTCTAAAATACATCTATATACATCAGTGTTTGGAGTATGTACTAGTAGTTCATATTGAAATCTACTAAAGGACATATATATTCCAAACAATATGATATAATCTCTATAACCAAGGTATTAGTAGGGACGAGGAGTAAACGAAGGGAGTAGTAAATTTTTCTCCTCGTCCTGCGAGCCACCGCGTGCATGGGCGAGGGAGCGGGCGTAAGGCGGAGCAAGCTTCACCTCATCCTGCGAGCCACCGCGCCCGTGGGCGGGGGAGACGGCGTACTAAGCAAGCTTCTCCTCGTTCTACGAGTTGACGAGACACATCAAAAGTACTCCAGTGTATAGAGCCTTGCCTCTAAGGTAGGACCCACATGGTTTGCCTCTTTTTTTAATTTAACATAATGCGTCAAGTCGTAGTTTGTTTGTTCACCCGTGGTAGACGATCCTCCCTCCACCAAGTGGACAACCAGTACACGTGCCAAATTACCATGTGGGCTGCCTTTTTCGTACATAAATGAGCTCCACCATGTACCCACGCGGGTGTGGTCGGGAAATAGATGGGAGTACGTGCGATGTGCATGCACCTCTTCCCTTCATGCACGCCCCCCACCTACGTGGGTGTGTGTGAGAGATACAAACCGTGTTCGTGAGTGTTTTTTGTTTTGGGGTGGGGGTGGGGTGGGGGGTTGATTTCGTGAATTATTTGTGGGAATACGTGTCGATGACATCTCAAACAAAATTTTGCATGCAATGTGTGTGAAATGGAGGCCTATCCATATCATATATAGAGGGTCGGGCAATCCACGAGAAGAGAGGGAGGGGTCATAGCTATTAATAGAGTCGAAGAGAGGATCAAGTGGGTGGGTGTGAGATCGATGAAGAGATCCATCGAAATTGTGTGTGTGTGCAAGTCAAAGATATAGGGCGACTGGCCTACCGGAACGTTAGAGGGCACATTTCAAGTTTGTGTGTGACAGGGAGACATGACTAGAGCGCTCGATGTATCGGTGTGTGAGGGGGAGGGGGTGGGGGGAGGGGTAGGCAGAGGCCTAACTATAGAGGTAGAACGACTCGTGTATGTGTTGAGAAGGAGAGACCCAGCTATGTCTTGAGGGAGATCGGTCGACATCCATACATAACTGAAGGACGGGAAATATGATGGGACAGAGAGAGAGAGAGAGAGAGAGAGAGAGAGGAGAGAGAGAGAGAGGGAGGGAGAGGGCTAGAGTGCTGGATGGGTGATGGAGTTGCTTCTCGAAGATGGTGTGGGAGAGGCCTACTAGACAAACTGAGGGTGGAACTGCAATGTTATCAATAAGAGTGGCGATGTGTTTCTGTGTGTGCATGTGCGTGATAGATCTGTCGGGACGCATCCATGGATGATGAAGGGGAACCATGTGTTTGATAAGCAAATCTAACTAGATCGGTAGATCAATTGTTGTTTGTCGGAGGAAGGGAGAGACACAACTAATGAGGTAGATCGGTCGACGTGTGGGTAAAAACGAGTTATAAGGACCTACCTGGCACTACAAAAAAAGACACATCCGTGACATTTTGGGTCGAACGAAATTTTTTTCTATCATACATATGACACTTCTATGATGATTGTGACAAAACCCGATATCATCATAGATGTGGTGGGCTCCTACTTCTATGACAAAAGATCATGACAGAAAATGGGCTTTTCGTCCTGGGCGGGCCAGAGGCGTAGCTGCATGACATTCTTTGGGCCGTCCATGACGGAAAAAGCCGTGGTAGAAGCGAGGGCGAGGAAAATTTCGGGGAGTTCCCGGTTACGGTGGGTGGTCGGGGGCCGAGCGATGCGCGTTTCTCTCGTACATGTACGCGTGTGTGTGCGAGGCGTTGGCTCTAACTGAACCCGAGGAGGTGTTGGGCTCTAACTGAACCCGAGCGATTGCACTGCAGGCTACGCTTTACTGAACCCGAGCAATCGATCGATGGCTGTTAACTGAACCCAATCGAGCGATTCCTTCGCTACTGCTGCTAAATGAAGTAGATCGATGCTGCCTCTGGGATGAACAGTGAGCATTGCGGGAGGGGTGGGGGGTTGGATGAACAGTGAGTGATGGCGTTGCCTCTGGATGAACAGGACCCCGTGGTGTGGAGGGCTGGATGAACAGGACGACCCCGTGGAGGGCTAGATGAACAGTAGACGGTGGAGGGGTGGATGAACAGTAGCTCGTGGAGGGGTGGTTGAACAGGAGCCCGTGGAGACGGGTGGTTGAACAATAGCCGGTGGAGTAGCGCGCAGTGGAGGCTGGATGAATAGGAGCCCGTGGATGAACAGTCGCAGGTGGAGGCTGGAGGAGGTCGACGGTGGATGAACAATAGCCCGTGGAGGCTAGAGGAGGTCGATGGTGGAGATGAACTATATCCCGTGGAGTCCCGTTTTGCGGTACGCCACACCCCTCCCGTTGAACATGACCCCCGTTTCGACCGTAGCGCTCCAACACAAGTCCGTTTCGTCCATTTTGCCATACGCCACACCCCTCCCGATCAACAGGACCCCCGTTTCGACCGTAGGAGGTCCGTTTCCTCCGTTCTGCGGTACGCCAGACCCCTCCGGATGAACAGGATCCCGCTTCCAACGTGGTCGGTCGAACACAAGGCCGTTTCCTTCGTCCTGCAATACGCCAAGCCTCGTTTCCATTGCCTGTTCCGTCTAAGCCCTCCCGATGAACACGACCACGCATTCCGTTCCGACCCAGCCGGTTGGCTCCCACGCGTTCCGTTGCCTCCCGATGAACACGGCACATTCCGTTGGCTCCCCATGAACACGACGCATTCCGTTGCCTCCCCATGAACACGACGACGACGTTGTTTCTCCGTTCCGACCCAGCCATGTACACGAGCCCTGGCCGTACGTATATATGCGTGAGTAGGCATTCGAGACCCCGCCCGTATGTACACATACGTGGACGTATTTTCTTTCTTGCGCACTGGCCGTTGTATGTACGTGTACATGCTACGTGCGCGCCTCTACTACGACACGTGCGCGCCTCTACTACGACACGTGCGCGCCTCTACATCCACCAGTATGTATGTACACGTTCGCGACCAGAATGACAACGCTACGTATGCTTCGACCAGGTGGGTCCCGACTGCCAGGCACTTCCTTGCGTGCGAAGATGTAGCTGGTGGGTCCCAGCAGTCAGCGGAGAGAATCGTTTTTTTTTCGTACACACTTCCTTGCGTGCGAAGATGTAGCTGGTGGGTCCCAGCAGTCAGGAGGGCGAATCGTTTTTTTCCCGGACGCACTTCCTTGCGTGCGAAGATGTAGCTGGTGGGTCCCAACAGTCAGAGGGGAAGCGTTTTTTTCGTGAAATATAGTGGCCCGTCCGGTGTGTCCCAGCTGTCAGGTGGAGGAATCATTATTTTCCGCGTAATAAGGAGGCACTTCCTTGCTGCAGCCGTGGACCCAGCTGTTAGCCTCTCCACGTGCAGTCCACTTCAGATGCTTGTCGGTCATTGACCACGTTGACCAGGCCGCGCCGAGAGCACCACGGCGGTGGACGACGGCGAGGCCTAGGAAGGGAATGAGACGGAGGCAGGGAAGGCTCGACAGTTGTTTCCCACGCAGAGGGAGGTACGACTGTACGAGGGTTTACTAGTTCGTCTGCCGTCACCGAAGAATAACAGCAGGTGTGGGTGAGTAGAGGGATGGCTAGGCCAGCGATGGGATTACGGTGGGGCTGTAAGGCCTGCGTGGCAGCACAACCGGCCGCGGGGAGGAGGGAGCAGGCAGTCCCACCGGCGCTTGTTTGAGCAGCTGGAGCAGGAAGAGCAGAGATTGAAGAAGCACGACGGCCGTTGGATGGAAATCCAACAGTCACTGCTTGTGCGTCAACCTTTTTTTAGGAAAGCCTCAAATCTGTGGAAAACAACATACAACCCATCTACCATTATTTCTAATAATTTACATCCCATTTGCTAATTCTTAAGGTTTTTATGGAGCCCATATTCTTTTTGTTAGCATTATAGCCCATATTGTGGCCATAGTTAAAAAATTATATGAAATTTTGCATATTTCGGTGCGGTCCGAACTGTTGCTGGTTTGATGTGTTTTAAAAATAAATGTATATCAATATAAAATCCAACAAATTGTCCACGCATAAAAATCAATGCGATTTAAAATCTTGAAATGAAAAAAAGAAATTTGAAACTAATTGCTGGTTTGATGTGTTTTAAAAATGTACAGCCCATTTCTCATTACTGATAGGCCATTTTCTCGGCCAGCCGAATGAAGCTCTCCTCGTCTTGAAAGATTTGCAGCCCAACAGGCCTGACAAATTGACTTACTTGGCAAATCACAAAAATACTGGGTTGTGGCCGTGGACCCCAGACACGGAGCCAGGGAAGACGCGGCAGTGGATGCCCATGCTGAGAGGAGTACGAGGGTTCACTGGTTCGGCTGTGGCGCGATGTTGTCATCGCCGCAGAATAACGGGAGTGTGGGTGAGTAGAGGGATGCCCTAGGCCAGTGGTGGGAGTAGTAGGGGGCTGTGAGGCCTCCGCGGCATCACAGCCGGCCACGAGAGGCAGGAGCACGCGACACGACCAACGCTGCTTTGGGCGGCCGGAGCAAGAAGACCAGAGGTTGAAGAAGCACTACGGCTGTTGGATGGACATCGTACAGTCACTACAGCTAGAATCGTTTATATTGACTAAGTTGACAAAGACCTTGGTACGCGTCAACTTAGTAGGCCCACAAATCAAATTTGGCAGAGAACATATAGCCCATTTGCGATTTGTAAGAATGTACAACCCATTTTTTAATTCTAATGGAATTTACTATAGCCGATTTACAGTTTGTTAAAAGTACAACCCAACTTCTAGCTAGGACAACGATTAGTAATTTCAAACAACCGCTCAAAACAGAATTCAAAAAATATCAAAGAATAAATCGGAGAGGCACATTTTTATATATATAATTAACAAGTTAGCGAGTTATTGCTCAAAATAAAAATGAGCGCGTTATTATTAAATTGGTCCTTAAAATCTTCGCAAGCTTTTGTACGCAATCACCAGGACTTTCCTTGCCTGTGAGTCAAGAACAACCAGGATTTTCCTTGCCAACTTCCGTAAAACATTTACTTTTATAAGTTCATAACACGTGGGATGTTTTTATAATGTATATATAAGTCTCTATAAAATATATGATAATAGTAATAATATAAATATATATAATGTGGTTAGAAGGGAAAACATAAATTGGACACAGTATTATTATACTTATATATAGATAAATAGAATAAATACCTGCGTTTTATTAAAAAATACCTTGGGTTGCCGATCTTTAAGAAAAAGCCCATAGGCCAGTATGGACCTCAAAAAATAAGTTGAAACCACTGTCTCCATATGTCGTGGGCTACGCATGTTAAAATACAAAACCTAGGCATAGAAGATACATGTTCTCCCTCTGGAAAAAAATGATACCAGATCCCCGAGCGAACTGGATTACAAAGGGGGCCGGCGGCACGACTGAAGAAGAACATCAGGAGCGATTTTTTTCAGTGGATGGCTCTCGATAGCGTTTTTTACTTGCCTCTGCACCATACAACTTGTATTTTTAGCCTCTCAGTCTGTCGTGGTGGACCAGCAACCCATTTGTTGGGCGGGCCAACCTACAGAAACCAGCACTCGATTTTTCATCAAGCCCCAAAAACAACGCAGTACTATGTTTGTTTTGAGGCCGAAAACATTACGGCAGGGGTTGAGCGGGGGAGAGGGGAAGACAAAGTAATAAAAAGATTAAAAAGAGCTGATGCGCCATTGCTACCCTAACAAAGCAGGTGCAATTCTTCTCAGGAAGAAGGTGTGCCGTTGACACCCACACGTCACATACCCCACAGTAGGCATACTAAGGAGTTCACACACAAATACAACATAAAAGGTAAACATTCGTATCAAACTAAGGTTCACAGGACACGTTCATATTCATAGCCAACATTCACTATCAACAACTCAAAAGATTCATATATACACAAGCTCAGCATATCTATGCATCCAAATGATTGTTAGATCGCATGACAACATTCATGCATAATTCACAAAAAGATTCAGATATACACATGTTCAGTATGTTTATGCATACAAATGATTGAGATCACAGACAATATGATCCATGGACGAACTGTAATTACCTAGGGTACAAACTGGTAAATGGTGTTCAGTCGGAGGTACTTCTTGCTAAAATTAGTTCTTGTACGAGTAAACTTTCGAGTACATAAGAGGCAGCACATACAATCTGAACTTTGCTTTTAGGTTTATCCTCAAATAGTGGCCTCGTGCCGAGCGAGGTTTGAGCAACTTGGCCACTACTTTCATCCAACTAGTTTACTGGCTCATCTTGGTCCTGTAGCTCGCCAAAATTCTACATTGCAGACGAGAAAGGAGGCAGTTGAGAAAATGAACCACCCAAATTTTTTGTGCAGTTCAACTAAAATGGAGCATCCCTGGCGTGCAGACTGATTAAGTGACAGATGAATATACACGTCAGCCAACTTGTCTGGAATCTTTAGACTCCATGCCATACAGTTCGCTACCATATCTACCGATAACCAAAAGGCACAAGTTGGGACCAAAGACTGGACTGTGTTCTTCTGGGCTATGCGCCAAGCAATATTTTTGGCGTTCACTCTCCTAATACTTGTGAGTTTGACAACTGGTTGACGCCGGTTGATAATCGAATGAATATAGGCACTTCTTGTCAACATCGATGCTTGTTTGAGTGAACTTTGGAGTACATGGCAGCAGCATAAGTATTTGTCCATCTGATCATTTTGTGCAGTTCTACTGAAATCACCCAATGCAATGATTTGCCTGCGAGTTCAGGCTCCAAGTTACTCCTTTATAAAATCGGCAAATAGTAGCATAATACCAAATTACCAATACATGACAAGCACAATAATCAGGATAAAGACTAGTACCAACCTGTGTGAGGTAGCATATCAATTACTATTTCCTTTGACTAGAAGCCGAGATAAGCGAAGCGACTGACAGTGAAGGAAGAAAGCAAGCCGAGATTAGCAACTGACAGGAAAGGACGGAAGTTGTCAAGGCAATGAAGCACCCAAAGTTTTTGTGCAGTTCCACCAAAATTGAGCATCCCTGTTGGCACATATATTGAGAGAGTGAGATTATGTAATAGTGGGACTAGTTGATGAAACATACACTAACAAATAGAAGCACCCTCATTATCTTAATGGGTAAAGTTAGCAACATAGTAGTCTTGCTTAAAGAGAGGTATTAGTTTATTTAATCAGTGCCAATTAGCTCAACACTCAAAGCATTGCCATTTATCATAGGTTGCAAAACTTTAACATGCAAAGATAAAGGAGTTTCTCAGGACAGTAGCACGATACAAATAGAGATGAAAACAAACTAATATGGATGAAGGCCTTAGGCTCGTACCAACCTGAGAAAAAAAGCTTATTCATGTAGTCCCATAAGAGATGATAAAGCACTCATGGAATCACACAATAGTATATATTTTTGTGCACTTCAAATGTATGGTTGAAATCACTCTTGTTTACCAGTGCTAAGATTATATCTAAATATTATCAAGAACTTCCAGTAGAGTTAAAGCACTGACTGGGATACAGTTCATTGTATTGTCTTGTGTAGTTCCACTAAAATGTATGATTGGCACAACATGATCCCTATTTGCACAAGTAGGAACAAGGTGAAACCTTCATTAGCTTAGTGAGAAAGGATAGGAAGACGTTAGCATATTACTCAAGCAGTAGCATCAAATTCATGATGGACAATACGCAAAAGATTGCCTCATTGAAACAATGGCAATAAATTGACATGCAAAACAATAGCACTATTATGTCATGACACTAATAATATTCAATCCCTGCTCCACCACATGATTCACCTCCATAGACAAACATACACACACACTCCCTCTGTCCGAAAATACTTGTCATCAAAATGGACAAAAAAGGATGTATCTAAAACTAAAATACATCTCCTTTTATTCATTTTGATGACAAGTATTTCTGGACGGAGGGAGTACATGATTCAGCATAGGGTCCTACTAAAGATTTGTTTAACTCCGACAGGAAATTAGGCAGCAATAAATTAGTGGTACTTAAGTACTCCTAATTAATTAAGTGAGACAGTAGAAGTGGAAGGGCTCCCTGGAGGATCGTCTCACATGTAAGGTAGTCGTTGTAGGAGCCCTAGAATGCACTCGACTGAGGCCTCTGGCTTCAGCATGATCGCCTTGGCACTGTTTATTCTTCTTCTTCTTCCTCTTCATGCTCTATTTCTCTTTCTCCTCACCAGTTGGTGAAACCAAGTACATGATTGGCCTTCTAGTTCAGAATTGGTTTTGTTAGTGAGGGGGGTACAAGTGTACTAGTAAAAAAATAGCATTATATTCTCATGGCAGTCGGAAAATAGAGATGAACACATGCATTAAATATCATTCTTACCTAAAGGAAGGTTATGGCACCAATATGGATGATGAGGATTGGAACACAGATCTCCATTTGTGCAGTTCCACCAAAATGAACCAACTGTTCCATTCTGACATTCTAGTTAAACAACACAAAAGTCACTTCTTTTAAGAAGAGTTTTGTGCAGTGCACCAAAAGGTCACAACAGCAACCAGGTGAATTGGATATCCCTGTTTGCACAAAATGGTACAGAGGAAATAGTCAGAGTCTCAAACAATTACAGGCAAAAACATTTGGCTAAACTTGTCATGGCTTATAACAGTGGCATGGCTTCATTTTTACCAGGGACATTAGATCAAGAACAACTAAATATTTGGTATAAGGGCATGGGACAGTGGGTGCACCAGCAGTCCAACACCATGTACGTAAACAGGGGCATAAAGTGGTGATTCATAGTTTGTTCCCCCGAGAAACAAACATCCAAGAAACATATCTGGGTTGGTCCCATTTTTGTTCACTTTAGCCACCTACTCCTATGTGTGGATAGCAAATCTAGTCCTGGTCATACCACTGTGTACAACATTACCCCTATATTTCCCTTTTTGACCAAGATACCGGTTGGATGACCAGTCTGTACTACTTTCACCCCCTTTCCTTCCTGTTTGTACCAAGTCCGATGTACATACTAAATTCCCCCACCCCCACTTTATTTCTTGTTTGAACCAAGTACTCCCTCCATCCGGAATTACTTGTCATCGAAATGGATGTGTCTAGAACTAAAATACATCTAGATACATCCATTTCAATGACAAGTATTTTCGGACGGAGGGAGTACAAGATTTGACTCCATGAATTAGCTTTACCTCTAACAATAGAAGAAAAAAATAGTAGGTGACGTTGGACCATCCGATCGAGAGGGGCTGAGAGGTAGAAAATGATGCACATGAAGTGACGTAGCAAGCTGGGGAAGTAGAGCTAAGGCGGTTTCGAACGAAGATATACCTGAAGGTCGTCGGGATGTGGATAGGTGGGCGGCGGGAGGCCGGATCCGCCCACAGGCAACGACGAAGGGATCGGAGGACCTACCGCGCCGGTGCTCGGCCAGTGATAACGGTGCGGCCGGCAGTGGGGTCTCCTCCCTCACTGTCGACAATGGCCTAAATGCTGCCCCTCCTCCCCTTCACCGGCGGAGGGGGATACGTCCGGATCTATAACTAGCGGTGAGGATAGAAAGACAGTGTTTTTTATGGGAGAAAGACAGTGTTACTACCCCTATCTTGTTTAGATCTGGAGAGGATGAGAGTGTGTGAATAGACAAGCAAGTGCGGAGGCTCCGACCTATATATATGTAGTGGGGTAGTTTTCCTTTTTCACTTCATCAAAACAATCGTTTAAAATTGTGTATTACTACATGCCAGGTCGCGGTTTTTTTAGTTGTTGACTGTTTTTGAGATAGCTACCCGCTTGTTCCAAGTGGTGTTACGGTGTGCCTGGTCGCACTTTGTATCGTTCAAGTCTGGTATACTACAAGTCCCTCCATTAAATGAACAACCACCCCCTCATAAAAATTGTGAACAAGCCCACGGCTAAAATTAGCGGAAACGTGGGTTGCCCCAACATGCATTATTATTTATATTTTCTACTCCCTCCGTTCCTAAATATAAGTCTTTTTTATTAGCCACACCTAAGACAAGAATTTTTTCATTAGCAGTGAACCCCACATGTCATAGACACAAAAATTGTGGCAAGATTCCCTTAGGCAAGCCAAAGTGTGTCTAACAATTTGAGCAACTCAAGTTAGGCAAGTGTGGCAAGTGTGGGAAAAATAATGTGGCGACATAAGACAAACATAGTCACAATCCAAACAGCCCCGTAATTTTTTGTGACATTCATGAAAATTTGGTTAGTTAAATTATAGTCAAAATTTGGCAAGGTGCATCAAATCAACACATGCAAGTATCAAAAGGAAAGTCACGGCATGCATGCATGCATTGTACTCCCTTCGTTTCCAAATATAGGTCTTTTTAGAAATTGCAACAAGTGACTACATACGAAGCAGAATATGTGTACATCTGTATGTTGTAGTCCATTTGAAATGTGTAAAAAGACTTATATCGAGTGCAGTGCTTTGATGTGTCGCGTCAACTCGTACAAGACCGAGAAATTTAATTACTACAATGCCCTGTCCCTCGCGGACTGAGCTCCGGTGACTTAACTGCACCTACCTTTAGCTGCATGACAGGAGGGCCAACCACCTGTTGGGCCCACCTGTCATAGACGCAAAGGCAGGAGCAGTAAGTAGAAGCTTTCGCTACACGCTATCCATCCCGCACGAGGTGGACGGACATGCAGCAGTGGATTTGATACTGTAGAAGTAGGAGTGACATCATTGTTCATCTTCTCGAAGAGGCGAAGAGCCAAACGCAACCCGAACATGGCAGTTGCGAACCCTCGCGTGGTGCGGTGCCTTGGAGCACACATATAGTAGCCAGGCTCTTGCATGAGACAAAATTGCTATTTGAGCCCACTATTGTAGTACTAGTACTTGCTACTCCCTCCGTCTAAGTGAGTAAGTCGTTGAATTTTTAGCTAAGCTTCCCTCATTGAATTGTTTAACAATTAAACTCCATCGTCCATTGGTTGATACTCATTCTGCATAGGTCCACGCGCTCAACACCATTTCCTCCTGGGGTCACCAATGTTTATTTGCTAATTAATAGCATTGCATGCAAGGAACTAGCCACTGCAAGTCATTAAAAGCATGCACACCTCTCATCTCTTATTGGTTGATATGTCAAGAAACAAGAAACAAGGTAGAAGTTAATACACCGCGCCTAAGTGTTTTGGGACTTTGGTTTTCGTAAGATGACTTAGACTAGCCACAGTGGGAGTAACTTCAGCAGTAACATCGAGTCCAACTCAACAAATTTGCTTATGTGGCAATGAGTTAATGAGGAGAGAGGTAGTTATAGTAACTTAGCTAGTTACTGTAACATCACATGCCCTAATGCAATATGAGTCTATAACCTAATAACTGAAGCTTTGCATGTTACCACACTTATGTACGCACTATGAATGCAGTAACAGAGTCTAGGGATATGTGTATGTTACTAGTGTATGTTACTCACCATTGTGGCTAATCTAACACACCTAGACGGAGGGAGTAGTATAGCCTTGTAAACCGGAAAGGAGTATTTGCCTTTCTAGAGATTTCAACAAGTGACTAGACAACTCCGCATCCAGTACTCCCTCCCTTCCGGTTTATAGGGATCAAATCTAAAATCTCACGAACCAAGGCATTTTGCAATTAGAGGAATGTATCTCGTACTTTACAAAACTACCCTAATTAAACTCATGCATTAATTACGTAGTTCTCTTGTTTTCCTCTCCGCCTTGGTCGCGGTGCACAAGTATTGAGCAATCCTATATGACTAGCCGCTCTATCTGCATGCGGGGCATTTCAAAGCATCCGGGCCCGCGTGCCATCCAGCAAATCACAGCGAGGTGCTACAGTCGAGACTCACCTGTCACCCCGGTGTGGCCGTCATGACCCGTCATATCACAAAACCCACACCTTTACCAGCAATGGTAAGGTGGCCTCCAAGTTGGACTGGACGAAGCAACCATCATTTCACTGGAACGCTCGTTCAAGCCCTTTCTTCCCTTTCTTGAAGAAAACCTCACTCCAGGCTACTCACTTCTACCATTTTTCTTCTGTACCGACGAAGGAAAGGTGGGCGAATTAGTTATGCTGCTATATTTTCATTCCAAGAATCTTCTTTTTGCGAAGCACTGACCGATTCTCACATCCTATTCTTTTCCCGTTTTCATTGCGATTATGGTTTCCTTTCGATTGCTTTTTGTTTGCCAGTTCATTGTTGGATCCTGGAGCACTAGGCAAAGAGTTGCCAGTGGACAACACACTGGAGACAGCAATCTCTAGGAAGCGAGCACCGACCAACGAGTTGACCATGTTGGCGGGCCAACCCATGGATAAGAAGAACTCCAAGAAACAAGCACTGGCCAAAGAGTTGACGACGTTGGCGGACGAAGTCCTCAAAGAAAGTTGGAAGAATAGCAAAGGCCCCACCGTCCCTACCCCAGGAACTCTGATGGCCACCTATGCGAGGCTCAAGGCCGAGTTTGAGGAGATAGTCACTGTTGACAAGCAGTATTCCCCTGGCAAGGTGATGGCCCCCATCGAGGATGAGGAGATGGCCCCCGGAGGGATGAGACCCCCTGGTGAGCTTCACAAGGTAAAAAAATAATGGCTTATTACCATAGTTGTGGTTTTTGATTATTTGCAATGTGCTTGCTAATATGTTAGGGTTGTGCAGGTGTCGGTGGACATCCTTGATGATTCCGATGTCGCGGCCCGTCCTGTTGGCATCGCCCCGTAGATCGATTCCAATGCCGCTGTCCATCCTGTGGACATCGCCCCAGAGATCGATTCCGATGTCGCGGTCAGTCATGTGGACATCGCCCAAGAGATTGATTCCCATGCCGCTGTCCGTGCTGTGGTCATTGCCCGAGAGATCGATGACAAGAAATAGTTGGTCGCGCTAATCCTTCAGAGTAGTTCGCATTTCCCTATGTTTAATTACCAGAATGATGTGCGTTATCAAACCATCTTAGGGCTAGGGCACTGTCTTGTGTGGGTGGTACTTGCTACTTTTGTTTGATAGTGAATCATGCGAACCCTCTCCGAGTTATGGAAACAGATGTATCCTCACCGGCTTTTGATGTAATATATGGCATGCCTAGATGTAAGTTTGAAATGTTTATCATATCAGCAGGGCTTGTTTGATGATTCTTGGTGTTAGTAGGCTAGCTACTGTGCGAGCTATAGTACTTGCAAAACACTCACCGAAGAGAAACGTTGGGGCTGATGAGCTCATGGTATGCTTATACTTATCCGTCGTCGATCAACCAATAGCCCTAGCTCCTAAAATTGTAGGCTTAGCGATCGATTAGATAGTAGGAAAATCGTAGCAAAAGTACAGAGACGTACGACACAAAATCATAGCGGTGCAGAGACGTACTCCCTTCGTTCCAAAATAGATGAGCTAGGCGGGCTAGTTTGGCCTAGTGGGTTTCAGTGATATGACGTGGTACAGTGTCGTCCAGTCTTCGCGTGTGGTAGCAGTATTGTGGGTACAGTAAGTTTTCTTGAAGAAGCGAAATTCAATGAAGTCATGATGGTTCCTTCGTCCGAACAACTTACAGTGGGAAGGGTTGGGCCTGCGATACGACCGGGGTAGACCAGGATAATTTTGTGCATGGCAGGTGGACCAGGATGGTCGGCGTCCCACATGTCAGCGAATGAAAGTATTCTTTCCGATATAGAGGATGAGAAACGAGTATTCATTGTTTATTTTTTATGAAAGCTATTGTCTCCATTGTTACTCCTTGACTTTGTCAATGCCTCTCTCTCCTCCACATAAGCGGGGACTACTTGATATGCATGCGGCGAGCAGCTGGCGTCTTGAGGGGTCAGGGCGGTCAGAGCGGGCTCCGAAAGCGGTCTGGACTCCAGCATGGCCCACCTCACATTATCACCATATATTTCTTGGAGTCCGTGCGCGGCGGGCGGGCGATCTCTTCTCCCTCCCCCATTTCTCTCATCTCAGCTGACGCCCGCCGAGCGATTAGATTTCGGCTATCGATGGTTTATTCAATTACAATCCCACATGTCAGTGAAATTCCAAGACAACGCGTGTCCCCTCTGGTGAGGGGCGTGCGAGCCGGACTGTCGGGGGTGCGACGCGTACGAGTCGTAAGTGTGCAGCCTTTTCCTTTAGAACTTGCGAAGCATAACATTTTCGCGCGATCGATTGATAGAAATCCAGAACAAAATGACGAGGGCGGTGCTTTCCCGCTCATTAGGCGGGCTACTTCGAGTGATATGACGTGCTACAGTGCCATCCACTTGCTCCATTTTTATGTAAGCAAGAGTTTACACTCTTACGTGGGAGGAGTGCGAAACACCTCGGATCTGATTTTGATCGAGGGATAATTGTTCCCTGCCAAATAATGGAGGACTGTTAGCGATTATAGCATGATAGTTAGGGCATCTCCAACGTTGTCCCACAAATTTACACCGGCATCTGTCCGAGGACACTGATGGATGCCATCCGATGCTGCCTGCATACCTTTCGACAACTATATGAACTAACCAGATGAAATTCGTGCAAACAAAGCAAATTTCAAATTAACCGGATGAAATTCATTACATTTCGAAAACTTTTCCTACAAACTGGACGAAATTCATTACATATTTCGCACAAACTGTACTAAAACCTACTATAAACCTAATCTAAACGATCGCCGGCGCACGACCACCATGTCCGGCCATGAACCCGAGAAAGCCGACCATTGCCTTTGCCTCCTCCTAATCCGTCTCAATAACCTCCTCCTCTGGAGCACAAGGTTTTGAAGATTTCCGCCTCCACATCGCCGTCAAGCGGCTAATCGGCCGCTAATGTTTACCCCACCAAGCTTGGCATCGACTGAGTGGAGTAGAGGCGGCCTTCCTAGGACCAGAGCTGCGGCGACCTACCATGTACTACTCTTCCTCGCTGCCGGCTGCCCCCGCGCACGCGCGTCGGCTTCCTGGTTGTGGCGGCGAAGGGCGGCCGGGGGCTGCCGGCTATCTCCTTCGTTTGCTACTGCGACAGTACATCGAAGAGAGCTTTGTAGCGCGCCCGGAGCGGAGCCGTCGATGTCCCTCGTCTGCTCCTGCGACAGTATGTCCAAGAGAGCTTCGGAGCACCAGGAGGCCATGGTTGGAGTGGTGCGGACAGAAGGAAGCGGCCGTAGGAGATTAAGTGTGGGTCTTTGGCTATGGCTGGGAGCTGGGGCTCAAGTTAATATAGCGGGCGAATGGCAATGAGCCGCAACAGACGAATGGACAACTTGCGCTAGAGTAGGTTCGTTGGGCGTGAATGCAGACGCTGCTTCAGTGACTTAACTGCAGATGCGTTGGGTTACTGACATGTGGGCCCAATGGGCATCTGTCCCGCATGTCAGTGACACACCAATTGCACCTGTAGTTAAGTCCGGTGAATGCGGCATTGACGTTCTGGAGAGACGGTGACCGTTTCAGGTGGGAAGCGCGCGCTAGCGATGGAAGGGGTTTCGGTGTGCAGTGGCACTAAGGTCGGTCGCTCATGATAGTACATACTCCGTACCATACTACCATAGTACCCTCTCTAGCTAGGCTATTTTATAGATTGTCATTGTAATGGACGATATACATGAGCAAGGCGCTCCGAGTATGACCGTTGGTGTTGAGTCAGGTGAATACATGCTCGACATTCGCGTAGGCCTCCATCAAATGTGTAAACAGTAATGTCAGGCACCGCCAGGGCGCGCAGGTGATGGGCTCGCCGTTAGCGTTGCACCATGAGCAGGACTTTGATTTAGAGGGTGACGTGCATGCATTAGCATGCTTTGACAACGTGAGCGTGAGTGTCTGACGCAAAGTATTTCATTTTCATTTGGCTGACGAGGGTGCGTTGCAACGACGAGTCCGTGGTTTGATTCCCCACATATGTATAATTTTGGTTTTTATAGTATTTCTTTCTCCATTGACAGGTAGGCCCGTGTAGATAGATAAAGAACACGAGCTGATGAGGCGCATGTGGACTGTTTGACTGGTCAACCAGACAAATACGGAGCTATACACTGAGCCAGTGACCGTATAATCACCATATCTCATATACAATGATCAAAGTGAGCTATCAAGACAAGTTCGATAACCGCCAATGCATTTTACTCGATAATAAATGACCAGGATTGAAGGGGAATCCAAATTTCCTTCGTCTTCTGTCCTTGAGCTCTTGACAAACCAATGCACTATACGGTTGTCCGGCCACTCCACCCCAGAGCTCTCATCAAGCGTCGTTCATGCCACCGCACCACACACTAACCGGTAAGGCAGCGATGGCATCCCGCCGCGCCGAGTTCCTCGCCGCCCACGACCGCACACAAAATGGTAGGGACGCGATGGTATCCCGCCGTGCCGAGTTCATCGCTCCTCGCGACCTCACAACTATGTGGGAGGAATTTGAAGATGCGAAGGCCGAATGGGCGGTAGAGCAAGAGGCGGCCAAAGCCGCATAGAGGGAGCGGAAAAGTCAGAAAGTACTCAAGAAAAGAGAGGCCCGCTGCCGCAAGAAAGAAAAGGACGCACGCGCTGCTGCGGAGAGGTCGGCGGAGATCCAAGCATGGTGGGGTGTCGCCGACAAAGCCGGGAAGGAGAACGACGGCGTCTGGCCGGCATGTGAGAAGTAGTAGTACTAGTAGTTAGTGTGTGTGTCTGTGTCTGAGTACGATCATGTACCAGTACTACTAGTTACTACTATAGTTTTTAGAGCAAATTACCAGTACATTAGCCTAGACTAAATGAAAAAATTCCTATCCTATGCATCAAATGGCATCTCTTTCTCTATAGGAATTGAGATGCATGTCATCTCACTTCCTATGATTTTCATATTCCTATAAAATTCATATCCTATGAACGAAAGGAGGCCTCTGTTGGAGTAACTACCGTAGCTAGCAGTACTGCTGGTACAGTAGTTTTCATCAAGAAGCGGAATTCAACGAAGTCATGATGGTTCCTTCGTCCGAGCAACTTCAAAGTGGGATGTGGGCCTGTGATTTGATGGCTCATTAGTCATTGTTACCATGGCGCGACGGCCGGAGTGAATCTCCCTTGGAGTTCTGCGTGCATGGCAAGTGGACCAGGATGGTCGACGTCCCACATGTTGGCGAACGGAAGTATTCTTTCCGATATCGAGGAGCAAGGAAACCGTGTGGTATAGTATCACTGCTGATTGGTTCTAAAAAATAGTACAACTGCTGATTTATAATTATTTTTTATTTATTATGAATGCTAGCGTTTCAACTCTTATGATGAAGAGTGCCAAACACGGCACGTGCTGGATGTCCCACACGTCAGCGAAAGGAGTGGGACATGAACAATGTGGTAGAGCCCAGCGTAAAAGAAAAACAGCGTGGTAGAGCATCTCCACTTCTTCCACTTCTGGGTCGGAGACCACACGTAGTAGTACTTAGTGGTACGAATGATACAAAGTGCGACCTGGAGAGAAAGACACGTCTAGTTGGAAGGTCTCGGGGCATACACGTAAACAAATATAAAAGTTAATATGTGCCTCCAACTAATATAGTAGTAGTAGAGTACTTAGGCATGTACTCCATAACATCACCGTGCATTGCACGTACAACATTTAGTGGTAGTACGTAGTAAGAGACAAATGCCGCCCAAGAGTTCCCTTCTCGACCTACTTTTGGGTGTTTGGTAGAGTGTATGGAGGGTGCAGTCCACACTAGTTTAGCACAAATACACTAGAAGCATGCATGAAGAGAGCATGCATGAAGAGGGGTGTTGAGTTGAGCATGCATGAAGAGGGAACAACTATGCTGAGACGAGAACGCAACCAAACACACCCTATATGCCACGCATGTTCATACCATTTGTGCCTTTCTACTTCACTTACTGTGCTACATTACTCAGGTTCGTACGTCCACTCCTGGGTACATGTCCGTCTCGTAGTTCTAGTCCCACGTGTTCTTCATATAGATGGAATGATCCTTGCATAACACGTGCACCTTGATGCTAGATGTATCGTGTGTTGGCAAAAGGATGAACAAAGCTTGCGTAAAAAAATAGAGTGGAAGAACATAGATTCCCGATGATCGAGAAGGAGCAAGGAACCTCGTGTGGTGGAGCATCTGCACTCATAATATTTAATATTATTCAGCAATATAAAATTAACCAATCATCTCCACAGTGGACTGGAAGAGTAAGAAACATGGCAGCCCAGTGTAGTTACATCATACTAGTACATGGCTAACCCACGCTATCACCAGATTTCTTGGCTCCTGTGCGACACCTATCTCTAGTAATCTAGCAGCCTATATCGCTTCTCCCTCCTCGTCTCTATCAAAGTG
Organism: Triticum dicoccoides; assembly: GCF_002162155.2. Taxonomy (NCBI): domain Eukaryota; kingdom Viridiplantae; phylum Streptophyta; class Magnoliopsida; order Poales; family Poaceae; genus Triticum; species Triticum dicoccoides. The sequence continues at coordinate 618,981,381 of NC_041381.1, forward strand.
CAGCGGGCTGGCGTTTTGCCGTCTATTGAGGTCGGTTAACTCATCACATGTTAGCGACATGCCAAGAGCATTCTAAAAAAAATTCCTTTCACATTCCATTTTCAAAAAGAAAAAAAATCCTTTCACGTACAAATTTGACTGTATGCTTTGAGCAACTTGCATGTCCTATACTACTCCTGTTTGATACTCTAACTTAGCTAGAGGTTAGACTAACTCATGACTAACCCTGTACTAACTCTAGACAAAGAGGTGTTTGGGTGACAGGGATAGATTGACAATAAATGCACTTGATGGAGAGAGAGAGAAGTGATTTTTCAGTGGTCCCAATGAGAACTATCTCCAGTTAGCACCTCTTAGGTGGGATAGTTTTTTTTGGTGGGTTTGGTGCAACTTGCTCCAATTTAAACCCTCATGCTTGGATACTTTAGGGCTATTTGAGCCCCAACTAGCTCAAACTAACTCTAACCCATGGATCCAAACAGGGCCTATGGCCAGTCTCGACGCGGAGCAGTCACGTGCACCGGGAAGCGGCGCTCTCTCGGCCGTCGCGCCACTTCAAAGCCGGCGCCAGTGAGATGTCGCCTCCGCTCTGGCCTGACATTAATGCGACACTAACGCTCCAGGGCGACACTGACCGTTTCATGCGGGAAGCACGCGCTGGCAAGGGAGTATAGGTTTTGAACCGTTTCAGGTGTAGTACTGGTAGTTTGCAAAACTACTCAATTATTGCACTCAGTTTCCTAAGAAATTATGGTAAAAACGTTACTCCACAACCCGCTTCCCTTCTCCTTCCTCTTCCACCGCCCACGCACGTCCGCGGGAAGCGACTGGTCAACCCTTATATAGGAGTGCTAGCACAAAAAGATGCATGCATGACCACTAAAATTTCCATATTAAAGCGCTGCTCCGGCGGGAGTATGTCGTATGTTGTTACCTTCGGCCGGGCCATGGCTACCGGGCGATGGTGACCAGAAAAGAGGCGGCGGGAGGGGAATGAATGCAGCTACTGTTTGGGTTCGCCTTCCGGCTTAAATAAATGGGAAGCATCACGTGTACCCGCGGGTGCACAAATTGTAACATACGTGTCTGCTTAAGTGGGCCTCACGTAACTGGTGTGTCTGTGTGTGAGAGAGAGATTCTAAGAGACAGAGTGCGTGTGTGCGACTCTACTCTTCGGACATGTACTCAACCTTTTGCATCGGGATATAAGTATAATGGTATTTACTTTAGCTAGTGATTTACGTGGCCATGTTAACATGGTTGTGTGAAAAAAATGTCACTTCCTGCTCATGATTTGCGTTATATAATTACAAGCAAGATTCTCGTGCATTGCACGGAACATCAATATGCATTTTTTACAAAACACCTGTTGTGATTGACCCATGCAGGAGTAATCCCATGTGTAAAAACTAATGATATCTCGAGAATTTTATTGGAAAACTGGTATCTCGAGAATGTCATCGAAAAAAATGGAAAATGAGAGATAAGGCGACGAGGAGTGGAGCGTGGTGGTGACTGGTGGTCAGAGTGGGTGGAGGCATGGGGATGGACGGCACCGGCGGGCGGCAGCGGCCACCATGCTAGATTGTTCCGGAGACTTCCTTTTTTAATTGCTGAGCAATGAGGTTGTGGGAGATAAGGATGTGGAGAGAGGTGCGGGTATCTTTTGTAAAATTATCATAGTTTGCTTTCTATCCATCAGATATAGATCATACGGTCTGCATTGCAAGATGGCAGGCACACCATCATCGCCAACTTGTTTTTTATAAGGGTACAGATGATAAGTTCTGACTACTAAAGTAAAGTGGAATTTGTCCATGTTATGCAAGTAAATTAAGGTGATTGTTTATCATACGGGTAAGGTTGGATGAAGGGTGGTAGGAACAAATGCTCCGCCTAGAGCATGTGTGTGTGAGATGGAGTCTTAGTGTGTGTGT
>NC_041381.1:618983842-618994690 GCF_002162155.2 Triticum dicoccoides
TGTGTGTGTGTCACGGGGTCCTCTATGGCGGATCTAATTTAAGTGTGCATGGCTTCATCATAGAGAGGTGATGTGTATGGTAGAGGCCACCAACGATGGGGTGCAAGAGAGAAAATGTACGTAGAGAGGGAAGAGAAGGTGTGTGCGCGTGAGAGGAGTCGACATCCAGAGAACGTGTTTGTTCGAGAGACACTGAGGAAGACTACTATATATCGATGGTGCATGTAGGCGGGAATTAAACAAAGGGATGGTCTTATTGGTTTTGGGGATACAGGGGAAGAGTGAGAGGAGGGGGGGGGTAGCTAGAAGGAGATTGTTAAGCGTGAGTGTGTGTTTTACCGATCCAGGCGGAAGTTATGTGCACACAAGAGGAGAACGATTCGATGTGGCGTTAGGATTGAAGGTAATTAACTGTGTATGGAGGCATAGAGACCTTGAACATGCATGTGTGAGAGGTATACATGTACACGTGGGATGTGTGTGTGTGTGTGCGCGCACGCATGATCGAGATAAAAGAAAGAAGACATAAGTCATAAGATCAACGACATGGGAGAGACGGATCGGTATGACAACATGCATGCATGTGAGAATGCAGGGAAGAAGGCTCAACAATTGAGCATGTGTTTTTGTCTTTAAGAGATAGTGGCGTGGGCTGGAGCATGCATCTATGGCGAGCAGAGGGAGTGAGGCACAACGATTGTGCAAAAGAGACCAACCTATAAATGCATATGTATGGAGAGACATATATAGTGTGGGTGATAGGAAGCAAGACTCGGTGAGAGAAAAAAAAGTTGACGGAGAAACTACAGATAGATACAGAGATGGAGATGCTAGCTAGAGGGACATCCGCTAGTTTGGGTGTTGGAGATGACCGCCGAGTGGTTCAGAGGGTGAAGTTATATATGTGTGTGAGAGGGCACTTGACTACATGTAGAGAGAAACATATGTAGTGTGCATGATAGGAATCAAGAGTGAGGGCGTGAAAGAAGGTTGATGGAGAAACAGATAAATAGAAAGATAATGATGCTAGCTAGTGTGCGTTAGAGATAGGAGTCGAGTGGATCAGAAGGCTGACATATGTGTGTGGGTGTGAGAGAGATAGAGAGAGGGTGCATGTGAGTCACATACAAACAGATAGCAGAGAGAAATGAGATCCCGAGAGACGGAGTTTTGTGTCTGCGAGAGAGAAAGATATTTCACAACGAGAGTGATAGCTAGAGAGACATATGAGGGAACGCAAGATATCTCTAGGGAGAGAGTTGTGTGTGAGCGACATACAAGAGAACAATGGAGAAATACGAGACCCTGGGAGACAGAGTTTGTGTTTGTGTGTGAGAAAGAGATATTTAAGAGGAAGAGTCGTAGGTTCTCATATCTAAGTATCGAAAGACATCTCTGTATGAGGGGTGTGCGAGTGGCACAAATTGGAATAGTAGAGAGAAATGATACCCCGGGAGACAAAGTTTTGTGTTTGTGTGAGAGAAAGAGATTCCACATGGAGAATCATAGTTAGAGACATATAGCAGGGAGCGAGATATACTTAGAGAGAGATAGAGTGATGAAGGTTGAGGGAGAGAGTACCGTCAGTGTGTTACGAAGATAAAAGATCATTGTTGACATACAGGTAGCACGAGAGACACCTGAGAGACGATGAACGCGTATAGGTCCAGAGAAATAGTCCTATATAAGCATGAGTGATAGCTATATGAGATGAATATCTGGATTAAAGGGGATTCAAATATTTAAACTGGAGATCACGGCATCGATAATATCATAACACAAATTGGTGTATCAAACATGCATATTCATTTGAATTTGGGCACACATGCAATGTTATATAGTTTATCATTATTGGTGATCCTTAGATTATTTAATTACAAACAATGCATGGTTTATATGCAATTAATGTCTAAACAGGATTACACTATATGTTGCTTGTGTGAAACACATTATACATGTTTGAGAAGTAAAAAAACCCGCATGAAACACACATTAATCGGAGACAGTTAGCGAGGAATGCATACATTGGATTTCAACATAAGGTGGTTTCAAATATTTGAAAATCCAAGTTGATGGATACAACCTTATGAATCTGAGAACATGCCATTTGTAAACCGTATTTATGTATAAATGGTGTTGTGCTTTTGAAAGTATATATAAAAAATGATGTATATATAATGTAATTCCAATTGAAAATGGATCCCGCCCGAAAAAATAGAATACAAACGGGATTCAAATTGAGTTGACACGGTAAACATGCACTCTGCAAAATTTGAACGAAGCGGGGAAAGTCGCAATGACCGCCCGAAACCAAAATCTACGAGATGGAAATTACTACTGCCTATCCTTGCCACACAAAGCCTATCTGCTGGATTTCTATAGGTTTCGATAAGGGTAGGTTTGTAATTTCACCCAAACATGACGTAACCACCTCTCACCCGGATTCATACACGGTGGGCGCCAAAACATAGTGTGTCCTCGGCCGAAATCGACTCCCTCCCCGATTCATGTTCATACACGGTGCGCGCCAAAAACAAACTCTTGTCGGCAAATATTCGGTGTATGCGAGATTACCATCCTATCCCCAACCGACTAATATTGTTGTGATGTTGTAGGAAATTTGAAACGGGGGCTAAGTTTGTAAATTTCCTCGCATTGCAGACAAGCACGCCCTGAATACATGGTTCCCCCCTTCCTCTCTACCTCCCTTTTCCCCATTCGTACTCCGTGGGCGCCAAAACACCCTCTCCACCCCAGCCTCCTCCGTCCGTCGACGTCCACCACCCCATCCACCGTCGTCCTCTTCTACCATGCCGGAGCTGATACCCCAACGCCACCGTCCATTACAAGAGATCGACCTCTCTCATCCACGGCTTCGGACCAGGATCCTTGCATGCCGTCCTCTCGCTTCATCCCCGCCGTCGTCCACCTTGCCGGCGCCGCTCCTACGACCATCTCGTCCACCGCGCCCTGCCGCCACCGTCTACCCTCCTAGATCTGCTTCCACGCCGCCGACAGCCATCGCTATCGCAGCACTGTCAAATTCTCAGCAGATGCATACACGGCGCCGCACGAGAGGCGATACTATTTCGTATCTGCTCAACTTATTTATCGTAGCAAGAAAATAGATCGCCATTGCTTTACTCTAATTTCTTGTCTTGGTTGCGAAGTTGCCTTTGTCCGGTTTGCACCTTCAGATCCGCCATGGCACGCTCAACACTACACTCCCAATGCTTATGGTTTTCCCCTTTTATATTCCACACTAGTTAAATCACAGTAGACTAAATTTCAAATTTGGGTCAGTCGATTTTACAGAGCTCGCCGGAGTTGGCCGGTGCGAACGAAGGGGCTCGGGTGGTTGTGGGGCCTCGCCGAACGAAGAAAACTCGACGCGGATGGGGGTGGGGGTGGCGGAGGAACACAGGCGGTGGGGGACGGTCGTCTAGCCTGTATGGGAAGAATCAGAGATGAGGAAGAAGAAGGGTTAGGAGACATAGGATCTTCATCCAACCGCCTGAAATGGTCGAGAGATAGCTGGGAGTCGCGTTCTTAATGTGCTCTGGTTCATCATGTGTGGGCACTGTGCAACCAACATTTTATTATTCAAAATCTGCTTGCTCTTCTTTACCATGTTCCTCTTCCGTTCTTCTTTAATATGCACTCTCTCCGTTCCCAAATACAAGTCTTTGTATAGATTCCACCATGGACTACATATGGAGCAAAATGAATGAATCTACACTCTAAAATGTATCCTGTATGTGATCCATAGTGGAAATCTCTACCAAGACCTATATTTTGGAATGGAGGGAGTATGATAGTAGTACAGTATGTTCCTTGTACTGAAGATGAGCAGGGACATTTGCAGTGTAGAGGTCTATTGGGTCGGTTGTGATGGACACTTTGAGCCTCTTTGATTCGTAGGATTTTGTAAACATAGGAATAGGATTTGTAGTGGCCTTCCCACTTGAATCCTATAAAAATAGCAAGGAAATGCGGGGAGTTGTGTCGCCTTTGAGAGTTACACTGATATTAACAGTACCGCACCTTCAGTTGAAGAGAACTAGTATCCGAAGCCTTTCTTGCCATACCGGCAGTACTAGCACATATATTCCAGCAAGTTCCACTTTGCTGATTTTACTCTGATACTTATGGTTTTCCCCATTATATCTACACTATCATCTGTGTAGCTGCTTTGTGTCGCACTAGCAGCAGTCCACTCTCGAAGCTAAACACTGCAATGACTTACAAAATTGTCACCAAGGCATTGAGTGCCATTCTAGATGTAATGAAACTCATACGCTCCCCACCTGTTGATTCTTGTTCAGAATATCATCCTAATGACTATTCTAACCTCCAGGAGTCAAAGGCAGATGGCATGTCATGTTCATCCATCAAGGTGCCTATTCTAATTTGGCAAGGTTTTTTTGATTGCGCGTATCTTGCATATGTTGTCTTGCATTTCTTCTACTTTGTTGCACCACCATCTGCTTAGTTTACTCATCATATAACTTGAGATGCCATGCCCATCCATTATCAATACATATTTCATCTGTCATCATACCATGTTTTTCCACTAAAATGCTGTTATTGTGCATCAGACATCAAAAAGGAAGAGGGTGATTGCCAAACCTGAAGGAGCACCAGCAAAGTCCTTGAAAAACGTGGTGGTGCCGGAGATATCAGACAGCACCCCACTTATATTGGCTATACAACTAGTGACACAAAACGTAGGACCGACAACAGTAGACTCTACCCATACTTCACTGGCCACACCACTATCCCAACCACACAGGACCTGCACTCCAGCAAAAGTTATACTAATTTCATTTCCATACCACCAGCCGTACCACAGAAAAATCCCACTCCAGCAAAAGGTACAGCAAGTCCACCGGTCGAAGACTTATCCCAACTGCAGAGACGGCATATTCCTGCAGATTGGAACCCTATTCCATTTGTTCCCAGTTTAAAAGACAATGCTTTCAATGTTGTTAGGGACTATGTGCATATATTCCCATCACGGGAAGATTATAGTGAAGACAAACACCATTTTCACATCCTCCTATCCAACTTACGTGTAAGTGCTATTATTCGTGGTTATTATTGTCCTGTTTTCTGCTGATTGGACACATCAATGATTTACATTACATTGTTGTAACTAGGCAAGGGTCAATCTGGATAGTCATGACGAGCAAAGCTTGCTTGTGATTTTCAAGGAAGCATTGTAGCAGTATCGGTGTTACCTGAGGAAATCACACTTTGACGGCAAGTCTATAAACGAATTTCTGGTGAAGTCTCTTGTGCTAAATTGAGAAGACATTGAATGGAAAAACCTTGTTATGCACTGGTCTAGTTCCCAGGATGAGGTAATGTCTATGAAATCATATGACAATGAACTTCTACTTTTCCGCATGTGCCTTACGGATCTTTTTTGCAGGAAATATGCTCGAAGAAGAATTCCGGTTTGAAAAGAACGACAGGATATCGCAAATATGATGCCCGCTGCTTTGCTCTTGTTAGTACCTGTTGTCCTATATCACTATACTTACATACATACCTGGTTCATTATGTGACAGCAGTATGCATGATAGCTTGCTTATCAATTGTTCGCTCCAAATTATCTGATCTGTATGAATGGTTACATTAGTGTAGAATATATCCAATGCCAATGAATTTTTTAGCTCTGCATTGTTCTTGTAAGTACATCTGTCCTTTATCAGTGTACTTATGTTGATAGGTAGTTGTTCATGTACCATCACTCTGCAACTTATTTTCCTTTGCCCTTCATTTTCTATACATCAGATCTATATTTACTCTTACCATAAGGTTGGTACTGAAGAAGTTTAGCTGTGCATTGCTCTTGGCTGTGCCTTTTGCCTGTATCACTGCACATACATTTATAGCTACTTGGTTATGTAGCATCACTCTTCATCTTATCTTAAATATTCTCCATTTTTTTGTATATTATCACATCTATATTTACTCTTAACAAAATATAGAATAAAGGAAATGCTTATGAAGAAGATTATGTGGTAAACTTCTTGCACTGCCCCCCGTCAACATGGATAAGGGCTTTATAGAGCCTGTCTTCACCAGTAATATAAGTTTGTCCTTCTCAAGCCTTCAAACTTTGTTGTGTATATTTGGTTAGGCATGACTGCAACATCTGTTTATTTTTGGTGTTTGCATCAAATTGCATGTTTAAAGTTTATTATGTAGTTCATAAAAAAAAGTTTGTCCTTCTCAATTTAAGTTTTCAGTTGTACAACCAAGTTCCTTCTTCATACCATGTAAATTAAACTATACAGAGCAAGTGATCTTCTTTTGCACTGCATGTATGCTTGTCTTCTTCATCCGTAATCCACTAGTGTGGTGAACCTACCCACTAAAGCACAATGTCATATTCTGCAATGTCTTAACTATGAACAATGTCATATTATTCTACTATTATTTAAACCATCTCTTTATTTGCCATTCTGAAATGGGATAAATTGACAGCACACTAACCATTGATACTTATGAGTTCTTGATCTGTAATCTAGTGGTATCGTGAAGCTGCCAACTCCTTCACAATGTCATTTCCTGCCATGTCTTGACCTGAACAATACCATATTGTGTTAATGCAATTTTAAACTGTGTCACTTTATTCGTCAGTAAGAAATGTGATGAATTGTCAGGACTGATAATTTTATGTGCAAAACCTGTCATCCTACTTGTTTATCTTTCAGAGTGAGGAAGATATAAGTGTTGAACAAGCACAGTCTCATCATCTTGCTTAGCTGCTTGCGCTGCAGCTCCCCTGCAGGGCTAACCTTTCTTGAACTCTATTGAAGTGATGTCGGTTTTGTATATTATTTTGTCGGCGTGTTTATTTGCACTGGTGGCGATCTTTGATGCCCAGTGTATGTAGTTTGTTGTCTGCTTGTGCTTCATTATCTTAGTGGCGAACTTTGATGCCCAGTGGATGTAATATGTCGTAATTTCTTTATCGTATAGTCTAGGTTTTTTCTTATTCACGATGCTGCAGTTATTTTACTGTATATATATACTGTCTTCGTAGTAAACCGGCCAAACCGTAAAATTACGGTACTTAATCGGGCCGTCATGCAATCATGATGTATGATCCGCATCATTGGCCCCGTCATCTTGGTCCGTTAAACGGCAAACTGGCCCAGTAGATAAGGGCCTTCAATAGGCTGAGTAATCCCCGTCCCTCTTTTCGCAAGAAAACTCAATGGGCTTTTAAGAGGCTGAGAAATAGGTTGGGCCTGAAACGTGTCGAACAGCTCACGGGCCGGCAGCAGCCCGAAATGGACCCCGGCCCATGATTGTGCGAATCAAATCACGGGCTTTTAATAGGCCAAAATTGTCTCGGTCCTTGTTTGGCCCAATAGATATCGGTTGCGAGTAGGCCGGATGCAAACCGGGCCGTAGTTAGGCCCAACTTATGACGAGCTTTTAACAGGCCAAATTTAATATAGGGCCGAAATGTTAGACAGGCCCTTAACAGGACGAAACTAATATCAGGCCGAATTAATAAATGGGCCTTTAGCAAGTGGGCCCAAAAGCATAGCATCCAGTTGACGGGCCAAATCTGATATGGGCCGTAATTTAGCCCAAAGCCTCTTAAAGGGCCGGACCTAATCTGGGCCATAATTTGGCCCAGAATGTGGTAGGCTATTAACAGGCCGGATCTCATATGGGCCATTATTAGGCCCGTAACGTGCCAGGCCATTAATGGACCGAATGAAATATGGGCCGACATTTGGCCCGAAACATGGCAGCCAGTTAATGGGCCGGCCTACTTGGGTCCTCAAAATCTTGTGGGCCTACAGCTGGGCCGGCCCATTAATGTCGGCGAAATATCATGGGCCTTTAGCAGGGCCGGCCCATTATTATCGGCAAGAATCTTGTGGGCCTTTACCTAGGCCGGTCCATTATGGCACACAAAAATCTTGTGGGCCTTTACCTGGGCCGGCCCATTATGGCCTGCAAAATCTTGTGGGCCTTTAGCTGGGCCAGCCCATTATGGTCCGCAAAATCTCATGGGACTTTAGCTGGGCCGGCCCATTATGGTCTGCAAAATCTTGTGGGCCTTTGGTTGGGCCGGCCCATTTAAACTTGATGGGCCGGTCCATGTGTCAACATATCATAGGCGTGTCTCGCCCATTGGATGAGTGACACCTGTGCCAACGCGGACCTGACACGTGTCTCCTCCAGCCAATGATGATTTTACACGTGGAAAAGCCCCATTGGTCGGGGCTGTTAACGGGTTATCGGATCCAAAACCCGACCCGGTAGCTTAACGGTGTTACGTTACGGTGGATGCCACGTGTTGGTCACCCTTGACGAAAGCACTTCTATGAAGCGCGATTTATCGTCATGGAAGTGGACACTTTCGTGATGATAACTTTGGTAATTTGATGGAACACTTCTACGACATCATAGGTATGACTATCTTGATTCTATCATAAAATCGTCATGGATGTACATGCATGACAAAAAACCTGACCTACTGTGACAAACATGTATCATCACGGAAGTGGATTTTTTTTGTAGTGTAGCTATATGTATAGAGAGATATTGGTCGGTGTACGTCCATTTGTTAGAGGCAAATAAGGCCCAGCGAGACGGATAGACAGAAAGAATGGAGCTATGAGGTGGTGCGAGAGGCCCGACTACTAGCTAGATAGGAGGAGGAGTGTGCGGTTGTGAGATCGATGAAAAGAGGGGCGAGAGTTTACACTTTTGTGTGACCGTATGAGAGACACGAGGCAAGGACACATAAAGGAGGAGATTGAAGGTGTGTGTGTATGTTGTAGGCATGCATCGCTGGAGAGTTTTATTGATCGGTGTGTGTCGGAAAGGAGTTGTGGAGACTCTGGGAGAACGACCTAAAGAAAAAAATGAATGTGCCCGGTGGATAGAATGTTGAGGGAGGGGAGGGCGAGGAGGGCGTGTGCATGCATGAGAGAAAGTTAGTGGTAGCTACAAAGGTTAGAGAATTGTGTGGGTGTAAGAGACTAACAAAGATCTTAATTTGATATGAAAGCGGATTCATATATTTGAATAGGAGATCATAGTTTTTTAAACATTGCGTGCATGAATATAGTAGTGATACACGTGATGTGCACATGTTATACCATAATGTGATAATGCATGGCGTTTGCAACTCACAGCTAAATGCCAAAAAATCTAAACCATACTATACATCAAACAATCTCACATTTTATTTGAATTTGTGATATGTGTGGCGTTTGCAGCTTACAACTAAATATCGAACAATCTAAACAATACTATATATCGAACATTCTCACATTTTATTTGAATTTGTGGTAATATGTGGTGTTTGCAACTCAGATCTAAATACTTGTAGGCATAGGGGGCGGGGCACATAATGTGATAAACACATTATACATATGAAACATGGTTTAGATTATGAAGATCTAGCTAGAGCTAGAAATGTGGTGTGATTTGAAATCAAAATAAAGTGGATTCAAATAATCGAGTTCGAGTTCATATAGTACACATAGTTCATATGTAACTCGAGACTAATCATGTGGTGTGCTGTGAAGATAATACACAAACGATGGTTTAACTTGACAATAATGATGATTGTAGATCTTATTAAAACAGAGAAATGAATTCAAATGATTTTAATTCACAACAACCATTACTGTAGATCTTATTCAAATATAGAAACGAATTCAAATTTAGTTCATATTGAAGCGGTAGTATATACGTTTGGAATTCACTAAAACATTCATTTGAGTAGTAGGTTGCATGCATTATACACGTAGCAAAATATTGTAATTGAACATAACATGAATTCAAAGTTTTGAATGACATTTGTAGTGCGCATTGATTTGGTACAGTACACGTTAGGCTTGTCCGGAAATTTCAACCCGCGCCTTGTTAGCCCAAAATATTTAAGATATATCTTTGTCTCGTCGTGCTCCGACAACTCCCTCCATCTCAACCCGTGCCTTTCTATTCGGAAATTACAACGCGCGCGAAAACTCCCACCTGATGTGAAATCCCGACACGCGAAATGCCCGTGGTACCCTTGAATCGAAAGAACCGCCATAAAGGGGTGGGGGTACTTTCGTAACTTACCCCACATTTCAGACAAGCGCGTCCCTTAGCCATGGTTCCCCACTGCTATCCCATCCGCCCACCCATTCATACACCGAGGCCGCGAAAACCCGCGACGAAGCCACACACCCTGCTCCGTCCGCCACCCAGCCGGAGCCTCTTCCCCGACGACGTCGTCCACAGCAACACCTCGACGTCCCTCATCCACCATACCGGATGAGGATCCGTCATCGATCTCGTGGTCCTGCTGGTTCAGCCACCCCTTCCTCCACCTCCAAGGAGCTGCCCCGACGTTCCCCTCGTCTTTCGCGCCACCTCCATTCCCACACCGCCGTCTTCACCTGCACCACCGGAAGAGCATCATCATTGTCGTTTCCTTGGATGAAGCTGCGGCCTAATCGGCGCCACCAACGAGGTTGTACACTAATCGCCGCATTTTTTCTTGATTCAATCTCATAGTGCTGCCGGCGCTCGGTCCCGAGCCGACACGACGCGGCTCCATCCATGGCGGCATCGCCGGCCACTTCCTCCACGGTGTCGCTCCCTCGGCGGCGATGTCCACATTAGTAGGAGCTGATGCTGCTTTAGCTCTCGCTCGCGCTGCTACTCTGCTCTTGCTCTCGGTCGCCTGCCTTGTCTGCTCTTGCTATTGCTATTGCTCTTGCTCACGCTTTTGCTCTCGCTATTGCTCTTGCTTGCGATGCTGCTCCGATTTAGCTACACTTCAGTCGACTGAATCGACTTTTGGGTCAGTCG
>NC_041381.1:618995394-619063450 GCF_002162155.2 Triticum dicoccoides
CCAGCCGCAGCAGGGAGGGGGGCTCGCCAGAGAGGTACCCCACTATCTATCTTAGGGTTCAGGGTGGGGGCAGTGGTCGCCGGCGGTGGCGGGGCGGTGGCATAGGGATCGCTGGAGAAAAAGCTTGGCATGGGGTGGGGGGGCCTAGAGGGATGGCCGGGGCGGTGGCGTACCGCCGGTCGGGAGTGTTTTCGGGGCAGGCGGGGCAGCGCACCGCCGGCCGCGAGCGGCGGGGGGCTGTTGTTTGGTCGGTGGTGGCTGGCGGCTGAGGGTGGTGGAGGTTGAAGATGAACCGCAGGCCCTTGATTTCGTATCCAACGGCTGCAAAATCGACTGACCAGAGATGAAAAAGTCAGTCGACCGATGTGTAGCCTCACCTTGCTAGTGCGTTCAGTTTCGACAGCAAAATTCAGTTTCGACAGCAAAATTCAGTTTCGACAGTTAAGTTCAGTTTCGACAGTTAAGTTCAGTTTCGACAGTTATATTCAGTTTCGACAGTTAAGTTCAGAGATGAGCGGCTGATGTATTTTACATCTAGCACTTTGTGGTTATGTATTTTACGTCATGTATTGGAGATGTTATTAGAATTCCACTCAGGTTAACATTATTCGTTGTCTCTCTTGTCCTACTTCAGCCTCGGCGTTGTACAACTCACCGGAGCTGCTCCAATGACAAAACCCTGCATCACAGTGGAGCAGTACCTCGGGCTCCATCTCCAGACGCCAAAGATCTTCTTCCCCTCCTCCGACAGCAAAGTCAGCTGGAGCATCCTCATGGGACAACCCAATCACGCTGAGATCGACATGGCTTTGCCAAAGAGGTTGTACACTTGTTGCATCTCTTTTTTACTCTACATGTTATATATATTGTCCACTGAGCACACCGATTTGTTCCTTTAGTGTCTCCTTGAAAGAAAAAACGTAGGTATTTTAATTTTCACTTGTCCTCCTTTTAAAATTCCTATTCATGAAGAACAAGACTAAGATATAGTAGCATAATAGCATTATAACCGTACATTTTCTTGTGGTTTGACTTAATCTCACCATGCTTCTTTGCATCCTGTGATCTTCCAATTGTTGCGAATCAAACAACCAGATTGGCAGAAATCCCGTGTTTTTAAATTCTCTGTTTTGCACGTGCATTCCTATCCTATTCTTGTCTATTTCCTATCCCTGCATTGTTGGAATCCTCCAATTCAAACGAGCCCTTACAGAATTACTTCTCTTACAGATAGTTGTCAAAGAAAACCTTGCGTGGTTTGTCCCGCTCCTGCTGCGCCGTCGTCCACCCCAGCTCAGCTGCTCCAACGACAGAAGGGTCCAGCACAGCAGGGATCCGGCCTCTAGACTATCTTTCGTCGCCTCAGATCTTCTTCCCCGTTGCCGGCAGCCATGAAAACTACATTACCATCATCAACCGAGCAGATGACCTCGAGGACTACACGGGTCCGCAAGAGAGGTCGCACTCTTTCGTGTCTGCTTATGTTATGCATCGCTTAATATTACATGCTACTTTATCGTCCTATTCACCGATTAGACTCTGAGTCAACTCCAAACTAATGGTCAAACTTGAGATTTTAAATGGTTGTGGAGTACATATCGGGGCCGCAATCAATAGTATCTATCTACTACCTGGTTAATCTCCGGTGTCTACTATGAGTTTCATGTTGGGTGGGAAACAAATAGTAAAGAAGCCATTATCTGTATTTTTTAACTGAAGCCATTATCTGCCTGCTATTATTGGTTTTGGGTCTATCCATAGGTTGCTACCATCACTCTGGATTTCTGCATGCACTCCTTACATAATGTCACTATGTTTTATTCCTATGCATGACAGTTATTGTAAACAATGGAACTGAACATGTAGAGCAAAAGAGACGAGCCTTGCGTGGCAATAAAATTTCATGTAGACGTCGTTCCATGGTAGGCGCAAAGGCAGCCCCCCTCCACGCATTTCGGATTGTAATCGAGAGGAAGATATCTGTTCTGAGGGGGATTCAGAAGGAGAAGACAACTCCTATTTACCCCCTGAGGTCTTCGCTCTAACTTGCATGCTGATGTTGGTTATATCATGCATATGGTGTCTTGCATTGCTTACTTTATACATCAAATATGTCATCTGCTTAGTTTAGACATCCTTTGTGCGAATGCCATCTGTTTAGTTTATTCATCGTTTATGTGAATTATGCAATGCCATCTTGTTTAGCCAGGCATCATATATGTGAATTTTGCAATGCCATCCTGCTTAGCCAGTCATCTTATATGTAAATTATATCAGGCCATCCTTTTTTTTCGTTACATATTACATTTGTCAACAATGTTAGTACATTCAACTTCTCTTCGTGTGCATCAGCCATTTGACATGGTGATGGCAAATTCTGGAGTGAAAACAAGGTCCTCAGAGCAGACTATGCTATCTGACGAAGAGCATATCTCGCTGATTATGGTAGCTCCTCAGAGGAGGATTTAGAGACAGATGACCAGTCCTATCCCCCCCCCGAGGTGTATGCTCTAACTTGGCAGGGTTATGTTGCTCATATCGTGCGTATGGTGTCTCGGATTGCTATGTCATTTGATTAGTTTAGACATGCTTTGTGTGAATGCCACCTGTTCAGTGTCTAATTACCATATATGTGAATTATGCATTTCCATCTTGTTGGAAGACATTATATATGAGAACTATACAATGCTATCTTGTTGCAAGGGCATTATATATGTGAATTATGCAATGCCATGCTGTTTAGCCAATTATCATGTATGTGAATTATATCATGCTATCATTTTTTTGTATTACGTGTTCCATTTGTCGACAACGTTTGTATATTCAACTACTCTTCCTGTGCATCAGCCATTTGAAGCGGTGATGGAGGTATCTGGAATGAAAACAAGGTATTTAGAGCTGAAAATGCTACCTGCTGAAGCAGACATCTTGCTGGTTACAGAGAGCTCCTCAGAGGAGGTTTTAGAGACTGATGACCAGTCCTATTTCCCCCCCTGAGGTCTATGCTCAAACTTGGCAGGGTTATATTACCCATGTCATGCATGTTGTCTTGCATTGCTTAGTTTTTACATCATGTATGGATTGCCATCTGCTTACTTGCTTACTATATAAATCATATATTTGAACTGTATCATGCCATCATGTTTACATAGTACATACACATCATCTATCTGAATTATGGCATGGCAACCCATTTAATAAAGACATCATATAGTTATATCATCTCATCCTGTTTAGTGTTTACATTCATCATATTTTGAATTATGGCATTCTATCCGTGAATGTATGTGAATTATGGCATGCCAACCTATTTAATAAACACATTATATAGTTATATCATGTCGTCCTGTTTACATAGTCTCATGTTTTGAACTATGTCTTTCCATCTTTTTTAGTTAGCCATCATAATGTGAAATTGTGTCACGCTATCCTGTTTAGTTAGCCATCATATATGTGAAATTGTGTCATGCTATCCTGTTTGGTTAGACAACATAAACGTGAATTATTTCATGCCCTCTTTTATTGCCCACTATCCATTGCACCTGTCTATCATACAATGTCTATACTTTCAATTACTTTTCTTGTTTATCAACCATTTGAATTGGAGAGGGTGATGGCAGTATCTAAGGGAGTAACAACACGGTCTTCAGAAAAGATAGTGCTACCAGTTGATGCAGATAGAACCACGATTGTACTTGCCCAAGGACCAGATCCACCACACATAACCCAGACTCTCGCAGATTGTACCCCTACCAAGTTGGACAGAGAACCAGCTACACCCCTTCTTACCCCAACCCCGGCAGATAGTAACCCAGTTCCAGTTGACACAGCACCGTCTCCACCACAAAACACCCAAACACGAGCAGTTAGTAAGGGAACTGTAGTGCCCAAAGCACGAGGACCACCACTCCGAATCCCAACTCAACGCTTAAAGGAGAAGAAGATTTGTTCTCAGGTCAGGTTCTGTAGCTATGGTTCATACTCCTTTGCTCTTGCATTACTGTATTTACTCATACCTACTATTTTCAAATTTGAAGGATGGAATTGAAACTCCAATGGTGCAACAGGCATGTTTTAAACTTGTTTCTTTAACTGGTTTGCTGTTGTAACCTGCTCTATGTTGATTTCAGTTTCAATTGAATAAACAGTTATGTTCTCATGTCATGCACATTACAAGTGTTGTTATTGCTCTATAGTTTCCCACACTTATATTCTGACTATTCTGCTTTGTCTTGAACAAATATTATTTGAACTGTGTCTCTATCTTGATTTGTCAACAAAAACTAGAATGATATAGACCATCAAGTGACCATGGTACATAGATATATGTTTGTTTCATGTTGTTATCCTGTCCACTTTACTACTGAACTCATTTACCAAAATGAGTTTCATATACAACATGGTAAACATGTGATGTGTCTACTTGTTTCTCTTTTAGAATGCGGAGAAAATATTGGAGAACAATACCGCGTTATCCAATGGTAAAGGAAGTAATGCAGATAAGGTTCAAGATAGTGAGACATCCCTATTGGTCTCCAAGAAAGCTGATAAAAACTATCTTGATGACAGTGAGAGAACCCAAAAGTCCTGTCTTGATGTAGTGTTTGAGTTACTGGCCACTACTGCTGGCACAAGCTCTTCGAACTCACTGCCTGAATCAGTTCGTCTTCTTGAGTCTCAACTTCAAGTTGAAAGAGAGCGATCAGATGTGCTGCGACAGGAAGCCGAAGGACTGAGGAAGTCCCTGCAGAATTCAGATGCATATTTCCTCGTGCAAAAGCAAGCGCTGGAGGATTTAAGCGCCAAACAAGAGAAAGTTAATAAGCTTGCTAAGCATCTTTCCAGCATTTTGGGTACCTAGGATATTGTTTCTTTAGATCTTCTGAAGTGGTTTCAGTTCTGCATTTGTTTTGTTGCGGCGTTTATTTGCGCTGGTCGCCCACTTTGACAACCAGTGTATATGATATGCTGCTTTGTTCCCTATATTTGCACTGGTGGCGAACTTTGATGCCCAGTGGATGTAATATGTGTAATAGCCGTGATAGCCTAGCGTTAGTTGCTTGCTTATATATTTCCTTGTTGTCTTGTTTATTTGTTTGCTTGTAGTCATTGCAGTTCTTTTTCCGCGGTTTGCTAGTGGCTGCAAGAACCTATTTTTTAAAACTAGGCCACCATAAACATGGGCTAATATTTACTGTAGTGACACTGGGCCTCCTATGGGCCGTAGAAATAGTGGGCCTTCTACGGGCCATAGAAACAATGGGCCTTCTACGGGCCGTAGAAACAATGGGCCTTCTGTGGGCCATATCATCAATGGGTGTTATACGGGCCGTATGATTGATTGGCCAAACATGGGCCAATCAGACCGCATTATGGCTGTAAACGGGCTAGAGTTGGCATCGTCTGTTCATGGGCTGACCATAACGGGCCATCGTTAATAGGCCGAATTTGATGACGCTATGAAAACGGCCCAACATATTAACGGACCACAAACGGGCCGACTGTAACCACGGGCTGAATTTGGCCCACAAGCAGAAAATGACAGTAATGGGCCGTAAGTAAACGAATGCTGGAAATGAGCCCAAGAATAAATGGGCTCTGAGATGGCCGAAAGATAAATGGGCTGGAAACAGCCCAACAGAATAACGGGCCGTTAATGGGTATAAGGTGATACATTGTTCATTACGGGCCAGTTTCACCACGGGCCGTTAATGGGTGTAAAGTGATACACAGTTCATTACGGGGCGAGTTTCACCACGGGCCGTTAATAGGCCAAGAGTTACAAAGGGCCTCATATGGGCCGAAAGATGTCATGGGCCATACATGGGCCAGAAATGAAAATGGGCTGGAATCTTATTGGATGGCCCAGATGACGCTACTGAGCCTAATTCGGATAGGGCATAACGGGCCTTGGGTTAGCGGGCTGTAAATGGGCTATATGAGAACAGGCAGGTTAATAGGGTTTCCATGGGCCGGCCCGCTACCTTTTGACCAAGTCAAACGGGCCGGCCTTTTCACAGGAATGGGCCTCTGTTGGGCCGTGCCATGTGTCGAAGTATCATAGGAGCCTTCTGTCCAATGAGTGGATGACATCTGTCCCAACGATGAGCCGACACGTATTTCCTCCAGCCAATGATGATTTTACACATGGAAAATCCCCATTGGTCGGGGTTGTTAACGGGTTATCGGATCCAAAACCCGACCCGATAGCTTAACGGCGTTCCGTTACGGTGGATGCCACGTGTCGGTCACCCTTGATGAAAGCACTTCTGTGACGCGCGATTTATCGTCATGGAAGTGGACACTTTCATGATGATAATTTTGGTAATGTCATGGAACACTTCTACGGCAGCACAGGTATGACTATCTTGATTCTGTCATAAAATCGTCATGGATGTATATGCATGACAAAAAACGCGACCTACTGTGACAAACACGTATCATCACGGAAGTGTATTTTTTTGTAGTGAGGGTTGCTCTTCACTCGGAATGTTTTTTTAACTTAGGCGATTATGGGGTCACAGCTAAGCCCCCGAGTGGGAGGGTTGCTCTCCACTCGGAGTGTTTTTTAACTTAGGCGATTACGGGGTCGTAGCTAAGCCCCCGAGTGGGAGGGTTGCTCTCCACTCGGAGTGTTTTTTAACTTAGGTGAATCGTATTCGCAGCTAAGCTACCCACTAGGGGATTTTAGAAACAGATGCTTATAGGAAACTGATGATTATGATATTGAAAAAAATCTTGTCTTCGGAAAGCAAACTGAAACACTTTTATTACAACTCGTCAGGTCGAGTGATCTATGTGTAGAAGTGACGGAGCAGCTCTGCGTTCCATGCTCATGGCTCGTCTATCTTCCTGGCTATGTTGTAGATGTGGTAGGCTCCGTTGTGAAGCACCTTGGTGATGATGAAGGGGCCTTCCCAAGCTGGGGCCAGCTTGTGAGGTTGCTTCTGATCCACTCGAAGAACCAGGTCTCCCTCTTGGAATGCTTGTCCTCTGACGTTCCGGGTGTGGAGCCGACGTAGGTCTTGCTGATAAATGGTTGACCGGATCAAAGCCATCTCGCGCTCCTCCTCTAGGAGATCAACGACATCTTCTTGTGCTTGTTCCGCTTCAGCTTCTATGAATAGTTCCACTATGGGGGCGTTGTGCAGAAAATCACTCGGGAGCATGACCTTTGCACTGTACACCAAGAAGAAAGGAGTTCGGCCAGTAGACCGATTTGGTGTTGTCCTCAGCGCGCATAAGACGGAAGGCAACTCGGTTATCCAGGCACTAGCAGCATGCTTGAGATCGTGCATCAGGCAGGGTTTTAATCCTTGGAGAATCAAACCGTTCGCCCTCTCTGCTTGTCCGTTCGACTGGGGATGTGCGACAGATGCATAATTGACCCGAGTGCCTTGGGTTGTGCAGAATGCCTTGAACTCGTCAGAATCAAAGTTGGAGCCGTTATCCATGATAATGCTGTGAGGGACTCCATATCTGAATATCAACTCCCTGACGAAACTGACAGCAGTGCTTGCGCTGAGGTTCTTGATGGCTTTAGCTTCAATCCACTTGGTGAACTTGTCGACTGCTACGAGCACATGGGTGAAACCACTCGCGCCGGTCTTGAAGGGGACGACCATATCTAATCTCCAGAATGCAAACGGCCAAACACGAGGGATAGTCTTCAAGGCGGATGCTGGCTTGTGGGACATGTTGGAATAGAACTGGCATCCTGCACACTTGTCGACTATATCCTTTGCCATTTCGTTTGCCCGAGGCCAATAGAATCCCGCTCGGTATGCTTTGGCCACGATGGTCCGAGAGGATGCATGGTGACCACAGGTCCTCGAGTGGATATCGTTTAAGATCATTCGAACTTTCTCTGTAAAGCTGATCTTTCATAACTGTAAAGGCTTTGGATTGACGAACTATCTGACGGGCTTTGTCTTCGTCTTCTGGGAGCTCCTTTGTGAGAATGTACGCGATATACAACACTGTCCAGTTGGGCGTGATCACTAGGACTTCCATGATCAGGTCGACCACGACTGGAATCTCAATCTCACTCGAGTTGGTTGAACTTATCGGCTGCGGGGGCTCTTCCTTGAAGGGATCCTCTTGCATGGACGGGGTATGGAGATGTTCCAGGAACACATTACTGGGGATAGGCTTCCGAGTGGAACCTATCTTGGCCAAATCATCCGCCGCTTGATTCTTGAGTCGGGGTATGTGGTGGAGCTCTAACCCCTCAAACTTCTTCTCCAACTTTCTCACTGCATTGCAGTAACCAGTCATTGCAGGGCTCCTGACATCCCATTCTTTCATCACTTGATTGACCACTAAATCCGAGTCGCCGTAGACCATCAGGCGCCAGACACTGAGTGAGATGGCCATACGCAATCCATATAAAAGTGCCTCATATTCAGCTTCATTGTTGGAAGAATCAAATTGAATCTGAAGGACATAACTGAGCTTGTCTCCTCGTGGGGATACTAGAACCACTCCTGCGCCAGAGCCATTCAACATTTTGGACCCATCAAAGGACATGGTCCAATGTTTCGACTGGATTTGAGTCGGCTGTTGTTGTTCTGTCCACTTTGCGAGGAAGTCTGCAATTGCTTGAGACTTGATGGCTTTCTTTGCCTCAAACTTGATATCCAATGGAAGAAGTTTGATCGCCCATTTAGCCACTCGACCAGTTGCATCTTTATTATTCAGAATCTTTGACAAAGGAGCATCGCTGACGACTGAAACTAAATGATCAGAGAAGTAGTGTGCAACCTTTTTCATGGTTAAGTAAATCCCATAATGAAGCTTCTGATAGTGAGGGTATCTCTGCTTGGATGGGGTCAAAACTTCTGAAATGTAATAGACTGGGCACTGAACTTTGAAGGCTTTGCCTTCCTCTTCCTGCTAGACTGTGAGCACTGTGCTGATAACTTGTCCTGTGGTTGTGGTGTAAAGCAAAAGAGGCTCCTTGCTGATTGGAGCATCAAGCACCGGCTGGGTGGAAAGCAGGGCTTTGAGATCTTCAAATGCTGCTTCGGCTACATCATTCCGCTCGAACTTGTCAGACTTCTTCATTAGTCGGTAAAGAGGCAATGCCTTTTCACCGAGTCGTGAGATGAATCGACTCAATGCAGCCAAGCAACCAGTGAGCTTCTGAACATCATGCACTCGCACTGGGCATTTCATTCGGAGGATTGTGCCAATCTTCTCTGGATTTGCATCGGTTCCTCGTTTAGAAACGAGAAAAAACCGAGTAACTTTCCACCTGGGACTCCGAATGTGCATTTTGATGGATTGAGCCTGATATCGTACCTTCTCAGGTTGGGAAAGGTTTCAGCGAGGCCAGTCAGCGGGTCGGAACCTTTGCGTGACTTAACCACGATGTCATCCATGTAAGCTTCCACGTTCCGACTGATCTGAGTGAGCAGGCACTTCTGGATCATGCGCATGAACGTGGCGCCAGCATTCTTGAGGCCAAAGGGCATGGTGACATAACAAAAGCACTCGGACGGGGTGATGAAGGCAGTCTTGATCTCATCGGGTCCAAACAGTCGGATCTGATGGTACCCGGAATAAGCATCCAGGAAGGACAGTCGCTCGCACCCCACAGTCGATTCGACTATCTGGTCGATGCGGGGCAGCGAAAAATGGTCCTTCGGGCAGGCCCGATTGATGTGCTTGAAGTCAATGCACATTCATAGTGATTTTTCTTTCTTAGGAACCATAACAACATTGGCGAGCCACTCGGAGTGGTAGATCTCGTGAATGAACTCTGCGGCCAGGAGTCGAGCCACTTCTTCGCCAATGGCTTTCCTTTTCTCCATCGCGGCCCGATGGAGATGCTCTTTAACCGGTTTTGCTTTCAAGTCGACGCGCAAACGGTGCTCAGCCAGTCCCCTGGGTACACCTGGCATGTCAGACGGCTTCCATGTGAAGATGTCCCAGTTCTCACGGAGGAACTGGGTGAGTGAGGGAGTCCTGGATAAGGGGGTATCCGGACAGCCGGACTATATACTTTGGCCGGACTGTTGGACTATGAAGATACAAGATTGAAGACTTCGTCCTGTGTCCGGATGGGACTCTCCTTTGCGTGGAAGGAAAGCTTGGTGATTCGGATGATAGATCTCCTTCTCTGTAACCGACTCTGTGTAACCCTAGCCACCTCCGGTGTCTATATAAACCGGAGAGTTTAGTCCGTAGGACAACAACAGTCATAATCATAGGCTAGCTTCTAGGGTTTAGCCTCTACGATCTCGTGGTAGATCAACTCTTGTTATACTCATATCATCAAGATCAATCAAGCAGGAAGTAGGGTATTACCTCCATCAAGAGGGCCCGAACCTGGGTAAACATCGTGTCCCCAGTCTCCTGTTACCATTAGCCTTAGACGCACAGTTCGGGACCCCCTACCCGAGATCCGCCGGTTTTGACACCGACATTGGTGCTTTCATTGAGACTTCCTCTGTGTCGTCGCTGTAAGGCTCGATGGCTCCTTCAATCTTTAACAATAACGCAGTCCAGGGTGAGACTTTTCTCCCCGGACAGATCTTCGTGTTCGGCGGCTTTACACTGCAGGCCAATTCGCTTGGCCATCTGGAGCAGATCGACAGCTACGCCCCTGGCCATCAGGTCAGGTTCGGAAACTTGAATTACACAGCCGATATCCGCGGAGATTTGATCTTCGACAGACTCGGACCTGCAACAGGAGCACCGAACAGTCACGACGAGCACGACTTAAATCTGCTGTCGGACAGTGTTCGGGATATCACCCCTGCAGCTGCTCCGGACCTAAATCTGGGGCAGATCGCATTGTCCAAGGACGGGTGGATGGACCCCGCCACGGAAGCCGCATACTCTTTGGCGATAGAGCCAAACACAGATTCCGCCGTTAAGGGAATCTGCGTCACCGGACCCCCAGACTTTTGTCCAGATGTGGGTTCCGAACCGCGCGCGCCCGGGCCCATCGAGTTCGATTGGGCTCCAGTAATGGAGTTCATCACCGCGGATATCTTTCAGCACTCCCCCTTTGGTGATGTGCTAAACTCATTAAGGTGTCTCTCTCTGTCAGGAGATTCCTGGCCGAACTATGTCCGGCTCGAGTGGGAAGCAGGCGACGAAGAAATTCATTACCCACCCACCACCCATTTAATAGGCATTGTCAATGATTTGACCGACGTGCTTGACTTCAACTCCGAAGACATCGACGGTATAGACGACGATGCAGGAGAAGAACAGGGACCACCACCCATAGGGCACTGGATAGCCACCTCTTCATGTGGACACCCCGAAACAAAACAATGGCAATGAGGCAACAGAAGATAACCCCTCAGGGAAGAAATCAAAGCATGGGCATCATCGACGCCGCTCTAAGCGCCACCACAACAATACCGGCACAGGAGAAGAAAACAATCCAGATGGTGTCGAAGAGGAATACAATCCTGATCAGCCTACCTTCAAGCAGGCAGAACAGGAAGACGGGCAGGTCAGCCCAGATGAACAGGCGACGGACGGATACTTGGAGGACGACAACTATATTCCTCCCTCCGAAGACGAGGTGAGCCTCGGTGACGATGAATTCGGCGTACCAGAGGATCCCGTAGAGCAGGAGCGCTTCAAGCGCCGGCTTATAGCCACTGCAAGAAACCTGAAAAAGAAGCAGCAGCAGCTCAAAGCTGATCAAGATCTACTCACAAACAGATGGACCGAGGTCCTGGCAGCCGAGGAATACGGACTCGAGCGCCCAACCAAAGGTTACCCAAAGCACAAGTTGCTACCTCAACTTGAGGGGGAGGCCTTAGCGCCTACACTACCAGCACAGGACGAGGCTGACCGGCCACCTCATGGCCGAGACAAAACAACGTATCAGCCCGAATACCAGCCTGCACCCAGACGCCCATATACTACGGCTCGAGGCAATACGCAGGACCTGCGAGACATATTGGAAAACAACGCAGGACAACCAAGATCGATCTACGGATCGCGGGGCCGCGCCACAACACATGACGATGACCGTCATGCCGGATACACTAATAATAAGTCCGGTCGGGCCAAACATAACCGACCAAACTTAGTCGGACTGCGTCGTGACATAGCCCGGCATAGAGGCGCCGCACACCCCCTCTGCTTCACTGATGAAGTAATGATCATGAATTCCCAGAAGGGTTTAAACCCGTAAACATCGAATCATACGATGGCACAATAGACCCCGCGGTGTGGATCGAAGACTTCCTTCTCCACATTCACATGGCCCGCGGTGATGACCTACACGCCATCAAGTATCTTCCCCTTAAACTCAAAGGACCGGCCTGACACTGGCTGAATAGCCTGCCGGCAAACTCCATCGGCAGTTGGGAAAATCTTGAGGACGCAATGCTCGACAACTTCCAAGGCACTTATGTGTGACCATCGGATGCTGATGACTTAAGTCACATTACCCAATAGCCGGAGAGTCAGCCAGGAAATTCTGGACTCGGTTCCTAACTAAAAAGAACCAAATTGTCGATTGTCCGGATGCCGAGGCCCTGGCGTCCTTTAAGCATAATATCCGCAACGAGTGGCTCGCTCGACACCTCGGCCAAGAAAAACCGAAGTCCATGGTGGCCCTCATGACACTCATGACCCGATTTTGCGCGGGCGAGGATAGATGGCTGGCTCGCAGATGCACCACGCCAAGAAACTCAGGAACTTCAGATGTCTGCGACAGTAACGGAAAGCCACAGCGCAATAGGCATAAGCGTCGGAATAATGGTGACATCGCCGAAGATATGGCAGTCAATGCCGGATTCAGCCACTCAAAATCCGGTCAGCGGAAAAAGCCATTCAAAAGAAACAATCCGGGACCGTCCAGTCTGGACCGCATACTCGACCGCTCGTGCCAGATTCACGGCACCCCCGACAAACCAGCCAATCACACTAACAGAGATTGCTGGGTGTTCAAACAGGCCGGCAAGTTGAATGCCGAAAACAAGGACAAGGGGCTGCACAGTGATGATGACGAGGAGCCCCGGTGTCTGAACACTAGGGGACAGAAGAAATATCCCCCCAGGTGAAAACGGTAAAACATGATCTCTGCCACCCACATTCCCAAACAGGAACGAAAGCATGCACTGAGGGACGTCTATGCGATGGAGCCAGTCACCCCAAAGTTCAACCCATGGTCATCCTGTCTGATCACCTTCGATCATAGGGACCATCCTACCAGCATCCGTCATGGCGGGTCAGCCGCATTGGTCCTCGATGCAATCATCGACGGATTCCACCTCATGCGAGTTCTTATGGACGGTGGTAGCAGCCTGAACCTGCTTTATCAGGACACAGTGCACAAAATGGGCATCGATCCCTCATGGATCAAACCCACCAAAACCACCTTTAAAGGTGTAATTTCAGGGGTAGAGGCCCGCTGTACGGGCTCAATAACACTGGAAGTGGTCTTCGAATCTCATGATAACTTCCGAAGCAAGGAGTTAATCTTTGATATCGTCCCTTTTTGTAGTGGCTATCATGCACTATTTGGACGAACCGCGTTTGCTCGATTCAATGCGGTACCTCACTATGCATACCTTAAGCTCAAGATGACAGGACCTCGCGGGGTTATAGCAGTCAATGGAAACACAGACCGCTCCCTCCGTACGGAAGAGCACACTGCGGCCCTCGCGGCGGAAGTACACAGCAGCCTTCTTCGACAGACAGCCAATTCGGAAATGACAACCCCGAACACCGTCAAGCGAGACCGGAGCACCCAGCAACAGGATCGTCAGGCACGCCAAGAGCTTGATTAGCAATCCGGCCTCCACCCCAGCCCCATTCAGGCGGCATTTGTGCCACGTGTACACAACTACGCACTCAAAATACCATGGGCATAGGTGGAGGCGAGACAATGATGCGGCCTACAGTGTGGTTCAGCCGCCACGAGGCCCGCATACCCTTTTTCTTGTTTTCTTTCAGGACCCTACTTTCGGGCAGCTCCTTCAGAGAACCGGACCATCGGAATCATCACAGGAGGGAACACCAAGGAGGCAAGAGTCTTTGCACACAAGGGAATACCCAGGTGGTCCCTGTTAATGATAGTTATACCTGTTTCACATACCTGCATGCGGCCCGCCCATGGATAGGACATGTCAAATAGTCCTATTTGTTTCTGCTTAACGCTTCAATTATACCCATACGCTTTGAGAAGTATCATTCAAACGTGAAACAATATACAGCGTCAGCTTATTATTTCTATCTTCATGTTTTCCCCTGAATGTTTATTTAATATTGCATCTGTATACTTTGGTACGTTCAGTTTGCCAGGGGCTTCTTATTGCGCCCCACAATACGGCAAGATAAGTCCGAACACTTTTGACAGAGAGGCACCCCAAACTTATAGCATTATATGCATCAGCTCCAAATCATGTCTTGAGTCAATAGTTGGGTTAGCCCGACTCCCTTGTTTTCGTACCTTACGTTCCGTTATATCGGCTAAGGTAGCGCAGGGAGAACTACTGCGATTGTGTCCCAGTTCTTCCGGATGAGCACCTCAGTAGACAAAGCCGAAAACTGACTGTCATGATGCGGCGAGAGCTGGTTGCTGTTTGAGAGGTTCAAAATCCTTAAAGATTTTTTCCGCTTCAGGCGAGGAATCGGCCTTGTCCGATTTTTAGACGTGTATAGCGCCCCGATTCGGCTTTCCGAATATTAGGGGCTTCGCCGAAATTTAAAATTGTAGACTTCTATGGCTAAATGAGAGTTATAAAGCCGCATAGTCCGATTGCCTTGTTCGCTGCGCTGAACACCTCCTTAAAGGACTAAAAATTTGGATAAAGAGTGTTTGGTTTTCCACGAACACCCCAGTACTAGTTACGAGGGGGCAGAAGCCGACGACTGGCCTACTTTCAGAATTTTATAAACAGCCGCACAGAAGGTAATATTTTAAATCAAACAAAGCGTCATATAAGCGCAAACAAACTTGTTTTCCTATTACAAAAACGACATAAGTACATTCACTCAACGATTATGTCTTTGGTACATTCATTGGCCACAAGGCGGGCGCCTTTCATAATGCCATCATAATATTTTTCGGGGTAGCGATGCTGCTTACCCTCAGGTGGTCCATCCTTCACCAGCTTCTCAGCATCCAGTTTGGCCCAATGTATCTTCGCATGGGCAAAGGCCCGGCGGGCACCCTCAATGCAGACGGATTGCTTGATAACCTCAAGTCGCGGACAGGCATTTACCATCCGCTTTATAAGGCCAAAGTAGCTGTCATGCAGAGGCTCACCAGGCCACATCCGGACTATCAGGCCCTTCATGGTCAGTTCGGCCGCCTTGTGGAGTTCGACCAATTGCTTCAGTTGGTCACTCAAGGGCATCGGGTGTTCGGCTCCGGCATACTGTGACCAAAACAACTTCTCTGTTGAGCTCCCTTCTTCAGCACGGTAGAACTCCGTGGCATCCGATATGCTGCGTGGTAGATCTACGAATGCCCCTGGAGAGCTCCGAATGCGGTTAAGTAAAAGAAATGTCTCCTCCACATGCTTGCTCTACATAATGAATACCTTACCCGCCGCTATCTTCTTAGCCGCCTGGATTTCCTGGAGGGCCTTTTGGGATTCGGCCTTGGCATCTTTCGTGCTCTCGAGGGCTTTGGCAAGCTCTGACGCTTGCGTCTTGAAGTCATGCTCCAAGGACTCGAACTTCTTGCCGAACTCCTGGAGCTCTTGTTGTACCTCTCCCGCCCAAGCATCTTGCTTTTCATGCTCGGTGCGCTCTGTGGCCGCCTTGGCTTCGGCCTCGGACAGCGCTTTCTTCAGGGCCGCCACTTCGGTCATGGCCCCTGTTAAAAATCATGATGCTTTTTGTTAGCATCACCAATTTTTCTCCTCTACATGACACACGGACGAGGTATCACTTACCTTTGTTCTCCTCGAGATGCCTCTTCACGAGGCCGAGCTCTTCTTCGTCCTGCCCCAGGTCCCGCCTGAGTCCGGCGACCTCAGCCGTGCGCGTAGCGGCGGCCAACAGCAACGCCTGCTTATTAACATAGACAAGTACTGCCAGACTCCTGCGGTTCTTAAGTTGACCCTCTGTTTGGCTTTTCTTTTCGAACACCAAACAGAGTGTTAGGGGCTACTGTCTATTGGGTGATATTTTCTCACACTTTTTCGTTCTTTACCTCAAAGCCTGTTAGGAGGCTGGTGCAGGCTTCGGTCAATCCGCTTTTGGCAGACCGAACCTTCTCAATCACCATACTCATAAGAGTATGGTGCTCTTCGTCAATGGAAGCGCCTCGAAGCACTTCCAGCAAATTATCCGATGCCTCCGCCTGGGCGGAGGTCCTCAGCACGGTCGGCTCGCCCTTCTTAGCGAGGGGCTGCCCTCTTGAATCCGGAACCTGTGGAGGCTCCGGCACAGTAACCGGCGGGGAGGCAGACTTGTTGTGGCTCCCGTCCGCATAATCCGTGGGGATCTTACCCCCCATGTGCCCCGCGTCTGGGATTTTGCCTTGGGGTGTCTCCAGAACCGTCGCCCCCTGCTCTGGTATCCTTTGGGACAACACCTCGGTGTCATCCACAGGTCGTGGGGAGGTGGCCATAGGGAGTGAATCCATCTCTGACTCACTCAGAGACCCATCCGAAGAGGATACCCCAAGATTGGACCCAGCCGGACTGCATATACGTGTTCGGCGTTATTACAAACTATGAAGTTAAAGTCACACGAAAAGTATTACAGAGTGCGGATACTTACGACTTCGCCCGGGGCTTTCCCCTGGGCAGCCACTCCTCCTCGCTGTAGGCGGCCGTGGTGGAGTGATCCGGAAGGGATGTCTTTCCCTTCTTCGGCGTCCTAGCCTCCCCCTGCGGGGCGGCTTTCCTTTTCTTCTCCTCCCCAGTATGGGGAGGAGGCATTTCTTCATGTTTCCCCCCGTCTCCGTGGGAGGAATCTGCCTGGGCATCCTCAGACGACGAGTCTATCACGGCCCTACGCCGGAGACCTTTTCTGGTCCCCGCGGCCGCTTTCTTGGACCCTTCGCCCCCCCCCCCCAAGTTGGGGTGGCCTTCTTCTTCCTCTCCTCCCCTTCATAGGAGGAGTGCGTCTCGTCGTCTTCTGGCAAGGCTTCCGGTGCAACCTCACGCCGGAGACCCTTCCTGGTTCCCGTGGCCTTCTTTTCAGCCTTTTTCTCTGGCACCTTGTAAGGCGCCGAAACCAGCATCTCCGTCAGGAGTGCGGTTGCTGGATCTTCAGGTAGCGGAGCCGGACAGTCGATCCGCTCCGCCGTCTCCATGTAATCCTATTTTGTCAGCATGGTGACTTAAAATCCTCCCACGAATATGTTGGGCAAGGTACATCTTGTGATAATCAGAGGACTTACTGGATTGGCGAGCCGCTTTGCACTGAGCCCGAGGTCCCCGAAAGTTGGAGGAGGAACTTCGCCGGTCTTGAACAGCACCTTCCAGACGTCCTTATGCATCGTGTCAAAGAGCTCATGCAGCATCTGCTTTTCGGCCGGATCGAACTCCCACATATTGAATACCTGTCTTTGACACGGGAGAATTCGGCGATGAGCATGACCTGGACCATGTTGACAAGCTTGATCTTCTTGTCCCTCATACTTTTGATGTAGGTCTCGAGTCCTGTCAACTCTGCAGGTTCGCCCCAGGCCAGGCCCTTCTTTTCCCAAAAGGTGAGCCGCATGGGGATTCCGGATTGGAATTTGGGGGCCGCCACCCAATTGGCATAGCGCGGCTTGGTGATGTAGAACCATCCCGATTGCCACCCTTTCACGGTCTCCACGAAGGAGCCGTCAAGCCATGTAATGTTGGGAATCCGGCCCACCATGGTGCCTCCGCACTCCACCTGCTAGCCGCTAACGATCTTCGGCTTCACATAAAAGATTTGCAGCCACAGGCTGAAGTGGGGCCTAATGTGGAGGAAGGCCTCGCATACGACAATAAATGCTGAGATGTTGACGACAAAATTTGGGGCTAGATCATGGAAATCTTGCCCATAGTAATACATGAGCCAGTGGACGAACGGGTGGAGTGGAAATCCTAGTCCGCGCACAAAATGAGGGAGGAATACTACTCTCTCCCAAGACTTTGGGGTAGGGGTGATCTGTCCCTCTGCCGGAAGCCTGTGCGCGGTGTTTTCGGCCAGGTATCCGGCCACTCGAAGCTTGGTAATGTCCTCCTCTGTGATGGACGAGGCTATCCACTTGCCTCCCGCTCCGGACATGCTGTGGAGAAGGTGTGAACTTGGGCGCTAGGGATCGAGAGTGCGAGAACGGATGGGCAAATGAGGAAGAAAGCGTGGGTGAAAGCGGGAGATCCTTATCCCTTTATAGAGGTGGTGAAAAAATGTGCGCCTCCCCACTTGCCTGTCAAAATTACTCATATTCCAAGCACCACGACTGATGGCATGGTTGGGTTACCCATACCCGTATTGATGAGAATCCCGCGATAAGGGGACACGATCTCTGCTTTGACAAGACATGCCAAGGAAACCGCCTCGCAATGTGTGCGGTAGCTGGTTGTGAAAAACGGTTCGAATAATGACTGGGCCATGGCGTGATGTCACGCTATGAAGAATTGTCAGCAGATTAGATTTGTGGAATGTTGTTCTCTCTACGGTGGTATGTGAAATTTGTCTTGCAGAGCCGGACACGACTTAAGTGTTCGAAATTTACCTTGGAGTATTCGGAGATGGAACCCGCCTTGCAATGCCGAAGACAATCTGCGCGCCGGACTCATCATCATTGAATCCTGGTTCAGGGGCTACTGAGGTAGTCCTGGATAAGGGGGTATCCGAAGAGCCGGACTATATACTTTGGTCGGACTATTGGACTATGAAGATACAAGATTCAAGACTTCGTCCTGTGTCCGGATGGGACTCTCCTTTGCATGGAAGGCAAGCTTGGCGATTCAGATGATAGATCTCCTTCTCTGTAACCGACTCTGTGTAACCCTAGCCCCCTCCGGTGTCTATATAAACCGGAGGGTTTAGTCCGTAGGACTACGACAATCATAATCATAGGCTAGCTTCTAGGGTTTAGCCTCTACGATCTCGTGGTAGATCAACTCTTGTAATACGCATATCATCAAGATCAATCAAGCAGGAAGTAGGGTATTACCTCCATTGAGAGGGCCCGAACCTGGGTAAACATCGTGTCCCTAGTCTCCTGTTACCATTAGCCTTAGACGCACAGTTCGGGGCCCCCTACCCGAGATCCACCGGATTTGACACTGACAATGAGCACGGCTTCTTATTTGTTGTCGAGCGTTGTGGAAATATGAGTCGGAGCAGTATTGGGGTCGGTCGGGTGGATGTGAACCGGTTTGGTTTCCCCGACCGACTGGAACGCGGACTCCGAGGCAGGCCTCTTGGCACGCAGCAAATCACTTGGATGTGCCATCCGTTTGTGCTCTTGGAACTCCACCGCTGTCATCTGCTCATCTGCTACCTTTGCACCATCCTGGAGGCAATCCTCCACTTTCTTCCGGTTACCATAGACGGTAATCACGCCTTTGGGGCCAGGCATCTTCATTTTGAGGTACACATAGCATGGTCGAGCCATGAAGCTCGCATAGGCAGGTCTGCCCAGAATGGCATGGTACGCACTTCCAAAATCCACAACTTCAAACGTCAACTTCTCTTTGCGGTAATTCTTCTCGTCGCCGAAAACCACATCGGTCGCTATCTGGCCGAGTGACTCAACTTTCTTTCCAGGGATGACTTCGTGGAACCTCATGTTACTCTCGCTCAGTTTAGACATCGGAATGCCCATTCCTTTAAGAGCTTCGGCATACAGAATATTGAGGCCACTGCCGCCATCCATCAGAACTTTGGCCAATCGCGTGCCTCCAACAACTGGGTCGACCACTAGAGCCTGCCGCCAAGGGGTAGCCACTCACGGCGGGTGGTCTGACTGATCGAATGTGATAGGAGTCTTTGACCATTTCAGATATTTGGGTGTCACCGGAGCGACCATGTTCATTTCCCGGTTAATGACTTCCAGTCGACTTCTGCTCTCGACATCAGCAAAAATCACCAGGGTGGCATTAACTTGGGGGTACCCACCCTCCTCTTCTTCTTTGTCTTCCTCCTTTTCCGAATCCTTATCCTTTTCACTGGGCTGACCCTTCTTCTGGAAGCTTTGGATCAGGAGTCGACATTGTCGAGTGGTATGCTTGGGGAGGATCAGATTCCCCTCTTCATCCTTCTTGGTGTGAATAAGACATGGCAAATCCATCACATCGTTCACATCTTGATCTTTCACTTTCCTGGAGATCCAGGGCCCTTTGGGCTTCCCCTTGAACTTCCCTTGATTTAACACTGCTGCCTCGGTAGGCCCTGCTACCTCAGCCTTTCGCTTGTGCTTCCGACTGGAATTCCCTCCTCTGGTGTCCTGGGCGACTATTTTATGCTTGCCACTCCGGAGTCGGTCCTCCTCTTCACCGTTAGCATATTTGGTGGTAATCTCCATCATCCGAGTTAGAGTCATTTCTCCTGTCCGACCGAACTTCAAATTGAGCTCTCTGTAGCGAACGCCTTCCTTGAAGGCACAGACTGCTTGGTGATCTGACACGTTCTCCACTGTGTGGTGCAGAGTGATCCATCTCTGGATGTAGTCTCTCAAGGTTTCATTCGGCTTTTGCACACAGTGTTGCAACTCCGGTAATACCGGCTGGTCTCTTGCAGGTGCCCTCGAATGTTCTGGTGAACACTCGAGCCAACTCATCCCAACTCAAAATACTCCCAGGGGCCAACTGATTGAGCCAAGCTATGGCAGAACCTTCAAGCAT
The DNA here is from genome assembly GCF_002162155.2 of Triticum dicoccoides. Classification (NCBI taxonomy): domain Eukaryota; kingdom Viridiplantae; phylum Streptophyta; class Magnoliopsida; order Poales; family Poaceae; genus Triticum; species Triticum dicoccoides. The sequence goes on from NC_041381.1 coordinate 619,016,166, forward strand.
CAGAGGGAGGTACTTCATGGCCACCTCATCGCTGCCCCCGCCGATGTGCACAGCCACTCGGTAATCTTCAAGCCAAGTGTCAGGCTTCGACTCTCCCATGAACTTGCTGACACCAGCTGCCAATCTAAAGTTGTGGGGGATCTCCGCGGCTCTGATGGCCCTTCCGAAGCACTCGGGGCAAGACACATGGACCCTACTGCCGCTAGGTCTGTCTCTGTTCAGCCCTTCTCTGTATGCTCTATTCCGGTTGACCAAGCCCTGAACGAGGACTGACCTCGCGTCGAACCCAGGCTCCCTTGGGTCGACTGGAACCCTGCGGTCATTACCGAGTGGATGCCTGTTGTCATACCGCCGGGGCACGTATGACCCGACCCTCGGGAGGGGAGAAGGCACTCGACGGTAGTTGTCATGAGCGAACTCATGGTCATCATTTCCATGAAATCTTCCCAAATGCCGATCCTGACGGTGCTCACGATCTCTTTGACTCAACAGTGATCTAGGACTATGTGCCGACTGAACAGTTTCTGCCCTTACCGACCGACTGTGAATTTTGTTACGCGATTGGGACTGTCCGCGGAGTTTTGATCTCCTGCTTCCTGGAGTAGCGCTTTGATCTGTTCCAGGACTCTCCCAGCCTCTGAATAGGACGGCTGGATGGACTCCGCAATACGCGCAGCTGCTGCAAGATTCTGGATCGGTGTGCGGAATACCTGGGTTTCTGGTGGAAATTGTTGTCGCGTGTGCCGACTGGATCCGGGGATCAGTCCACAGGCGCGCTCGTCGATAGAATGCTGGAGATTATCCAAACGGGTGCGCTCAACCAGCGTGGCCAGGAGCATGTCCTCCAAGGCCGGAGCCTCGGTGCTTTCCCCTATGATGAGGGTATGGAGAGCCTCCTCGTTGCGGCGACGCAGCTCCTCCATCTGCTGCAAACTGAGAGGTTAAGGCTGGTACTCCTCGTGGCCGAGCGACTCGCCACCGACCCGGTTCTCGCCGTTGCGGCGCAAACCAGGCGGGCTGTGATGGGAGTCGACCATGAGAACATCCGCCGTGGGGTCACAACTCCCACTCTCGGAAAGTGCGTCCGCGAAGTCAGTCGACGGATCGACTGGACCGTAGTGATACACGTCGGGCTCGATTGCCGCAACCTAAGGGGTGAACGCCTTCCTAGCCAGCGCGTGCTTTACCCACCGCTGGAGCCGTGAGCGGCCCGACCGCTTGCGGCGGCGTCCAGCGGAATGAGAGGCTGACACGGGCCCCGACTGGTACGGAGTCGACAGCTGCCGGAGGAGCACGCCATAGGCGCTCGCGCGGAAGTGTGACGAACCTCGGGTCGGCAGTGCCTCGACGCCGAGGGGGGCTTCCTAGAGCCAGGCCGAATCATCAGCGACGAACGTGAGCGCTCCGAGTTAGAACTTGTGGCCCATGATCAAATTGCTGCCGGAAACCATGTTGATGAAGACTGAAGAAATTGCAACCTCACCGAAAGTCGCTAAGATGGTTGGCCCCATGGTGGGCGCCAACTGTCGCGGTACTAAGATTGACAGTAAGAATAGAGGGTACGTAGGAGGAGGCAAGGTCCTAGCTATGGTGAGGTTGTAAGCAAGTGTTTACGAGTTCAGGCCCCTCTCGAAGGAGGTAAAAGCCCTACGTCTCGGTGCCCGGAGGCGGTCGACTGGATTTCAGTATATGCTTGTGTGTTACATGGGGTGCGAACCCTTGTCTCAGAGGAGGGGGTGGCTTATATAGAGTGCGCTAGGACCCCAGCTCCCCTCCGTTATAGAGGGTTCAATGTTCATAAAGGAGGGGCGTTACTGATAACGCCAGCTATAAGTGTCATTAATGTTCATGAAGACTAAGGAGTGAATGTCCGACCATTGCAGTTCCGTATGACTCCTGGTCTTCATGGGTCGAGTGGTTTCTTGTATGGTCGAGTGATCTTCGAAAAGTTGGGATACCCGAGTGAGATGATTGGTCGAGTGGATTGCACTCGACGTATTCCTTGGGTACTCCCTATTATCTCTTGAGCTTCTTTGCTTCTAGGGTAGTGACCTTAGGTAGGGCACGTAGGTCAGGCCTATGACCCTACCGTAGGTCTATATCCTCATCAGGTGGAACATGTACAAATGGCTATATATTAGGTATAGTATGTTACAAATGGTTGACAAATAGTCTAACTAAGATTGCACCCCTTCCTTTAATCTATACTTGGCCTTCTTGTTGATTGTATCAAAGTGAGATTTGAAGCGCGATATGCAATATTCCAAGTTTTGACCTTGTTATAATAAATAACACTTTCCCATGCTTACAAATACTCGAACAACCATCAATCACACATTCTTTCGAACATTGAATTGAGAATCTCCTCTCCCTTCCATGAGCATGTCTACAACATCATAGTCAGTGTTCCAGTAAAACTAAGAGAAACACAGTTACACAAAAAAAATTGAAGAAGAGATTTATAAGATGATCATTCAGCTCATCATCACACAAAACTCAATTATTGTTTTCAATGTGGAAGTTCTTTCTTACAAGGAGATCTCTGGCATTTAACCTTTCATGTAACATCATCCAAAAAAAGAGATTTCTCTTGAGGAAGACCGTGTGATTTCTATAAGTTTAGTATCCACAGCATTTCACATTTGATTTACATACTCCCACATTTATATACATAGATAACACACCTTTTTAGTTGCCTGGACATAAGTTCATATAAATACAACCAATTGTTTAACGCTTGGAATTTAGAAATACACATGACCTACAGTATCTCGATCTAATACAAACATAAGAGGAATATAAGCTTGTAAAACGAACTAACATTGTAATGCAACATAAGTGTCAAAGCAACAATGGTTCACAACCCATAGTTTCCCTTATGACGCGTATAATCGTCGGGCCATCCGTCGCCCACCTTGCATTGGGAGCAAACCCATAGAGAAAAGTTAGTTCAAGACCTCTCCCTTCATCTTGCATTTGACCCCCTCTACAGGAGAAATGAAATACTAGAAGGAAACAAGGAAAAAACCAGATCTCTCAACTAAGAAAACAAGAAATACTAGAAAAACAAATCAAAGAAACATGTATAGAGCATGAACATGTGTTAAACATATTGAACAACGGGTATCTTTGCATATGTTTTGCTAGTGTACATTATACCTTGTAGATGGCGCCATCTCCATCATTTTTAACTCCATGATCGAACCATCCAGGAGCTAATCCAGTGGCTCCTCTACACCATCTTCCACCTTCTCCTTGACATCCTATGGTAATTTCACTTCCTAACCGTATGAGATCACGTCTTCCATTCTAGCAACTACGAAAATCCCCCGCTTTCATTTCTACCCCTCTTGTTGTTTTCTTATATCTAAAATAGCATGATATAGGGATCGTTGGTCGACGAGAGAAGGGTGGTTAGATAAGTAACCCGTCTGCTGGATCATTGTTGGTGTGAGCTAGCATTCTCCAATGTGAACCATGCGAACAACATTCGGTGACAAGTTCTGACAGATACTATAAAAAATTCATTGAATGTGGTGACTGGAGTAACCTAAATTTGCATGTAGAGTAAAGTTTTACTATTCATTTGGGAGTAAAATATTACTATTCATTTGGGAGTCTGTAAAAACATGAACATTGTGGAGAAGAAGTACGAGTTATAAAACATCAAGAGAAAAACAAACCGGCCTCCTTACTAAAACTAATAGATTTGTGTCATATGTTAAATAATGAGATTGAGCATAGACATGTCTTTCGTGAATCAGATTGAGTATAGACTTGTATTCATATTTTTATTTGATAAGCGTACCCTCTATTATTGAGTTTGTTCATTACTAAAAAAATAAGTGTTGGTATGCATGTTGATATTGTATTAATTTTTATTAATTATTGTGGCCACAAGACAATAAACATTTTACACCCGATGAACACTTTTCTTAAAAAAATCCTGGAATTTTTATGAACATTTTTAAAAAATGTCATTAACACTTTTTAAACCTACGAACATTTTCTCGAATCGTACCAACATTATCTTGAATGTCAAGAATATTTCTTATAACTGTGTGATTTCTTTTTTAAGCCACATGCATATATTTTTTAAAATGCGCGAACATGTTTTTTGGACCGCGTGAACATTGTTTTGAGCAACAACAATAGGGAAAACCCCTACTATAAATCTTTTTCATTAAGGTTAGTGGAACATATACAAATGGCTATATATTAGGTATATAGTATGTTACGAATGGTTCACACATAATCTAACTAAGATTGCACCCCATCCTTTAAGCTAGGATTGGCCTTCTTGATGATTGTATCAAAGTGAGATTTGAAGCGTGATATGCAATATTCCAAGTTTTTGACTATGTTGTAATAAATAACACTTTCATGTGCTTACAGATACTAAAACAACCATCAATCATGCATTCTTTGAAACTTTGAATTGATTATCTCCTCTCTCTTCCATGAGCATCTCTACAACATCATAGTCAGTGTTCCAGTCAAAACTATGGGAAACACAATTACTCAAAAACAATTGAAGAAGAGATCTATAAGATGATCATTCAGCTCATCATCACACAAAACACAATTATTGGTTTCAATGTGGAAGTTCTTTCTTACCAGGAGATCTCTGGTATTTAACCTCTCTTGTAACATCATCCAAAAGAAGAGTTTTCTTTTTAGAAATACCGCATGATTTACATATCCACTAGGAAGGCGTTGTAGCATCAGGAGGATTTCAAATAAGTTCATATTCTTTTGTTGGAATACTTATTGCTCTCCCACTAGACTGCGAAGTCTCTTTGATGTTGTTGCAAATCATGCCATTTAAAAGCTTCAGCATTATTATGCTATTTGGGACAATAATGGATGACATTGGTACATGAACATATTATAGAAGTCATCAGAAACATAGTTGTTTGAAGTGGCAACGGTGATGTTTATGTCTTTGGTGTATGACAACAACTGTGGGAATCTTGCCTAAAGATTCTCATCTTTCCACCTATCAAACTAGACCTTTACTGTGTTTCTCGAAGCAGGTTTACAAATGCTCTTATTCTGAAATCCTCCAATATAGAGAAACAACCTCTCCAACAGAAAAATCCAACTCTATTGGGATAGCGACGCACCTCAACATCACTACAATATGTATTTTAAATAAATTGAGCCCAAGGTATATCATGCTACTTGAAAAACTTGCATAAGAATTTAATGAGAAGAGCACTGTTGTGTGATCTGAGATCAAGAACACCAACGCCACCAGGTCTTTTAGGAAGGCATACATTTTCCCCATTTAATCGATCACACAAGTTCCATGCTTATTAATTTCTTTACACACTAAAGAAAAATTCTAGCATTTTTTTTTTGAAAGTGGTCTAGGATTATGAAATGTACTCTAATGTGAAACATGGAAAAGATGGGGAGCGCATAAATTGCTAGATTCACCAACCTACCAAAGTATGGCGACATTGAAGGAATCCGAGATAGTCTTTTGTCAAGTTTGGACACCATAGGTATCCGATAATCCACTTTAGGTTTACTAGAACCCATAGGATCCCAAGACAATTGAAAGGCATAGCTCTTTTTTACAAGCACGAATGTTAGCTAAAAACACAGCTCTTTCATCACATATTTTAATTCAGACCAAAGAGGACTTGTTGTAGTTAACTTTCAAACTAGTAAATTGTGAACAAAAAATTGTAGGACATTCATCAGGTTTGATAGTTGCTCTGGTTCTATAGGCATGATAATAAGTGTATCTTGCATATTGGATAATAGGATATCTCATAGTAGATGATTGTCAATAGGAAAGCTGAGATGTTCATTGTGCCATGATTCATTAACCAGGATCTGTAGAAGTTCAACCACAAGAATGTAAATGGGAGGTAAGAGAGGGTCTCCCTGTCTCACCCTCTTTTGTAGTTATTTTTAGTTAGTATTTTTTGTAAGGCACATGAAGGAGATAAAAAACTACCTTGTACATCTTATCCATCTTTTATCACCCTGCTCTGACCTCTACTGGACATGCCTCTCGAAACCATTCTTGTGCCTTATGTATATCATGATAGAATGAGACATAATAATGGATATAATAAAATATATAATGGCCTCGCCATAGTAAGAAAACATACATGAGGCGTGCTATAAGCAACACGATCATTAGATCCGATGTAGTGTTCCTCCGTCTCAGAGAAAAGGTAGTCCATGACCTATTCATTCATCCTAAACTTGACTCCCGTTACTGGAGATATGAAATACAAAAGGAAACAAAAGTAATGGGAAAAATAATCACATATCTCTAGTAGACAACGCAGTGAAATCTAGAAAAAGCATAGAAACATGTATAAAGAATGAACATGTGTTGGATCTACCTAGCATGTATTTGTCCATATGTTTAGTAGTACACATCATACGTGGAAGAGGGCGCCATTATCACATCTCCATGATCCGGCCATCTGGAAGCCAATCCGATGGCTTCTCCATGCCATCTTCCACCTTCTCCATAACATCCTCCACTAGCGTCACCTCCTCGCCATATGACATTAAGTCTTCCATTACTAAAACTCTCATAATCGCGCCCTTCTCTGTCAAACCCTCATTTTTTTTCTCAGATACAAAGGAGCATGAGAACGAGAATGTTGGCAAATCAGGGGGTGGCTAGATATCTAATCTATCCAGGGTAGGAACTTCGCCGCCGCCGGGCGACTTGATTAGGGCTAGATAGCACACCTATCACCCACAATTTCTCTATTTGTTGCCTTTTATAGACTGGTCTTATTTCCCTCCTTGGATTGGGCCGGCGGCTATGCTAGATGGGCTGACTGGGCCAATTAACCACAGTAGTCCAAAAATCCACAAGAATAACTGCCCGTAGGAAGCCACGGGGATGGGCGTGCTAAAGCTAATTCCGTGGTTATCCAACGACAGAGATGCCAATGACATGTGATCTGAAGGCTAAAAAGGCTTAATGCATGAGTAGGCTAGGAGAGTGCCCAGTTTCATTGTTCTAAATTATTTTCCCAGGGATACCATATAAGATCACATAAGTCGTGGCAGTAGATAATATCATTTTATCCATATAAGACATTTATCTCCAAAGCCAAAATATTTCAACATGAAGTAGATGGCATTGTATTCCACCTTGTCAAATCCTTTCTCAAAATCAATCTTAAATAGTAAATCAGTTTCTTAGATTCATGACACATATGAATGTACTCAAATCCCCAAGCTAGACATTCCCGAATAATTGTTCTTTTGATGAATGAATCCATATTGACTCTTACTAATAAGTGGAAAGACAATATCTTGGTCTCTATTTGCTAACAATTTTGTAATGATTTTAATGGGCATACTCACAAGGGAGATGGGCTTAAAAACATTAAGATTCTTTGTGCTTTACTTTTCAGGTATCAATACAATGTAGGCGGAATTAACACGACATAAATTAACCTTCTCAATCAAAGTAGGATTATCGATCCAACTGTTATAGTATTTGCAATAATTCTAAAAGTTCTCAAAGCAATCTAAAGTTTAGTATCCACAACATTTCACATTTGATTAACATACTCCCACATTTATATACATAGACAACACACTTTTTAGTTTCCTAGACATAAGTTCATATAAATACAAACAATTTTTTACGCTTGGAATTTAGAAATATACAATACCTACAGTATCTCGATCTAATAGAAACATAGGAAGGATATAAGCTTGTAAAATGAACTAACACCATAATGCAACATAAATGTCAAAGCAACAACAGTTCACAGCCCATAGTTTCCCTTATGACGCTTGTAGTCGTTCGACCATCCATCGCCCGCCTTGCATTGGGGGTGAAGCCCATAGAGAAAAGTTAGTTCAAGACCTCTCTCTTCATCCTGAATTTGACCCCCTCTACAGGAGAAATGAAATACTAGAAGGAAACAAAAGCAACAAGGAAAAAACCTAATCTCTTAAGTAAACAAAACTAGAAGAAAAAAATTCAATGAAACATGCATAGAGCATGAACATGTCTTAAATATATCGAACAACGTGTATCTTTGCATATGTTTGGTAGTATATGTGATACCTTCTAGATGGCGCCATCATCATCATGTTTGAACTCAATGTGCCAACCATCCGAGAGCCCATCCAGTGGCTCCTCTGAACCATCTTCCACCTTCTCCTTGACATCCTATGGTAGTTTCACTTCCTCACCATATGAGATCAAGTCTTCCATTCTCGCGACTCCGAAAACTCTCCGACTTTCTTTTCTACCCCTCTTGTTGTTTTCTTAGATCTAAAATAGTATGAGAAAGACATTGTTGATCGACGAGACAAGGATGGCTAGATAAGTAAACCATGCGCATGATTATTGTCGGTGTGACCTAGCATTCTCCAATGTGAACCATGTGAACAACATTGAGTGACAAGTTCTGACAGATAGTACTATAGACAATTCATTACATATGATGACCAGAGTAATCTAATGGCATGTGTAGTAAAGTATTACTATTCATTTGGCAGTAAAGTATTACTGTTCATTTGGGAGCCTGTGAAAACATGAACAATGTGGAGAAGAAATACGAGTTGTAAAACATCAAGAGAAAAACAAACCCGCCTCCTTACTAAAACTAAGAGATTTGCCTCACATGTTAAATAATGAGATGGAGGATAGACACCTTTTTCACAAATTAGATGGAGTATAGACTTGTATGCATGTTGATATTGTATTAATTTTGTGGCCAAAGGACAACGAACTTTTTACGTATCATGAACATTTTTCTTAAAAAAATTCCTGAATGTTTAATGAACTGTCTAAAAAAATGTCAATAACACTTTTTAAACGTGTGAACATTTTTTAATCCACATGAATATTTTGTTAAATGTGTGATCATTTAAAAATGTCATGAACACTTTTAAAAAAATTGTGTGAAATATTTTATGAATATTTTTAAAATAATGTCATGAACATTATTTAGAAATGTGTGAACATTTTTTAAGCCTCGTGAATATTTTGTTAAAAATGTGTGAAACATATTTTGAATTGTGTGAACATTTTTTCCATACACAAAGTTCAAAAAAATGTTCACACACTTCGAAAAATGTGTTTGTGCATCTTTAACAATGTTCTTCATTAGACTTCGGTGAATGTTCATACATTTATAAAAAAAATATTCGTGAATTTCATAAGAGTGTTTGTACCATTTAACAAAAATGTCCGCATGTTTTAAAAAGGTTCATGACATTTTTTTTAAATCACGCAATTTAGAAAAAAAATCATGACATATAAAAAGTGTGTGTAACCATTTAAAGTTTTTTTAACAACATTTACAAAAAATGTTAATGCATTTAAAAATATCATGATGATGTTGAATTTTATTCGCATAACTAAAAAAATCATGCGACATAAGAAAATGTTCATAACCATCTAAAACAACTTGCTAGATTTACAAAAATATTGATGAAAATATGAGAACTTGTTCGTTGTACTTTTTTAACATGTTCAAGAAATATAAAAAACATCCCCTCCCTTTTTTCAAAAAAGAACATGCAAAAATGAGAGGATAAATAAATAATAAAACAAGAAGAAAAAACCTAAAACAAGATAGACGGATATTTTTTAGAGAAAAACACAGGAAAAACCCTGAAATGAAAACATTTCAAAAACGCAAACAAGGTTCCCAAAATGAGGCAATACATTAGCAACAACGGTAGGGAAAACCCCTATTGTAACTCTTTTTCATTAAGATTGGTGGAACATGTACAAATTGCTATATATTAGGTATAGTATGTTACAAATGGTTCACAAATAATCTAACCAAGATTGCACCCCTTCCTTTAAGCTAGGCTTGGCCTTCTTGATGATTGTATCAAAGTGAGATTTGAAGCATCATATGCAATATTCCTAGTTTTTGATCTTCTTGTAAGAAATAACACTACTCTTGTGCTTAAAAATACTCCAACAACCAGCATTCGGGCATTCTTTGAAACATTGGATTGAGTATCTCCTCTCCCCTTTCATGAGCATCTCTACAATATCATAGTCAGAGTTCCAGTCAAAATTACGGGAAACACAATTACACAAAACAATTCAAGAAGGTATGCATAAGGTGTTCATTAGTCTCATCATCACATGAACACAATTATTAGTTTCAATGTGGAAGTTCTTTCTTATCAGGAGATCTCTAGTATTTAACATGTCCTGTCACAATAGCCAAAAGAAGAATTTTCTATTTAGGAAGGCATCATAATTTCCATATCTATTGGGAAGTCTTTGGAGTATCAGGATTTCAAATAATTCAAGATTTATTCTTTTGTTGGACTACTTATTGCTATGGGAGTAGAACTGCCAAGTGTCTTTGTTGTTGTTGTTGTTGTTGTTGTTGTTGTTGTTGTTGTTGTTGTTGTTGTTGTTGTTGTTGTTATTGTTGTTGTTGTTGTTGTCTACTAATGATATTCATTGCATTATGGGTTGTTATTACACATTATGGTACAATATTTATGCCTTTTCCCTCTTATTTTACAAGGTTTACATGAAGAAGGAGAATGTCGGCAGCTGGAATTCTGGACCGGAAAGGGTGCAAATCTGAGAGACCTATTCTGCACAACTCCAAAAGTCCAGAAAATTTACGAAGAATTATTTTGGAATATATAAAAATATTGGGTGAAGAAATACCAGAGGGGGACCCACTAGGTGGCCACAAGCCTGGGGGCGCGCCCTACCCGCTTGGGCGTGCCCCAGATCTTGTGGACCCCATGCCAGGCCTCTGGTGCCCCTCTTCTGCTATATGATGTCTTTTGACCTGGAAAAATCAAGAAGAAGTTTTCGGGACGAAGAGTCGCCGTCTCGAGGCAGAACCTGGGCAGAAGCAATCTAGGACTCTGGTGGAGCTGTTCTGCCAGGGAAACTTCCCTTCGGGAAGGGGAAATCGAAGCCATTGTCATCACCAATGATCCTCTCATCGAGAGGGGGTCAATCTCCATCAACATCTTCACCAGCACCATCTCCACTCAAACCCTAGTTCATCTCTTGTATCCGATCTTTGTCTCAAAACCTCAGATTTGTACCTGTGGGTTGCTAGTAGTGTTGATTACTCCTTGTAGTTGATGCTAGTTGGTTTATTTGGTGGAAGATCATATGTTCAAATCCTAGAGGCTATCATATACCCCTCTGATTATGAACATTAATATGCTTTGTGAGTAGTTACGTTTGTTCCTAAGGACATGGGAGAAGTCTTGTTATAAGTAATTGATACGTCCATTATGCATCATGCTTTTATATCGATATTTATTGCATTATGGATTGTTATTACACGTTATATCACAATATTTATGGCTATTCTCTCTTATTTTATAAGGTTTACATGAAGAGGAAGAATGCAGACAGCTAGGGTTCTGGGCTGGAGAAGGAGCAAATATTGGAGACCTATTCTACACAGCTCCAAAAGTCATGAAACTCCACGAAAGTCATTTTGGGAATTAATAAAAAATATTCAGCGGAAGAAATACCTGAGGGGGCCACCCACCACCCACGAGGGTGGGGGCGCGGCCTACCCCCCTGGGCGCACCCCCTGCCTCGTGGGCCACCTGGCAGCCCTCTGGTGCCCATCTTCTGCTATACGAAGTCTTTCACCCTGGAAAAAATCGCAAGCAAGCTTATGGGACGAAACTCCGCCGCCACGAGGCGGAACCTTGGCGGAACCAATCTAGAGCTCCAGCGGAACTGTTCTGCCGGGGAAACTTCCCTCCGGGAGGGGGAAATCATCACCATCGTCATCACCAACGATCCTCTCAACGGGAGGGGGTCAATCTCCATCAACATCTTCACCAGCACCATCTCCTCTCAAACCCTAGTTCATCTCTTGTATCCAATCTTTGTACCAAAACCTCAGATTGGTACCTGTGCGTTGCTAGTAGTGTTGATTACTCCTTGTAGTTGATGCTAGTTGGTTTATTTGGTGGAAGATCATATGTTCAGATCCTTAATGCATATCAATACCCCTTTGATTATGAACATGAATATGATTTGTGAGTAGTACGTTTTTTCCGGAGGACATGGGAGAAGTCTTGCTATAAGTAGTCATGTGAATTTGGTATTCGTTCGATATTTTGATGAGATGTATCTTGTCTATCCTCTAGTGGTGTTATGTGAACGTCGACTACATGACACTTCACCATTGTTTGGGCCTAGAGAAAGGCATTGGGAAGTAATAAGTAGATGATGGGTTGCTAGAGTGACAGAAGCTTAAACCCTAGTTTATGCGTTGCTTCGTAAGGGGCTGATTTGGATCAATATGTTTCATGCTATGGTTAGGTTTACCTTAATACTTCTTTTGTAGTTGCGGATGCTCGCAATAGGGGTTAATCATAAGTGGATGCTTGTACAAGAAAGGACAGTACCCAAGCACTGGTCCACCCACATATCAAACTATCAAAGTAACGAACGCGAATCATATGAGCGTGATGAAAACTAGCTTGAGATAATTTCCATGTGTCCTCGGGAGCGCTTTTCTCATATAAGAACTTGTCCAGGCTTGTCCTTTGCTACAAAAAGGATTGGGCCACCTTGCTGCACCTTATTTACTTTCATTGCTTGTTAACTGTTACATATTATCTTATCACAAAACTATCTGTTACCTACAATTTCAGTGCTTGCAGAGAATACCTTACTGAACACCGCTTGTCATTTCCTTATGCTCCTCGTTGGGTTCGACACTCTTACTTATCGAAAGGACTACGATTGATCCCCTACACTTGTGGGTCATCAAGACTCTTTTCTGGCGCTGTTGCCGGGGAGTGAAGCGCCTTTGGTAAGTGGAACTTGGTAAGGAAAAATTTATATAGTGTGCTGAAATTTACTGTCACTTGTTACTATGGAAACTAATCCTTTGAGGAGCTTGTTCGGGGTATCTTCACCCCGACCAGTAGAGCAAAGAGTTGCTCCTCAACCTACTGAACCTACTGAAAATGTTCACTTTGAAATTCCTTCGGGTATGGTAGAGAAACTACTAGCTAATCCTTTTACAGGAGATGGAACATTACATCCCAACTTGCACCTAATCTATGTAGATGAAGTTTGTGGATTATTTAAGCTTGCAGGTATGCCTGAGGATGTTATTAAGAAGATGGTTTTCCCTTTATCTTTCAAGGGAGATGCATTGACATGGTATAGGCTATGTGATGACACGGGATCTTGGGACTATAAATGATTGAAATTGGAATTTCACCAGAAGTTCTATCCTATGCATCTTGTTCATCGTGATCGTAATTATATATATAATTTTTGGCCTCGCGAAGGAGAAAGTATCGCTCAAGCTTGGGGGAGGCTTAAGTCAATGTTATATTCATGCCCCAATCATGAGCTCTCAAGAGAAATGATTATTCAAAAAAATTATGCTCGGCTTTCTGTCAGCAATCGCACCATGCTCGATACTTCTTGTGTTGGGTCTTTTATGATGAAGACTATTGAATTCAAGTGGGACTTATTGGAAAGAATTAAACGCAACTCTGAAGACTGGGATTCCGACGATGGTAAGGAGTCAGGTATGACATCTAAGTTTGATTGTGTTAAATCTTTTATGGATACCAATGTCTTCCGTGAATTTAGCACTAAATATGGACTTGACTCCGAGATAGTAGCTTCTTTCTATGAATCATTTGCTACTCATGTTGATCTCCCTAAGGAGAAGTGGTTTAAATATAATCCTCCCACTAAACTAAAAGTAGTTGCAACTATTAAAGTTGAAGAAAATACTATCACTTATAATGATCCTATTGTCCCTACTACTTATATTGAGAAACCTACTTATATTGTGGTTAAAGATCTCTTGGCTGATAATATTGATGGGCATGTTATTTATTTCTGTGATGAAGCTGCTAGAATTGCTAGACCCGATGCTAAGAAACATAGACCTGTAGTAGGCATGCCTGTTATTTCTGTTAAAATAGGAGATCATTGTTATCATGGCTTATGTGATATGGGTGCTAGTGCATGTGCAATACCTTATTCCTTATATCAAGAAATTATGCATGATATTGCACCTGCTGAGGTAGAAGAGATTGATGTTACAATCAAGCTTGCCAATATAGATACTATTGCACCAATTGGGATTGTTAGAGATGTTGAAGTCTTGTGTGGGAAAGTTAAATACCCTGCTGATTTTCTTGTTCTTGGTTCCCCACAAGATAGCTTTTATCCTATTATATTTGGTAGACCCTTCTTGAATACTGTTAATGCTAGAATTGATTGCGAAAAAGATGTTGTTACGATTGGTTTGGATGATATGACTCATGAGTTTAATTTTGCTAAATTTTGTAGACAACCCCATGATAAAGAATTGCCTAGTAAGGATGAAATTATTGGTCTTGCTTCTATTGTTGTACCTCCTAATGATCCTTTAGAACAATACTTTCTAGACCATGAAAATGATATGTTCATGAATGAAAGAAGGGAAATAGATGAAGTATTCTTTAAGCAGGGTCCTATTTTGAAACACAACTTACCTGTTGAGATCCTAGGGGATCCTCCACCACCCAAGGGTGATCCCGTGTTTGAGCTTAAACCATTACCTGATACTCTTAAATATGCTTATCTTGATGAAAAGAAGATATATCCTGTTATTATTAGCGCTAACCTTTCAGAGCAGGAAGAGGAGAAATTATTGAAAACTCTGAAGAAGCATCGTGCTGCTATTGGATATACTCTTGATGATCTTAAGGGCATTAGTCCCACTCTATGTCAACACAAAATAAAATTGGAGAAAGATGACAAACCAGTTATTGATCACCAACGACGGTTAAATCCTAAGATGAAGGAAGTGGTAAGAAAGGAAATACTAAAGCTCCTAGAGGCAGGTATAATTTATCCCGTTGCTCATAGTAAGTGGGTAAGTCCTGTCCATTGTGTCCCAAAGAAGGGAGGTGTTACTGTTGTTCCTAATGATAAAGATGAATTGATCCCGCAAAGAATTATTACAGGTTATAGGATGGTAATTGATTTCCGCAAATTAAATAAAGCCACTAAAAAGGATCATTGCCCTTTACCTTTTATTGATCAAATGCTAGAAAGACTATCCAAGCATACACATTTTTTCTTTCTAGATGGTTACTCTGGTTTCTCTCAAATACCTGTGTCAGTGGAGGATCAAGAAAAGATCACATTTTTGCTTATAGATGTATGCCTTTTGGTTTATGTAATGCACCTGCTACTTTTCAAAGATGCATGATGGCTATATTCTCTGACTTTTGTGAAAATATTTGTGAGGTATTCATGGATGATTTCTCCGTTTATGGATCCTCTTTTGGTGATTACTTGAGCAACCTTGAACGAGTTTTGTAGAGATTCGAAGATACTAGTCCTGTTTGAATTGGGAGAAGTGCCACTTTATGGTTAATGAAGGCATTGTCTTGGGGCACAAATTTTTTGAAAGAGGTATTGAAGTTGATAAAGCTAAAGTTGATTCCATTGAAAAGATGTCGTGTCCCAAGGACATCAAAGGTATAAGAAGTTTCCTTGGTCATGCCGGTTTTTATAGGATGTTTATTAAGGACTTTTCTAAAAATTTCTAGACCTCTAACTAATCTATTACAAAAAGATATTCCTTTTGTCTTCAATGAGGAATGTGTAGAAGCATTTGAAATACTTAAGCAAGCTTTGATTTGTGCACCTATTGTTCAACCACCTGATTGGAATTTACCCTTTGAAATTATGTGTGATGCTAGTGATTATGTTGTAGGTGCTGTTCTAGGACAAAGAGTTGATAAGAAACTAAATGTTATTCAATATGCTAGTAAAACTCAAGACAGTGCCCAGAGAAATTATGCTACTACTGGAAAAGAATTTTAGCAGTTGTATTTGCTTGTGATAAGTTCAGACCTTATATTGTTGATTCTAAAGTAACTATTCACACTGATCATGCTGCTATTAAATATCTTATGGAAAAGAAAGATGCTAAACCTAGACTTTTTAGATGGGTCCTCTTGCTACAAGAATTTGATTTACATATTATTGACAGAAAGGGAGCTAAGAACCCCGTTGCAGACAACTTGTCTAGGTTAGAGAATATTCTTGATGACCCACTACCTATTGATGATAGCTTTCCTGATGAACAATTAGCTATCATAAATGCTTCTCATACTGCTCCATGGTATGCTGATTATGCTAATTACATTGTTGCTAAATTCATACCACCTAGTTTTACATACCAGCAAAAGAAAAAGTTTTTCTATGATTTAAGACTTACTTCTGGGATGACCCACACCTTTACAAAGAAGGAGTAGATGGTGCTATTAGACGTTGTGTGCCTGATCATGAACAGGAACAGATCCTACGCAAGTGTCACTCCGAGGCATATGGAGTACACCACGCTGGAGATAGAACTGCACATAAGGTATTGCAATCTGGTTTTTATTTGCCTACTCTCTTCAAAGATGTCCGTAACTTTGTCTTGTCTTGTGATGAATGTCAAAGAATTGGTAATATCAGTAGATGTCAAGAAATGCATATGAACTATTCTCTTGTTATTGAGCCATTTGATGTTTGGGGCTTCGATTATATGGGACCTTTTCATGCCTCTAATGGGTATACACACATTTTAGTTACTGTTGATTACGTTACTAAGTGGGTATAAGCTATTCCAACTAGTAGTGCTGATCATAACACCTCTATTAAAATGCTTAAAGAATTTATTTTTCCGAGGTTTGGAGTCCCTAGATACTTAATGACTGATGGTGGTTCACATTTTATTCATGGTGCTTTTCGTAAAATGCTTGCTAAGTATGATGTTAATCATAGAATTGCATCTCCTTACCACCCACAGTCTAGTGGCCAAGTAGAGATGAGTAAGAGAGAGCTTAAATTAATTTTGCAAAAGACTGTTAATAAGTCTAGAAAGAATTGGTCCAGGAAACTTGATGATGAATTATGGGCCTACAGAACTGCATATAAAAATCCTATGGGTATGTCTCCATATAAAATGGTTTATGGAAAAGCATGTCATTTACCTCTTAAACTAGAACATAAGGCATATTGGGCTATTAAAGAGCTCAATTATGATTTCAAACTTGCCGGTGAGAAGAGGTTGTTTGACATTAACTCACTTGATGAATGGAGAACCCAAGCTTATGAAAATGCCAAACTATTGAAGGAAAAGGTTAAAAGATGGCATGACAAAAGGATACAAAAGCATGCGTTTAATGTAGGTGACTATGTGTTGCTTTTAAACTCTAGTTTAAGATTTTTTGCAGCAAAACTTCTTTCTAACTGGGAAGGCCCTTAAGTTATCGAGGAAGTCTATCATTCTAGTGCCATAAAAATCAACAACTTCGAAGGCACAAATCCGAAGGTGGTGAACGGTCAAAGAATCAAACATTACATCTCAGGTAATCCAATAAATGTTGAAACTAACGTTATTGAAACTGTAACCCTGGAGGAATACATAAGGGACACTTTCCAGAACGTTCCAGACTCCGAAAAGGAATAGGTACATGGTGCGGTAAGTAAACCGACTCCAAAACAATTCTAACAGAATTTTTTCTCTGTTTTGAAATATTTAAGAAAATAGGAAAATAAGAAGTACTCCGGGAAGGACACGAGGCATCCACGAGGGTGGAGGGCGTGCCCTACCCCCTGGGTGCGCCCCCTGCCTCGTGGGCACCTCGTGTGCTCTCCGGACTCCGTTTTCTTGCAGATACTTCTTTTGGTCGGTAAAAATTCATTATATAATCTCCCGAAGGTTTTGACCACCGTAACACGCAAATATCCTTTGTCTTTGTTTCGAGCTGTTTTTCTGACAAATCTAGATCACCATGACGTCTTCAAGCGCCCCCAAGGACAAACTTTTCGAGAAGTGTAAGTGCATCTAGTGCCACCCCTAGTTGGTTTTAGAGTATTGATGACAAAGTTGGTTGAGGGACTAATGCGTTTGTGAGAATTGCAGGATAACGCAGGTAGTGTCCCTCATTGATTCGGTTTACCTACCGGGGATGACCCCTAAAAATGTATGAAGACATTGAAGACAATGGTGGTATGAGAAGATATTCATATTGAAGACTATGACATGAGAAGACATTGCGTGAAGACTATGGAGCGCGAAGACTGTGTGGTTTCGTTGTTTCCTTTTCTTCTTTGTTGAGTCATAGGAACCACCGTACTGTTAAGTGGGGTCCAAGTGAACTAAGTCAGAGTGACTGAAGTGATGCTCAACTCAAATCCTATGTCTTTGAGCCAAGACAATGAGAGCAAATCTTATCCAGAGCTGGATGAGTCAGCTTTGCTTGTAGCCCAAGTAAAGTTGTCGCGTGTGTTTGAAATCTGACCATTGGAACACGTGTCAGTTCCTTAATGACCCAGGGTCATTTCGGACAAATCAGGCCGGGTTGCCTTGTGGCTATAAATAGCCCACCCCCTACACCATAAATTGGTGGCTGCTCAGAGTTAGTTTACGGCTTTTGTCGTTTGAGAGCAACCCATCTCGAAGCATTTGAGAGAGAGAAATCCTTGCGAGGACAAAGCCCAAACACCCAGAGCCAAAGAGTGTTAGGCATCACTGAAGTCTTCCTGTCTGTGTGACCTGAAGACTTATTACACTTGAGGACTGTGTATCCTCCAGCCGGTTAGGCATCGCGTTCTGAGCATCCAAGAGTCATTGTGGATTAACGGGTGAACAAAGTCTGTGAAGGTTTGGAAGTCTACCTTGAAGACTTACCAGAGTGATTGGGCAAGGACTGGGTGTCCTTAGCTCAAGGGGAATAAGGTGAAGACACGGTCTTCTGAGTTAAATCTCGGCCTCCCTAACCAGACGTCCAGTTGTCACAGCAACTAGAACTGGTCCAACAAATCCTGTGTCTTCAACAAGCGACTGGTTCTATCCCTTTCCATCCTTTACTTAAGTTTGTCTTCGTGAAGTCACTGCCTATCTGCATATCTGTTTGACTTCATTGCTTGACTACTTCTGTTGATTGGCTTCACACTATCTTCCATCCTGATCCTTACTACTTGCTGCCATTAGTCCTGTACTTTCACATCATTGCATATTTGACTATGGCTTGCTTATGGTAGCTTATCTTCCGCTGCATATCAACTAGGTCATTTCTGTTGTTTGTCTTCGAAACTTCTAAGTTTTGAAGACTTTCATAAAAATCGCCTATTCACCCCTCCCCTTAGTCGATACTAGCACTTTAAATTGGTATCAGAGCAAGGTACTCCCTTGTTCTGTGTGATTCGGTTTAACCACCTAGAGTTTAGCTATGTCGACTGCAGGGATAATCAAAGTCTCCGCTGCCTGCCCCATGTTCGATGGAACTGAGTATCCCTACTGGAAGAATAAGATGCGCATGCATCTTGAAGCCATTGATGTCGACCTCTGGTATGTCATCAAGAATGGCGTTCCCAAAACTGGTGAAGGTGTCACCCCTACTGATGTCAAGAAGTTCATTCAACTGGACTCGACTGCAAAGAACATCATCTGTGGTCATCTGACAAAAGGACAGTATGGCCGTGTGAGTGCTCTGGAAACGTCAAAGCTAGTCTGGGACTGGCTATCCAAGGTCAAGGAAGGCGTCTCTACACAGAGAGACCAGAGGATCAGTGTTCTTCGCAATCTCTTCAACACACATGAGTTCCAGCTCTCTGAGAAAAGAGATATCTATGGCCCCAACTATGGCCGAACTCGTGCTTTGAAGGCAAAAGTTGTTTCCTCATCTAAAGAAGAAGAATCTGACTGCGGTTCTGAGGATCCTGAAGACATTGGAAGGGAACTTGCTATGCTTGTGAAGAAGTTCCAGAAATTCACCAAGAAGAAGGGCTTCAAAAAGTCTTCACGATCAAGCTCAAGAAATGATGAAGCTTCCACTCATGACAACAAGAAGAGAACCTACCACAAGTGCAAGAAACCTGGTCACTACATATCTGAGTGTCCACAGTGGGACAATGAGAAGAAGAAGAAGAAGAGCAAGGAATATGATTCTGATGACAAGAAGAAGAAGAAATCCTCAAAATCTTCTTCTAAGTCTTCTTCCAAGTCTTCATCACATAAGAAGAGCTCATCTGGCAAGGCTCGTGCTTTTGTTGGCAAGGAAATGGATTCAGAGGAGGAGTCTGCTTCTGAGGAGGTGGAGGTGGAGTCTGGAGAAGAGTCCGACCCTGACGTTGCAAGGCTAGCTCTAGCCACGGCCTATGTTGCCAAGTCCATCTTCAACACTGAAGACACCGACTTCCACACCAACGCTAAAGCTGATGACATGGACGATCCTGCTCCCACCTACTGCTTCATGGCACGCGGTACCAAGGTAAAATCACGCGATGCTTACTTTCAAACATCAAGTGAAGATGACTCTGATTGTGAATCTAAACCCAGCTACAAAACACTTGCTAAAATTGCTACTGAACAACAAAGGGCTATGGAACATACTCAAAAACTGTTAGACAAAAGCGATGACATGTTGGACGCGGAAATGACTCGATCACAGTCCTTAGTTGAAGACATAAAAAATCTTCATGCTAAGTATCAAGAACTTGAAAGTCTTCATGAGACGCTCTCAACCACTTATGAAAAGCTCTCCTATGATTATCTTCAAAGGAAGCAAGAGCTTGAGAAATTGAAAGCGACTCATGAAGATCTTCAAAAAGAGAATGAGTCACTTCACGCTCAATAGATCAGTTCCGCTCAGGATGAATTTGAACCACCATGCTTAAAATGCATTGAGCGTGATAACGCTGCCTCTGTTACTGAATGTTCCACTGCTGCTACGGTTGCTCTGTCTTCAACTACTGATGTGGTAACTAACCCCTCTTCTGAGGATACCACTACTATTGCTGACATTGTTGAGGAAATCGTTAACTGGTAGCTGCTCGGTTGGCTTATGAGTAGGGGATTAATAGGCTAATCAGCAAGTTAATCGGCCATTTAGTCCATTAATTGGATGATTTATTGGTTTATCGGCTACTCGGTGACCCTACGAGCAGGGGTTAATTGGCAAGTTAACTGTTTAATCGGACGAATTCTTGAACAGGGATTGCTGATGAAAATGCTAGGTTGAAGACATTGCTTGAAATAGGGATGTATAAAAGTCTGAAAGGGCATCAGACACTGTGCGATGTCCTCAAAAAGCAGATTCTGAACCAAAACCCTAGGAAAGAGGGTGTTGGGTTCGGGAGGAAAATGAATGTTGATGGTTCCTACTGGAAGCCTGAGCAGTATCCCAAAACCACATGGGTTGCTGCAAAGGAACCTTCAGTGGATCCATCCACTCTATCTGGATTTACCTATGCTAATCCTATTATCATTGATGAATCTTTTGATGCAAACTATAAACTATTCAAAAATCTGAATGGTGAAGTGTTTGCCAGGTATATTGGTACTAACTGCAGGAATGGACCTCCAATGAAGAAGATCTGGGTTCCTAAAAGTTGTCTTGAGAATCTTCCTTTGAGTGTGGTCATGACACCACCAGGGAAGAAGACAAACCCCAGACCAAAGGCGTCACATGGTCCAACGGCTTCATACGAAACAGGACTCACTTGAGTCACCCTAACGCCAACGTTTTGCAGGGAAATCATACTCAGACTCATGAAAATATGAGCATGCGTCTTCAAACCTCTATATTCATAGAACTAAGAACTTTTCTGCTTATTCACATGAGTATCATTCATCTCCTGCAAGGCTATTTGCTAGGGCTTCAAAGCCGAAATTCTCAGATGCTGCACTTAGACTCATTGCTTCTAAGCCACCCCTGAAAATGTGGGTGGTGAAGAAGAACTAACTCTCTTTTGCAGAACATGGTCTCCAGCCAGCAATCAAAGGCGTCTGATATTATTGCTGGGGACCTAAAACATAAAGGGACGCATGCTAAAATGACTTACTATGTATTCCACATATGAATCTCTTATCTATCATATTGTGTGTTCTAATCTTGATCTAAGCTGTGATAATCCTAGTGTGCGTCAAATGCTTATGCTTCACAACATACCTTGTGAAGCCTATCCTCCTAACTGCACTGTAGGGCATGTCACCAAAAGCTCCAGAATGGATTATTGACAGCGGATGCACTAATCATATGACTGGTGATCGAAGTCTTCCAATGGACTCAACCTTACGTCCATCCGACAAGAGTCAAATCACATTTGCTGACACTGGTGAAGGCAAGGTATTGGGTCTAGGTAGAGTTGCAATCTCAAAGGATCAACACATGGATAAAGTGATGCTTATTGAATCCCTTGGATTCAACTTAATGTTTGTCTCAATGCTTTGTGACTTAAACATGATTGTGATATTTGGAAAATATCGTTGCCTTGTACTAATGGAATCTGACAAGTCTCTAGTCTTTGAAGGGTATAGAAAAGGTGATCTATACATGGTAGATTTCTCAGCAGGTCCACAGCTTGCCGTATGTCTTCTTGCAAAAGCTTCAGAATGCTGGCTCTGGCATCGAAGGCTGGGGCATGCAGGCATGAGGAACTTACACACTCTCGTCAAGAAGAAGCATGTCATAGGCATCGAAGGTGTCAAGTTCAAGAAAGATCATTTGTGTGGCGCCTGCGAAGCTGGAAAGATGACGAGGGCCAAGCACCCCTCGAAGACAATCATGACAACATCACAACCCTTAGAGCTGTTGCACATGGACTTATTTGGACCTACTCACTACTCCACCCTCACAACAACGGCGTGTCTCTATGTGTCGGTGTACTAGAGTAGGGGTACCCTAGTATCCCGAACTTGTGCACGGGCAGTTGCAGCGCCGCGCGGCAAGGCTTGCCGGATGACCGCCAGAGTCCTCCGTGGGTTCCTTTGGAGCCATTCAAGAACAAAGCATTCAAGATGAAGAGACAAGGCCCCAGCAAGAGGATCTTGCCGGGAAGAGACAAGGCCCCGGCAAGAGGAGCTTGCCGGGAAGGCCAACCACGGCACTTCAAGAAACTTGCCGCGATGCACCGCACGTCCCGGCAAGGTCCGGTGAGCGACAAGCTTCTGGACTCGACAAGACGACGACCCCGACAAGGTACTCGCCGGGGGCCCGCTGCCACTCTGTACCCACGCTCCAGCGCACCCACCCGCGTGTCGCCATGAGGCTTCCTCAGGGGCGCGTGGCGGGAGCCTGTGCAGCCAGGGGTATGCGGTGGCAAGCAGAGATGAAGAGAAGGCCATCGTGGCAAATGGTGGCGCTCCTAACAGTCACTTTTTGCACTGTTTAGGCAACTCAGACGGACATTCAATGACCTTGTCCCCTGCCGTCAGAGTTAGGTAGGGTGCAGTGTGTCCACAGTAGCGGTAGCTGCACCTACCGCATCCTTTTCCATTTTTACCCTTCTAGTCTACGTTGCCACCAGTCGGTGACCCCTTGAAAGTATAAAAGGAGGCCCAAGTGCAACGTAGAGGGGGTTCGGCTCATTCAAAACATCAGGAACACTCTCACGCTCGGTCTGGCAGCGTCCATCGCTCCTGAGCAAGAATTCAATACACACAAACAAGCAGCAGTAGGGTTTTACGCATCCGTGCGGCCCGAAGCTGGGTAAAACTGCTCGCGTGTACTGCCTCGATCCGCTCTTTGCGCGGCCTCCGCCCCCCTCCAAACCGAAAGGGGCCCGGTCCCCATAGGTGTTGGTGGATCAGTTTCCCCGACATCTTTGGCGCGCCAGGTAGGGGGCGTCGAGATTGTGCGAACCTGATCCGGCGTGCACGCGAGCTAAATTTCATCGTCTTCATTGACATGCCACCGAAGAAGAAGGATTCGGAGGCAGCTATTCCGTCTGCGTCGCTTTCACCGCCTCCGGAGCAAACGGGTGGTGGAGTGGACGCCGGCGGAAGAATGGGCGTCGACGAGGGAGCCCTCAGTGCAGCCAAGTCCAAGGACAAGGCGGCACAGACCTCGGCGTCCATGCGCGCACCGCGCCCCTCTCAGGAGGCGCGGGACCAGCAGCGTCATGGCGTTCGCAGCGCCATACGTCCGCTGGGCCAAGATCAAGCTGGTGGTTCTCGTGGCGCTCAAGACCAACATGCACATCAACATGGTGGCTCGAGCGAAGTACGGTCGCCCGGACGGGGCACTGCTCCTTCTAACGTGGTTAGGAGTCCGAGCACGCCCCACTACTCGCACCGTTCACCTCCGCCGCTCACCACTCCAGCAGAAGCCTTGGCGCGAGCTCAACTGCTCCTAGACTATCCTCCGATGGCGGACAAGACCGACGAATGGAGGGCCACTATCCAGAGCCTCATCGGCTTCGCCAACGGCGACACTACGCGGCAACCAAGCACCTCGCTGCCGCGGCAGGACAGCTGGACGCGAGCCAATGGCAACAAGACCGGGGGAGGTGCGACTTCCATGCACTCTCCACTACGAAGGCCAAAATCGCCAACTCGCCGGGTCCACCCCGACAGCGGCTCCACCGCGTCGTCGGACCCACGAGCTCGTCGCGACCAGCGCCAAGTTCTCCATGAACGACAACAAGAAGACGCTCGAACCCGCATCGAGCGCCGAAGAGAAGCGCGACGTCAATCCGACAAGCGCGCTGGGCCCTCTGTTGACATGCATGCGCCAGGGGAACCAGGCAATCTGCCGTACGCGGTAGGTTGTCCTGCGTTCACCCGTGAGCTGCGGCAAGTCCAGTGGCCCAGCACAAAGAATTTCAAACCAGACGTACCAGAGAAGTACGACGGCAAGACGCATCCGTCGGAGTTTCTCAGCATCTACACCATCGCGGTGCAGGCTGCCGGGGGACGGGACGACAAGATCCTTGCCAACTACTTCCCGCTGGTACTCAAGCCCAATGTCAGGTCCTGGCTCATGCACTTGCCGGACAATTCCATCTCCTCTTGGGCAGATTTATGCCATCAGTTTGTCGGCGCCTTTGCAGGCGGCCACAAGCCACATGGCCAAGAGAGCGATCTTCATCTGCTCACCCAGAAGGAAGGAGAGCCACTGCGCAAGTACATTCAGAGATTCAGCCGTGTACAGCACAACATCCCAGATGTCCACCCCGCCGCGATCATCAGCGCGTTCCATCAGAACGTGCGAAACCGAAGGATGAGGGAGGAGATGGCGATGTGTAAGATTAGAGACGTCAGCGAGCTTTACGCCTTGGCCGACAAGTGTGCACGCGCTGAAGAGGGGAGGAGGCTCCCCGGAGAGAGTACAGGAGGAGGAGGATCCGACAGTGAGGATGCCGCCCCGACAAGGAAAGGCCGGCGGCGGAACAACAGAAGGAAAAAGGGCAAGGAAGTGCTAGCTGTCGAGCAGACCGGCAACGGAGGTGGCGCCAAGGAAGCTAAAGCTGGTGGCTCCGACAAGGAGGCCCAGCCTGTGGCGGCCGCCGACAAGCAGGACAACTCCGGCAAGCAGTATTGTAAGATTCACCGCACCAAGGGTCACGATCTCCAGAACTGTAAGAAAGTCGAACAGCTTGTTGAGCAACAGAAAGCTGAGTACGAGCGGCGCGACAAGGAGAAGGCCCAGGAAGGAACTGGTGGATCCGGCAAGAAACGTCCCGGCCGAGGAGGACGCTGCGGCAAGGCCAAGCAGCGGCAAGGAGACAGACCTCCCCGCGGCCGCGACAAGGATGAAGATGACGACGACGACGAAGACATGGATGATGACGAGGCCGACGAGCAGGAATTTCAGAAAGCCACAGAGGTCCTGTGCATTGACGGTGGCGCCTCTCTGCATACTTCGCACCGCCAACTCAAGAAGTGGATGCGGGAAGTGAATGCAGCAGAGCCATCCATAGAGTCACGCAAGCCCCTGAAATGGTCCAGCGCACCTATCATCTTCGACATTGAGGACCACCCTGATCGCGTAACTGCGGTCGGGTGTTTGCCGATGTTGGTTTCTCCAACTATCCGCAATCTCAAGGTCACGAAGATGCTAGTTGACGGCGGGGCTGGCTTGAACCTGATATCCTCCATGGTCCTCCAGAAACTTCAGATCCCTGACAGCGAGCTCGAGGAGACCGGCACATTCCAAGGAATCAGCCCGGGAAGAAGCAAGCCGAAGGGAAAGATCACGCTGTCGGTCACATTTGGCAGCGAGCTGAACTTCAGGACTGAGAGGGTCATGTTTGACATTGCCGACTTTCCATTACCTTACAATGGAATCCTTGGCCGTCCGGCACTCGCCAAGTTCATGGCAGCATCTCACTATGCGTACAACATACTGAAAATGCCAGGCCCAATAAGTGTCATCTCTGTCCCTGGCGACAAGAAGGATGCTCTTATCTGTGTCGACAAGATCTACCAGGAAGCGGAAGCCGCAGCAGAGTGCAAGACACTTGTCGTTGAAGCTCCCGGAGGGAAGAAGAAGACCAAGTCCGGCAAGAGCTCTGATGCCTACTCCGGCAAGCGCACCTCTTCGGAGTGTTGCGCTACCGTCGAGGACGCACCATCGAGCTCCACCGGCAAGTGTAAGAAGGCAATGGCAGCTCCACCTGAGACTAAGAAGGTGTCCGCCAAGGAGGATGGCACTGGTGGTACCTTCACCATCAGCACCACTCTTGACCCCAAATAGGAAAGCGCGCTCGTTGCTTTCCTGCGGGCGAATGTCGATGTGTTTGCATGGCAACCGTTTGATATCCCCGGTGTTCCCAGGAAAGTAATCGAGCACCACCTTGCCGTCTGTCCTCATGCACGGCCCGTCAAGCAGAGAGTCAGGAAGCAGGCAGTGGAGCGCCAAGAATTCATCGCAGAAGAAATCAACAAGTTGGAAGCAGCAGGCCTTGTCAGAGGAGTGCTCCATCCCACATGGTTGGCCAATCCTGTTGATGTGCGCAAGGCTAACGGAAAATGGAGACTTTGTATTGACTTCACTGATGTTAATAAAGCTTGTCCCAAAGACCCATTTCCCTTGCCGCGTATTGACCAGATTGTAGACTCCACAGCCGGATGTAATTTGCTTTCATTTCTTGATGCATACTCAGGATACCATCAGATCTTCATGGCAGAAGAGGATGAAGAGAAAACCGCATTTATCACCCCATGTGGCACGTACTGCTTCGTACGGATGCCTTTCGGTTTGAAGAATGCTGGATCAACATTCGCAAGGGTAGTCCATCGTGCTTTTGAGCCGCAAATGCACAGAAATGTGGAAGCCTACATGGATGATATAGTGGTCAAGAGCAAAAACAAGGCTACTCTGATTCAAGATCTAGATGAAACTTTTGCAAATCTGCGCAGGATCAACCTCAAGCTCAATCCCGAGAAGTGCGTGTTCGGAGTCCCTTCCGGCAAGCTTCTCGGGTTCTTTGTGTCACAGATTGAAGCCAATCCCGACAAGATCAAAGCCATCGAGCAGATTGAAGCACCAAAGCGCGTGAAGGATGTAGGAAAGCTTGCCGGTTGCATGGCTGCTCTCAGCAGATTTAACTCTAAGTCCGCAGAGCGCACCTTGCCGTTTTTCAAAATATTGAAAAAGGCAGGTCCGATGAAATGGACTCCAGAAGCGGAGGCCGCGCTACAGGACTTGATTATGTACCTATCCTCCACTCCAATACTTGTCGCACCTAAGCCACAAGAGAAGTTGCTGCTATATCTGGCAGCAACCAATCAAGTGGTTAGTGCTGCGTTAGTAGCGGAGAGGGAGGCGGACGATGAGCCAGCAACCGCGGCAAGTGAATCCAGCGACAAGCAGGGGGCTTCTCCGACAAGCTCTGGCCCCGACAAAGTTGAGTCTGCGCAGGCATGCAAGGAGGTGTAGAGGAAAATGGTGCAGCGCCTAGTTTACTTTGTCAGTTCCCTTCTACAGGGGGCTTGATCAAGGTATTCTGGCATACAGAAATTGCTTTTCGGCCTTCTCATGGCCTCGAGAAAGCTGCGCCATTACTTCCAGGCACATGAGATAACAGTTGTCACTCGCTTTCCGTTGAAAAGGATACTGCAAAACCCAGAAGCAACCGGCAGGATTGTCGAGTGGGCACTGGAACTGTCAAGCTTTGGCCTCAAGTTTGAGAGTACTTCCACTATACAGAGCAGAGCATTGGCAGAATTCATAGAGGAATGGACGCCGACACCAGATGAAGAAACTCCAGAAAGAAGCATCCCCGTCAAAGAGGCAAGCAAAGAGTGGCTGATGTACTTTGATGGTGCCTTCTCGCTGCAAGGCGCCAGCGCAGGCGTGCTGCTTATCGCACCCACCAGAGAGCACCTCAAGTACGTAGTTCAGATGCATTTTCCCAAGGAGCAAGCAACGAACAATACCGCAGAGTATGAAGGTTTGCTTGCCGGACTCAGAATCGCGGCAGACCTTGGGATCAACAAGCTCATTGTCAGGGGTGACTCGCAGTTGGTCGTCCGCCAAGTAAACAAAAGCTATCAGAGTCCGTTGATGGAAGCATATGTTGATGAAGTGAGGAAGCTAGAAGCACACTTTGACGGCCTGCAAATGGAACACGTTCCACGAGCTCAGAACTATATTGCTGACAACCTGTCAAAGTGCGCAGCACTAAAGTTACCTATGGAACCAGGGATTTTTGTGCTCAAGCTGACTCAACCATCCGTAACACCGTCGACTGGACAGAGAAAGAAGAGGAAGTTGGTTTCTGATGACTACTTTCCGGCAGAGCTTCCCGAAGCCGCCGCCAAGAAGGTCCCCAAGATCGACGCCAAGAGTGCTGAGGAGAAGTCTGCTCCGGCGAACCTCTTGGTTTGTTCCGTTGAAGCAGACGCTCCCGACAAGTTTTGCTCCGGCAAGCTTGCCGGGGAATATCACGCTCCGGCCGAACCGCGGGTTCTTGCCGTAGAAGCGGATGTTCCCACAGCAACAGATATGCCTTTAGCCCTTGTTATCGAGCCGCAAGCTCCAGCATGGGCGCAGCAGATCGTCCGTTTCCTTCAGACAGGAGAGCTTCCCGAAGAGCAAGAAGAAGCGGAAAGAGTAGCCCGGCAGTCAAGTATGTACAAGTTTGTCGACAACACACTGTACAGAATAAGACTCAACGGTGTGAAATTGAAGTGCATTCGCCGGGAAGATGGACAACAACTGTTGGCAGAGATACATGGAGGCATATGTGGTCACCACATTGGCGCAAGAGCACTTGCCGGCAAAGCATTCCGACAAGGTTTCTTCTGGCCGACAACCCTCCAGGATGCAACTGCACAAGTAACCAAGTGTGAAGCGTGCCAGTTCCATTCCAAACAGATACACCAGCCAACTCAAGCTCTCCAGACGATCCCTTTATCCTGGCCATTTTCGGTCTGGGGGCTCGACATCCTCGGCCCCTTTCCCCGAGCTGTCGGGGGCTTTGAGTTCTTGTACGTCGCCATCAACAAGTTCACAAAGTGGCCGAAAGTGGAACCAGTGAGGAAGGTGACAGCACAGTCAGCAGCCAAGTTCTTCAGGTTGATTGTTTGCCGTTTCGGGATCCCTAATAGGATCATCACCGACAACGGCACGCAATTTACGAGCCGCACCTTCATGCAGTACGTCCAAGATCTTGGTGCCAAGGTCTGCTTCGCATCTGTTGCTCATCCGAGAAGCAACGGTCAAGCGGAGAGGGCAAATGCTGAAGTGCTGCGAAGCCTCAAGACCAGAACTTTCGACAGGCTGCACAAGTGCGGAAGAAACTGGATCGAGGAGCTGCCGGTGGTTCTTTGGTCGACCAGGACGACGCCAAATCGAGCCACTGGCCAGACACCCTTCGCTCTAGTCTACGGAGCAGAGGCAGTTCTCCCCACGGAACTCATTTACAGTTCACCTCGAGTGCTCGCTTATGATGAGCTCGAGCAAGAGCAGTTGCGCCAAGATGACGCGCTGCTCCTTGAGGAAGACCGTCTTCAGGCTGCTGTGCGAGTCGCTCGCTACCAGCAAGCTTTGCGTCGCTACCATAGCCGCAAAGTTAAAGCCAGGAGCTTCGAGGAAGGCGACCTTGTTCTTCGGCGTGTTCAGTCCGCCAAGAATTCCAACAAGTTGACGCCAAAGTGGGAAGGCCCTTATCGGGTGAAACGAGTCACTAGGCCCGGCGCTGTCTGCCTTGAGACCGAAGATGGCATTCCGGTGAGCAACTCCTGGAACATTGAACATCTTCGTAAGTTTTACCCATACGGCGTGGTTGCTGGAAGCTTTTCCGGCAACCACATTTTGTACAAGTCTTGCCGCTGTTGCATGTAATCCTTTGTACAAAGCTGGGCGCATACCCCGTGCACCAGTAAAGTTCATGTGCCCCGCACATCTTGTCAGTTTTTTTATGCTATAATCCTTTTTCGCATATGTTATCTGACACTTTGTGCAGCACCAAACCCCGGTAAGCGATAACGAGCCCAAGGCTCCATATCATTACCTTATTTCTCACTTTCTTTCTCAAAAGAAGGAAGGTTCCCTCGCCCACAAGGTTTACCGGGGGGGAAGGAGAAGATAATGGTGTGGACCAGGCCGTTCAAGAAAGTTTCTCCTTGCCGGGAAGCAGACGACAGAAAAGCTAAGTTGCTAAAGTTTGAGCAATCAGTTTTTTAAGTTTTTGAGTTATTTTCCTTGAACGACCGTGCTTTGTATGGAAAACCTGTGCGCGGAGGAACCAACTCGTAGCTAGCTGCGCCCTTACTTTGTTTCGAGTCCGCTCAACAACTTAAGTGAGCTGCAACTAGTTGCGACAAGGTTGCTTGTCGGTAGCGACCCCGCCAGCAGGCTGCTGAAGTTCCGCACTCGGCGCTCGCGGCAAGGGTGCATGCACCGGCAAGTTTCCCTAGAAAGCGTAGGGAAGAACCATACAAAGCCAAGAGTCGAGTAAAGGAAGTAACACAGCAATTTTTTGCCTAAGATAGAGTTATATTACAAAAATAACTTGTCGCGCCTCTAATAAAGTGTTCCCATGACATGACTGGCAGCGACAAGAAAAGAAGAAAACGGACGGCCTAACCTACGCGACCGCCGTCAACCCTTTTGACCTCGTTCACCCTGTCCACAATGGGTGCGACGAGGGCCTTAAGTGCGTCAAGATCAGCGTCCGCCGGCAGCCTCTTGAGGACGTTGGTGAGGTTGAGGCACGGATTGCGGAAGGCCACCTTCACCAGCACCTTCTCCAGAACTCCGGCACAAATCGAGCGTGACTCGTCGGCCAACTGCTTTGGGATCCGTTCCCGGAGTTGCTGGAGCGCCGCCGCCACGCCTTTGAAGAACAGAGTGAGCTTGGCGCTGGGTTGGAGGTTCTCGTCGGAGGAGTACCCGAAGCCTTCCACCCCCAATTGCACCAGCTCCTCTTCGATGACTGCAGCAATGTTCACGAGGCCCTCCGTCCAGAGCGCCACAGTATCTCTGAGAAGATTCTGGGTTTCGGCGGCCCTCGCTAGCAGCGCCTCGTTGGCCTTGATGTCCTTCTTCAAGTCCGCCTCCCGTTTCTTGGCGCCGTCCAACGTCTCCGTCAGGGTGGCCAGCTTCAGCTCCAGATCAGCATTGGAATTCTTGGCGGCGCGCAGCTCTTTGCCCTTCTCGGAGAGTTGGCCCTGCAGCTCACCGTGGGCAAGGGCGTCCTTCTCGCGCTCCAGCTTGAGCGCGGCAAGCTCTTCGCCACCCACCTTCAGATCAACCTCTAGCTGCGCCACCTTTACTTCCAATTCCTTCTTGGCGGACTCGGCAGCCGCAGCCGCATCCTTTGCCTCTTGGAGCGACCCGCCAAGTGCCCGTTCGCGCGCGGCAAGCTCCTCCTCGTGGCTGTCGAGGTTCACTTTCCGCTGAGCCAGCTCGCCTTCTCGTGCGTACAGCTTCTCACCAGTGAGCCGCTGCTGCTCTTCAGCTTCGGCCTTCTCGAGGAGGAAGGCCTTCCGCTCTTCAGCAAGCTGCTCCCGCTCCTCCGCCAAGGCCCGGAGAGCTTCCTGGCGAAAACCCCGGAGCTCCTCCGCGCACTTCTCTATATCCACGCTCGCTTTCGCGACGAGCGCTTCCCGGGACTCCAACTTGACTTGACGGGCGCGATAGAGCGCCAGCAGCCTCCGCAGCAGCCGCTCCTCCTCGGGCTCATCACTCCTGCTTCCCGGCGGGTCAACGGTCGACAACTCGGCGGAGGCGAGCACCTCCCCATCCAAAACTTCTCCTTCCACCGGCGCCTTGGAGCTTGACGCCCAAGGGAGCTTGATGAAGATGCCCTCGCCAGCCTTCAGATAGGCGCCGGGCTGGAGCTCCTCGGAGCCTGACGCTGCGGCAGCGGCGGAGGGATCGGCGGTTGGTGCAGCGCCTGACGCTCCTGCGGCCTCAGGGCCGTCAGTGCGATCGCCAGATCCCCCGCCAGCTTCCTCGGCGGCAGCCTTGGCGGCCTCTTCACCGGCAGGCACATCGGCACCAGCTCCGTCTTCGGCGGCCGCGGCATCATCAGTGTTGCCGCGCGCGTCCTCTCCGCCGCCCGCCTCGGTCTCCATCGGATCCGCGGAGGGTGGACCTGACGACCGGAGAAGAATGAGAAGTCAAACAAGCACTCAAGAAGAAAAATCAGCAGAAGAATACAAAGAAATTTCGGGCAGGAAGGATTACCTGTGCTGGGATCCGCTGTCATAAGCTCCACCACCGGCGGATCGTTAGCGTTGTCCCTTGCCGGAGACTCCTCCCTTGCCGGAGGCTCCTCCCTTACCGGAGAACGCTCCCTTGCCGGGGAGTCCGCCCTTGGCGGCATAGTCGAAGCAGACGACGAGTCGGAGGTGATCACCACGCCCTCCTGATGAAGCTGTTCTGCTCCTGCACAAACAAACCAGTGATCAGATGTCAACAAAGGAAAAGAGCAACCACGCGCACCCAGAAGCAGAAAGTAAACCATATGCTTACGCTGGGGGCTGCGTTGGGGGCTGCTCTGCGAAGTGATGGCCGGATCCGGCAAGGTGGTCTCGGGCGCGCCTCCTGTCGTCGCAGTGGGCTCGTCCTCGATGATCACCACCTGAGCCTTGGCCCTCTTCGCCGCCCTCTGGGCCAGAGTCCTGAAAAGGGAGAGTCCAGGGTGGGTCAGATCAGATGCAAGACAGGAATGGCAAATTGAAGAACTACAAGAACAACAAGGGAATCTTACTCTTCTTCCTCTTCCTCGTCGGAGCTGAGCGCGGAGAGGTCGAAGTTCGGCCCACCTCCGGCGCGACAAGGTGGAGGGGTGGGATCCCTTGGCCGCTTGGCGGGGACTGCGGCGCCAGCCCGAGATGACCCCGCCCCAGTTGCCACTGCGGCGGGAGGCGCACCCGCGGCAACCGTACTTGCCGCGGCGGAGCGCGGCGCGCGGCGCTGCGGCTGTTGACCAGCTTGCCACCCTGCTGCGTCCCCGATCCCGCGGAGGCGCCTTCTTGGATGCACTGGGGGCTGCGTTCCGGGCCCTGTTCCCGGCAAGCTCCCCGGAGATGGCGGGCCGCTCGCACCCTCGGCGGGCTCACTCAACTCGGCGTCGGGCGCGGCAAACTCTTCTTCGTCTTCGGGCCACTCCGGCTCAGCAAGACTCATCGCCGATGCCGCGTCCGCTTCCTCCACCGTGAACCCAAATTCACCCACGGCTGCGGCTGCCGCCGCCTCTTCCGCCCTGGTGGCGATGCGTTCCATCTCTTGATCGGTGGTGTCGCGGGTGAGGAGCTTCTTGTCGTCAGCATTGACCGCTACTTCCACTAGGCTGTCGAAGAACTGCTGCACAACGTCTCCGGCAGGCTCTTGCCAAGTTGGAGCGATCCCGTGCAAATCACACAATGGCATCATGGCGCAGATGCGGTCGCGCAGGAGTTGTTGCACAGAGGAACGACGCCCGCCGGCAACCTGAACCACTCGGGATGCTGTGGGTCGTGCTTGAATATCTCCTTGAGTATCCCGTCCAACTCTATGACGGTAAAATTGAAGTTGAGGCCTGGGCGCAACCTCATGATATCTGCCGGGCCTCCAAATTCCCAGGTGGGTCTCCCCCTCGCCTGCAGAGGGGCGATGCGCCGGCGAAGGAAATCTGCGCCGACAGCTCCTACAGTCAGCCCGGCAAGCCTGAGACGCAAGATCCGACTGGTGGCAAT
Organism: Triticum dicoccoides; assembly: GCF_002162155.2. NCBI lineage: Eukaryota > Viridiplantae > Streptophyta > Magnoliopsida > Poales > Poaceae > Triticum > Triticum dicoccoides. The sequence continues at coordinate 619,050,077 of NC_041381.1, forward strand.
CTTCAGCTTGTCGTTGTCCACGGACAGAGCGCTCCAGTCATTGCCACGCACTGCTGGGGCTTGGCGCAGGGCGGTGAACGGCTGCGGGCTCTCTTCTACAACCCAGCACCAATCTGCTCTCCACTCGTCCCACTTGCTGCGGAGCTCCCCCTCCAGATAGGTCTCCTTCTTACCGGCCCGCGAGATCCAGGCGATCCCGCCGGCAAGAGGTTCCCCTCTCTCGACACGAGGCATAAAGAAATGGTGGAAGAGAGCTACGTTGGGGTGGACTCCGGCAAAGTTTTCGCATAGATGGGCGAAAACTGCCATGGTCAGAACGGCGTTGGGGATGAAGTCAAGGAGGTGGAGTCCATAGGTGTTCATGACGTCGCAAAAGAAATCAGAGAATGGCGGGCAGAGCCCGCAGTAGAAGAACACAGCGAAGAAAGGATATCCGCCAACTGGAGCTGCTTGCGAGGCGACGGCGGAGAGTACTTTCGTGCGCGGATGCGCCCGCGTCTCCGTCGACCAGAAGAGATAGTACCACTCCCTCAGCTCCTTCGCGGAGAGCTCGGGGGGGAAAGTGGCCCGCTCCTTCCGCAGCGCCTCAAGCCGCTGCGCTTCGGTCGACTTCACAGCTTTCGCGGCCGCGGCCTTCGTGGCCTTCCCCTTCCCGGGCATCGGAGGCATGGCGGAGGCGGTGGGGGAGATCGACGGGGTTGGTGGTGGCGGCAGTGACGGGGGCGGAGCGCTGCCCTCTTTCAACTCTGCAAGCGGAGGAGGGCGGCGGAGATTTCTAAGATTGCAGCAGCGAAGGGCGAAGGTGGGGGAAATGCCCCTGTTTCCCCTGCTTATAAAGAGGGACGGGGCGGACATTTCGGCCTTCCAAATAAACAACCACCCACGATCTCTCCCACGACTCCGCGATTGACCCGTGCCGTTACGGGGGGCGCGGTGGATACGGAGTTAGATTCGGCATAACCCAGGCTCCGCGCGTGCCCGTGCCCTGTTTTGGGCCTGGCCCAACAGCGCTCGGCACTGTGTGTGGCCCAGGCCCAGGGGCTCCTGTCGGTGTACTAGAGTAGGGGTACCCTAGTATCCCGAACTTGTGCACGGGCAGTTGCAGCGCTGCGCGGCAAGGCTTGTCGGACGACCGCCAGAGTCCTCCGTGGGTTCCTTTGGAGCCATTCAAGAGCAAAGCATTCAAGATGAAGAGACAAGGCCCCGGCAAGAGGATCTTGCCGGGAAGAGACAAGGCCCTGGCAAGAGGAGCTTGCCGGGAAGGCCAACCACGGCACTTCAAGAAACTTGCCGCGATGCACCGCACGTCCCGGCAAGGTCCGGTGAGCGACAAGCTTCTGGACTCGACAAGACGACGACCCCGACAAGGTACTCGCCGGGGGCCCGCTGCCACTCTGTACCCACGCTCCAGCGCACCCACCCGCGTGTCGCCATGAGGCTTCCTCAAGGGCGCGTGGCGGGAGCCTGTGCAGCCAGGGGTACGCGGTGGCAAGCGGAGATGAAGAGAAGGCCATCGTGGCAAACGGTGGCGCTCCTAACGGTCACTTTTTGCACTGTTTAGGCAACTCAGATGGGCATTCAATGACCTTGTCCCCTGCTGTCAGAGTTAGGTAGGGTGCACTGTGTCCACAGTAGCGGTAGCTGCACCTACCGCATCCTTTTCCATTTTTACCCTTCTAGTCTACGTTGCCACCGGTCGGTGACCCATTGAAAGTATAAAAGGAGGCCCAAGTGCAACGTAGAGGGGGTTCGGCTCATTTGAAACATCAGGAACACTCTCACGCTCGGTCTGGCAGCGTCCATCGCTCCTGAGCAAGAATTCAATACACACAAACAAGCAGCAGTAGGGTTTTACGCATCCGTGCGGCCCGAAGCTGGGTAAAACTGCTCGCGTGTACTGCCTCGATCCGCTCTTTGCGCAGCCTCCGCCCCCCTCCGAACCGAAAGGGGCCCGGTCCCCATAGGTGTTGGTGGATCAGTTTCCCCGACACTATGGCTTCGTCATTGTTGATGACTACTCAAGATATACATGGGTGCACATAATTCTCTACAAGACTGAAGTACAAGATGTCTTCAGACGATTCGCCAATCGAGCAATGAACAACTATGGCGTCAAGATCAAGCATATCAGAAGTGATAACGGCACTGAATTCAAGAACACCGGCCTTGATCTTTATCTGGATACAATGGGAATCACTCATGAGTTTTCTGCTCCGTACACACCTCAGCAAAATGGCATTGTTGAGCGCAAGAATAGAACCCTCATTGAGATGGCTCGAACAATGCTCGACGAGTACAAGACACCAAGAAAGTTCTGTCCTGAAGCTATTGATACAGCTTGTCACATCATCAACCGTGTCTACATCCATAAGCTTCTGGGCAAAACATCCTATGAGCTCCTTACTGGCAAGAAGCCAAATGTCAGCTACTTCAGAGTCTTTGGTGCTAGGTGCTGGATCAAGGATCCCCATCACAAGTCAAAGTTTGAACCCAAAGCTCACGAAGGCTTCATGCTTGGCTATGGAAAGGATTCGCACTCCTACAGAGTCTTCAACCTCTTCCACTACAAAATCGTTGAAACAGTGGATGTGCGATTTGATGAAACCAATGGTTCACAATAAGAGCTCCTGCCAAGAACACTAGATGAAGCTCCTCCAAGAGAATCTATCAAGCTGATGGGAACTGGTGAAATCGTGCCCTCTAAAGCACTGCCTGAAGAGGAACTTATCATTTCTGCACCAAACCAACCTGAAGATAATGCTCAAACTAAAGACAATCTTTCCAATGATGACAATGATCAGCATGAGCAAGGTTTTCGTCCAGTTCATCCTCGTGTTGCAAATGAAGTACAAATTGACAAGATAATTGATAGCATCAATGCACCTGGTCCGCTTACTCGATCAAGAGCAACACAGCTAGCAAATTTCTGTGGGCATTTTTGATTTGTATCAATATCTGAACCCAAGAAAGTTGCTGAAGCCTTTATGGAACCTGAATGGATTCAAGCCATGCAAGAAGAACTTCAACAGTTCAAGCTGAATAATGTTTGGCAACTTGTCAAGCGACCTGACCCTCGCAAGCATAACATTATTGGAACGAAATGGATATATCGAAACAAGCAAGATTAGCATGGTCAAGTCGTCAGAAACAAAGCATGTCTTGTGGCTCAAGGATATACTCAAGTTGAAGGAATTGACTTTGATGAAACATTTGCTCCTGTTGCTAGGTTTGAAGCAATTCGCATACTGCTAGCCTATGCTAATCATCACAACATCTTGCTATATCAAATGGATGTGAAGAGTGCATTTCTCAATGGCAAGATTGAAGAAGAAGTATATGTCGCTCAACCACCTGGCTTTTAAGATCCAAAACATCCTGATATGGTGTACAAGCTAAACAAAGCACTGTATGGCCTCAAACAAGCTCCTCGCGCATGGTATGATACAATCAAAGACTTCCTGAAGAGAAAAGGCTTCAAACCAGGATCCCTCGATCCCACACTCTTCACGAAGACATATGATGGCGAACTGTTTGTGTGCCAAATATATGTGGATGACATTATCTTCGGCTGCACCAACCAGAAGTATAGTGATGAGTTTGGAACATGATGCAAGAGCAATATCAGATGTCCATGATGGGAGAACTGAAGTTCTTCCTTGGTCTTCAAATTCATCAGCAAAGCAATGGCATCTTCATATCTCAAGAAAAATACCTCAAAGATTGTCTGAAGAAGTTTGGAATGGAAGACTGCAAAGGTTATATGACGCCAATGCCAGCCAAACACCACCTTGGTCCCGACGACAATGGTAAAGAGTTCGATCAAAAGGTATACCGCTCCATGATTGGTTCTTTACTTTATCTATGTGCATCTAGGCCAGATATTATGCTTAGTGTTTGCATGTGTGCTTGATTCCAAGCAGCACCAAAGGAATCACATCACTTAGCTGTGAAGCGAATTCTTCGATATTTGGCTTACACCCCAACACTCGGATTATGGTATCCCAAGGGCTCAAAATTTGATTTGGTTGGATTCTCGGATGCTGATTATGCTGGTGACAAGGTGGATCGCAAGTCTACATCAGGCACATGTCATTTTCTTGGTCGATCACTTGTCTGTTGGTCTTCAAAGAAGCAGAATTGTGTATCACTCTCAACTGCTGAATCTGAATACATTGCTGCTGGTTCCTGTTGTGCTCAGCTTCTATGGATGAAGCAAACTCTCAAGGATTATGGCATCAACCTGAAACAAGTACCTCTCTTCTGCGACAACGAGAGTGTCATCAAGATTGCCAACAATCTAGTCCAACACTCAAAGACAAAGCACATTGAAATCCGTCATCACTTTCTCAGAGATCATGTCATGAAGAAAGATATCGATATCATTCACGTCAACACTGAAGAGCAACTTGCAGATATCTTCACAAAGCCCTTGGATGAGAAAAGGTTTTGCAAGTTACGCTGTGAGCTAAATATCTTGGAATCCTCTAATGTCCTATGATCAGGCACACATCCTAACACTTATGCATGTTGATGACTTAGATGTGCAACACACAAAGTAACGTATATCTTCAATCAATGAAGACTTACACTCTGAGTGTGAATACATTAACATGGAATTTGACTTCGGAGCGCCACGATAATTGTGCATCGTGTCTGGGTCTAATACTTCCTATACGGTGGGTAACGCCACCACAAAATTTCTCTGTTTGTAGTGTTTCACTCATGGCGTTATTTTTGCAAAGACTTCGCATTTGGTTTATCTTCAGTTTCAATTTATCTTCATGATTTTCTACGCTATGATGATTTGATTGCATATATATATACTAGTGTTCTGTCCTCTACAGCATTCACTTATAGCTATGTCTTCAAGTTGAATCTTTTGAACTAAGTGAATGTGATCGGACCCTAACCTCTCTATGCTTACTATCTCAAACTCTATCTGTCCAAATCATATGCATTCTATTGAAACTGTCGAATGTCCTCTCTGCATCCTTGTCAGCAGAAGACACAGAGACAAACATCAAGTCCTATTTAAATGATTCATCTTTATTGTCGATATCCGGAGAAGCCGAAACAACCATCCGACAAACTTGGTGGGCGTGGGAATGTGGGACAATTCTAAATATGTTGCATGCTTGCCACGTGTCCCATGGATGTGAATAGATAGGGGCACCTGCGTAATTGCGATGTGCCGCACACCTACTTATAAATACGTGTCCCTTGCGGTAAAGAAATCCTTCTTCCACCTCTCCACCTCGTCAAAACCCTAGCGCCACCGCTAGCTCTCGACGACGCCGGCGACGAAGCGCTTAGCTGCCGCGACTTCTCCGACGCCGTCCTCACGCCGGCCGCGGACATCGTCCTCTCCGCCGTCACCGTAGGTGTCCTCCGTCGCCAAGTTAGGGCACGGTGGACTTAACTGCTCGGTCTCCTATTCATCCCATCTAGTAGTTCTTCGTGCGGTAATTATAACTCTATTTTTACCACCTTTTTGATCTTCATAGATTCATCCTATTTACCAAAAGTGGTTTCTACCTACTCAATGTTAGATCTATTCTGTCTGCATCTCATAATGCCTAGTATATTCACTTAGATTTCCTATCTAGTTTGATTCCTCACTTGTACTTATTCACAGATTGGTACAAATCTGGAACCGACTCTCAACATATAAGTGAATGTCTTTGCAACATGAGGTCAATGTCTTCAAACTGATTTATCTTCAAAATCTTCTGAGAATGCATATGACCTCTTCCCCTTCTCTTGCATCTCTAATGCTGTCACAGGTACATGTCCGTGGGAGAATCCCTTGGTTCTCATAGTCTGCATTCGTTTGCAGAATACTTACAGCATCATATCAATTCTCCAGAAGCCAGTTCCTGCTTGACCAGCAAGCAAAAGTCTCTGAAGCCTTTGAACATATTGAAGCCATTCAGTTTGAAGTTCATGGCTGCAAAAAAATCAGCAAGGAAGGGTGGCAGACAGTGCCGAGAAGGAACTTCCAAAGATCTGCCTGATGACCTAGCAGAGCTCTACAAGACAGATCCTGAAGAGACATATCATCAGCGCAAGACACGAATCCAATGGATTCAACGCTATTGGGCTGAAGAGTGGTTCAAGTACAAATTCGTAACCAAGGAATATGCAGAGAAGAATGCAATCAAGAGTCCTTGGGGCGATATTCTCTATCGAGGTCTTCAACCCAAGAACAGAGCTGAAGCTATTGCACAAGATTTCTATCCGTGCATGGTCCGTGGACCTCAGCTGAGAATGCCGATCCCACATCATTACTCTGGTGTCGTGAAGCCAATCTCTTCAAGCGCAATTTTCAGTTTGCTAAGGCTTCAGCAAAGGAAAACAAGAAGTCATGGGGATTAGACTTCAATCCTGGTCCCTCTTCTCCCCGTGATGATGGCACACGTGAAGCTGAAGAAAACAGAATTGGCCCCTTTGCAAACCTTGATGGCCTCATCTCCTACATCTTGGTACAAGGTGCCAAAGTGGATCATTCTGACAATGAGGCTGATTCTGATGAAGCCCCAGCTCCTCCTCCAAAGCCATGGAAGCAAAAGAAGCTAAAGGCTTCTAAATAAGCACCTCCAAAAGCTTCTCGTGTGAAGCCACTGGCCACTGCACCTCCTGAAGCCAGTGTGCAGTCTAAAGATCAATCCCGCATCTCCAAGAAGACGGAGAAGAAAAAGCAACTTGTCAGGCATACTGATCAAGCCTTGACTCCTGCCGCCATTCTGCGTGAAGAACCCATTGATCTGTCAAGTGATGAAGATCTTGCCGATGATTCCCTTGAGCAACTGATAAAGAGCAAGGAAGAAGCAGAAATCTTCAACAACTTGCCTCTCTTTGATGTGGCAATCATCCATAATTTCATTGATGAGTGGTTCGACACCCCCAATCTAAGCTTTGAAGATTTGCAACTTCCCATTGGCCTCAGCGTCTCTTTCAATGGCGCCATTGCTTCTGAGCTAGCTCTTGCTCAGCGCATCATTAAGCTAAAGAACAAAATTGATTATGAGAAGGATAAATTCAAGAAGCATGTGGCGAAGCTCAGTGTTCAAGACGTCAGAAACTTCAAGGTCATGCTGCATGAGCTTAAAGAAGCTTTTCTGAAGAAGCGCCAAGAAGCTCAAGGCTCTCGTGAGCGCATGAAGAGTCTGGCTGGTAAGTGTGTGCTTGCCTACAATGAGGCTGAGAAGCGCAAGTCACTTGGCCGTCCTGGCATTGACCCCAGGATGGCTGCAAAGAAAAAGAAGAAGCTTCCTGCTGACCAGCCTGCACCTTCAAGCCAAGAAGCCCCTCGCATTATCTTCGCAAGTAGCATGACTGGCTCGAAGCCAAAGGTCACCACAATCACTTCAGAACAGAAGAAGACGAGGGCTGCCGAGGCTGAAGCCAGAAAGAGGAAGAATACTGAAGCCTCTGATGCCGCTCCCTCCAAGAAGAAGTGCAAGACTAAGAAGTCTAGGGCTGCTCCCACAGATCCATTAGTTGTTGAACCTATTTCTGTGGTTCGCCCTGCGTCAGAACATCAAGAAAGAAGGATGATAGTTCATGAGCCTGCTTCCACAGAGGCTCATGAAGCTGAAGATATACCAGCAGCTGAACCCACCTCTGCTGAAGACATTGGTCATGATGACAATGTTGACAATGATGAAGTTCTTCATCAGATTGAACACAACGTGGTATCATCACCTGTTCATACGAACAGCGAAATCATCAGCATTGGTCGTCCTCTGACGCCAACTGCTCAGGATGCTTAATGGGCTGATCGCCCGCAAGAACAAGAATCCCCAAGTACTCCCCAACAACAACAACAGGCTACACCACCCGTGCAAGAAGAAGATGAAGACTTTGAGGCCCAGCCAACTCCATCTCCAAAGGCGTTGCCAGCATTTCGAAGGCTTTGCAAAGGACAAAGGCCTCAAGTCCCTCTATCGAGCGTTCCAGAAGGAGAAGTGCAACGCCAACCTGTTGCCCGTCAAGTATTTTCTGAACCCACTCCAACTGTGAATGTCTCCATGTCTGAAGCCCAAGCTGCTGAAGACATTCCGGCTGCATCAGCCGAAGAGAATCAAGAAGACGTACATGTCCCTACTCCTCCAGTTATTGAAGAAGCTGCTTCTGATGTGAACGTGCCCGTGCCCAACCCTCCTGTTCATCAAGAGGAGGTTGAAAATGTTGAAGCTGCCACCACCAACGACAATGAAGCCAATGACGTTGTCATGGCTGACGCTCATGTGGAGCTTGAACCAACCAGTGTGCCTGCAGCAAATTAGGCCACTGCACCTGAAGCTAATCAGGCAACTGCTCCTGAAGCACCTGTTGTGCAGCCTGAAGCCCCAGCTGTTGCTCCTGCTCCAGTTCCGCCACCAAGGCCCCATACAGTTGAGCAAGCATACAGCCAGGGTCAGCTAACCACTGTTCGATGGCCCATTCTAGTACCTCCGCCTACTGCCTCTGGACCTCAATTTGATTATCATGTTGAGCATAGGCCTCAGGTCCAGAAGCCCAAGCCAAGACTGCCAAGGTTTCCAAGTACTGCAAACTCACCAGGGTCCTTCAATGCAAATGGCTTCAAAAGCCACAATACCTTCTTTGGCAGCGCCAAGAACCCTTACTCAAAGCCAAGGATATCATCAGATCGGTTCTGGAGCTATCAGCAGAGAAGCTATTACTCCTGCGTTCTATATGATCAAGGGCGCATTTTCCCTCATATGCGCCTCGACACTGAAGCCATTGCTGGACTGCCGTGCTTAGAAGAAGCACTTGATTGTTTTCGTGATGCTGGTCTGCTCAGTTTTGTGACAGACAAAGAACACTAGAATGAAGAGCTATTGCTTCAATTCTATGCTACTCTACACATTCGCGGTTACAACAGAGATATCAAGACATGGGTCCTCGAGTGGATGACCGGAAATGTTCATCATGAAGCCAAAGCTCTTGACATTGTTGAGCTTACAGGCCTATCCACTCCCGGAGATCTATATGAACCTGGTTGTCAAAAACACCGCAATGCACTGGAAAGCATCTTCCATAAGCCTGAACCCAATATGAGTCAGATGTTGAGCATGATGAAGCCTTTGCCACGTGATGCTGAATATCCAAAGGAGTTCTTTGTTGAAGACCTTGAGTATCTGCCACGCACAATATATCATATCATCAGGCGGACTCTATGGCCGATCAAAGGACATTCATCTGCTGCAAAACTTGAAGGAGCCATGAAGACATTGGTCTTTTACATCCTCCATGGCATCAGCTTCAATGCACATGATTTCTTCATCAGGCAACTTGCTACTTCTGGATCTGATCTGTTTGGTCTGAAGTTTTATGCTCCATGGGTCATGCGCCTAATCAAGCGACACTCATCTGTCAACTATCAACCATCTGCTCGCAATCATCTGATCTTTTCACCAGAGGTTGATATGTCAGTTGAAGCCGTATACTCTGACCCTGCCAAGAAGCCTCTTTGTCTTCAGGATGCCGAGCACCAAAGCTTCACTCAACCCATTGAAGGTGTTCAAGCAGCAGCACGAATCTATCCATTGGCTGGAAATACTCGTCTGCCTCATCGAGCACCTACTAAAGCCACTGAAAGCACCATTGCACAAAGACCTCAGAAGCGTTCTCGCGTTCTCAATGACCGAGAACTTCTTGTGGCCCTTCATCAGAAACAGGATAAACATCACTTTTGGCTCAAAAGACAGATGCAAAGCCTCTTGGTGGATGTCAATCGCATTCGTAACCTTGCCACCAAGAATGCCTTTGTTGCTCATGAAACTTGTCGATGATCTTGGAAGAGCTTGACCCTCCTTAGTGCTGAAGCAGATCTTCAAGATGATGGCTTCACTGAAAGATTCCAGTTTGACTCCACTCCTCCACGGACTGCTGCCTTATGTCGCACTCCATCCCTTGAAGACACTGAATATTCTTCCTCCGCGGCAACTGTCAACGCCAGAGTGATCGATGACGAAGATGATGCTACTTCACCACCTCCAACTACTGCACGCATCAACACTGCACCAAGTTCGTCTGCACCGCCAACCAATGACGATAACCCTGCTGCTTCACCTACTCATGAGGACGAGACAAAAGGGGGAGAAGCGTATGAGTTGACAGTCTTCAAGCGGGTTCATATGGGCGGTTGCATTATATTTTGTCTCGTGCTTACAACTCTTGCTTTTTGAACATTTGGTTCTTTGAGTTGTAACACCTAAACTTGATGGTCGTCTGCTACTTATTTGCTTTAGTGTGATGCGATGATAACTCCAGCACTTAGATCATCCTGCAGGCGTCCATTTTTCATTATGCATGTCATCCTATTTGCTATATCGTTTCATGCATGATGAATTATCTTCATAAGTTGAAGTGGATCTCCACAAGTACAACCTGCCATGTGCATTTGCATTCCAAAAGAAAAATTACTTATATGCACATCTTCAGGGGGAGCCCTTGCTACTTATGAAGACAATTTCCTATCCTTTACAATTTCACATACTTTATCCCCATTGAAAACTTCAACCAGTTTGTCATCAATCACCAAAAAGGGGGAGATTGTAAGTGCATCTAGTCCCACCCGTAGTTGGTTTTGGAGTATTGACGACAAAGTTGGTTGAGGGACTAATGCGTTTGTCAGAATTGCAGGATAACGCAGGTAGTGTCCCTCATTGATTCGGTTTACCTACCGGAGATGACCCCTAAAAATGTATGAAGACATTGAAGACAATGGTGGTATGAGAAGATATTCATATTGAAGACTATGACATGAGAAGACATTGTGTGAAGACTATGGAGCGCGAAGACTATGTGGTTTTGTTGTTTCCTTTTCTTCTTTGTTGAATCATAGGAACCACCGTACTGTTAAGTGGGGTCCAAGTGAACTAAGTCAGAGTGACTGAAGTGATGCTCAACTCAAATCCTATATCTTCGAGCGAAGACAATGTAGCCCAAGTAAAGTTGCCGCGTGTGTTTGAAATCTGACCATTGGAACACGTGTCAGTTCCTTAGTGACCCAGGGTCATTTCGGACAAATCAGGTCAGGTTGCCTTGTGGCTATAAATAGCCCACCCCCTACACCATAAATTGGTGGCTGCTCAGAGTTAGTTTACGGCTTTTGTCGTTTGAGAGCAACCCACCTCGAAGCATTTGAGAGAGAGAAATCCTTGCGAGGACAAAGCCCAAACACCCAGAGCCAAAGAGTGTTAGGCATCACTGAAGTCTTTCTGTCTGTGTGACCTAAAGACTTATTACACTTGAGGACTGTGTATCCTCCAGCCGGTTAGGCGTCGCGTTCTGAGCATCCAAGAGTCATTGTGGATTGCTGGGTGAACGAAGTCTGTGAAGGTTTGGAAGTCTACCTTGAAGACTTACCAGAGTGATTGGGCGAGGACTGGGTTTCCTTAGCTCAAGGGGAATAAGGTGAAGACACGGTCTTCTGAGTTAAATCTCAGCCTCCCTAACCAGACATACAGTTGTCACAGCAACTAGAACTGGTCCAACAAATCCTGTGTCTTCAACAAGCGACTGGTTCTATCCCTTTCCATCCTTTACTTAAGTTTGTCTTCGTGAAGTCACTTCCTATCTGTATATCTGTTTGACTTCATTGCTTGACTACTTCTGTTGATTGGCTTCACACTATCTTCCATCCTGATCCTTACTACTGGCTGCCATTAGTCCTGTACTTTCACATCATTGCATATTTGACTATGGCTTGCTTATGGTAGTTTATCTTCCGCTGCATATCAACTAGGTCATTTCTGTTGTTTGTCTTCGAAACTTCTAAGTTTTGAAGACTTTCATAAAAATCGCCTATTCACCCCCCCCCTTAGTCGATACTAGCACTTTCAAGAAGGTCATCAACCTCTATCTCACGGAGGTGGTGCGACACCCTCAAACCATTGAGATGCGTGACGGGGTGTTGCACATCCGCGACGTTGAGGTACCAAATGAGGACCGGAAGTGTGGAGACAAAAGTCAAAGCAATGGAGCAACAAGTTTTCAAGTGCCAAGGGATGCTGGTACGTGGACTCAACTCCAACCACATGAAGATCGCGGAGTTCACTAACAAGCACAAGCTGGACACCAAGAACATTGAGGAGACCATCTTCAAGCTTCACGAGAAAATCGAGCACCTCCAAGCCCAAATCTATGACCTGCAAAACCAAAACTGTGAGTATGAATATAGATTCAAGAGGATGAGTTTGGCTGCAAATTTGAGGATCCCGGTGACTCAATCATCTTTCTATGATGGGGAGCCTATGCCTTGGAAGATGGAGGACAAGCCTACATCATCAACAACAACACCCTCTTCACCAGCAAAGGAGACATAATCACATGGGTATGGGCACTCCCCTTAGCAACCGCCAAGCTTGGGGGAGGTGCCCCGGTATCGTATCACCATCACACTCCTATCTTTACCATTTTACTTAGTTCGATCCTTTTAGTAATATCTCGATCTAGTAGAATAAAGTTTTGGTATGATTTAGTTTTGATTTTTGCCTTATTGTCCCTTTATGTAATCAAGTTCGTCAGCCATATATAATAAAGATTAGTGTTGAGTCAAGGGCTTTGCTGTTTTTCCATGATCTTGAAATAATAAAAAGAAAAAGGAATAATAAAAATGAATAAAGAGATCATATTGATCTTATGAAGAGTAATGACTTCACATATAAAGAGTATGATGAATAAAAGTTGTTGAGAGTTGGCAAACATAGTTCTGGTCATCATTGCAATTAATAGGAAGTAATAAAGAAAGAGAGGTTCTCACATGCAAATATACTATCTTGGACATCTTTTATGATTGTGAGCACTCATTAAAATATGACATGCTAAAAGAGTTGACGTTGGACAAGGAAGACAACGTAATGGGTTATGTTCTCTTATATCTGAGATAAAGTATATTGTCATGGATCATCCAACATGTGGAGCTTGCCTTTCCCTCTCATGATAGACAAATTCCTTGCATCAAGTATAAATTACTTGCGCTTCCAAGATACCCTTAAACCAGTTTTGCCATGAGTCCACCATATCTACCTATGGATTGAGTAAGATCCTTCAAGTAAGTTGTCATGTTGTGTGCAATAAAAATTGCTCTCTAAATATGTATGACTTATTACTGTGGAGAAAATAAGCTTTATATGATCTTGTGATATGGAAGTAATAAAAGCGACGTACTGCATAATAAAGGTCTTTATCACAAGTGGCAATATAAAGTGACGTTCTTTTGCATTAAGATTTCATGCATCCAACCATAAAAGCACATGACAACCTCTGCTTCCCTTTGCGAAGGGCCTCTCTTTTATTTTTGTCTTATTCATTATGCAAGAGTCAAGGTGATCTTCACCTTTCCCTTTTACATTTTATCCT
>NC_041381.1:619063972-619096779 GCF_002162155.2 Triticum dicoccoides
TGTTATAAGAATGATCATGATGCCCTCATGTCCGTATTTTATTTTATCGACACCTCTATCTCTAAACATGTGGAAATATTTTTCGATATCGGCTTCCGCTTGAGGACAAGCGAGGTCTAAGCTTGGGGGAGTTGATACGTCCATTTTGCATCATGCTTGTATATCGATATTTATTGCATTTATGGCTATTCTCTCTTATTTTACAAGGTTTACATGAAGAGGGAGAATGTCGGCAGCTGGGATTCTGGGCTGGAGAAGGAGAAAATATTGGAGACCTAATCTGCACAGCTCCAAAAGTCCTGAAACTCCACGAAAGTCATTTTGGGAATTAATAAAAAATATTTAGCAGAAGAAATACCTGAGGGGGCCACCCACCACCCGCGAGGGTGGGGGCGCGCCTTACCCCCTTGGGCGCGCCCGCCCTGCCGCCTAGTCCACCTGGCAGCCCTCCGGTGCCCATCTTCTACTATATGAAGTTTTTTACCATGGAAAAAATCGCAAGCAAGCTTACGGGACGAAACTCCGCCGCCATGAGGCAGAACCTTGGCGGAACCAATCTAGAGCTTGCGTGGAGCTGTTCTGCCGGGGAAACATCCCTCCGAGAGGGGGAAATCATCACCATCGTCATCACCAACGATCCTCTCATTGGGAGGGAGTCAATCTCCATCAACATCTTCACCAGCACCATCTCCTCTCAAAGATGGTTGCTAGTAGTGTTGATTACTCCTTGTAGTTGATGCTAGTTGGTTTATTTGGTGGAAGATCATACGTTCAGATCCTTAATGCATATCAATACCCCTCTGATTATGAACATGAATATGATTTGTGAGTAGTACATTTGTTCCCGAGGACATGGGAGAAGTCTTGCTATAAGTAGTCATGTGAATTTGGTATTCGTTCGATATTTTGATGAGATGTATGTTGTCTATCCTCTAGTGGTGTTATGTGAACGTCGACTACATGACACTTCACCATTGTTTGGGTCTAGAGGAAGGCATTGGGAAGTAATAAGTAGATGATGGGTTGCTAGAGTGATAGAAGCTTAAACCCTAGTTTATGCGTTGCTTCGTAAGGGGCTGATTTGGATCCATATGTTTCAAGCTATGGTTAGGTTTACCTTAATACTTCTTTTGTAGTTGTGTATGCTTGCAATAGGGGTTAATCATAAGTGGGATGCTTGTCCAAGAAAGGGCAGTACCCAAGCACTAGTCCACCCACATATCAAACTATCACAGTAACGAACACGAATCATATGAGCGTGATGAAAACTAGCTTGACGATAATTCCCATGTGTCCTCGAGAGCGCTTTTCTCATATAATAACTTTTCCAGGCTTGTCCTTTGCTACAAAAAGGATTGGGCCACCTTGCTGCACCTTATCGACTTTCGTTGCTTGTTACCCGTTACAAATTATCTTATCACAAAACTATCTGTTACCTACAATTTCAGTGCTTGCAGAGAATACCTTACTAAAAACCGCTTGTCATTTCTTTTTGCTCCTCGTTGGGTTCGACACTCTTACTTATCTAAAGGACTATGATAGATCCCCTACACTTGTGGGTCATCAGTAATCATGTGAATTTGGTATTCGTTCGATATTTTGATGAGATGCATGTTGTCTTTCCTCTAGTGGTGTTATGTGAACGTCGAATACATGACACTTCACCATGATTTGGGCCTAGGGGAAAGCATTGGGAAGTAATAAGTAGATGATGGGTTGCTAGAGTGATAGAAGCTTAAACCCTAGTTTATGCGTTACTTCGTAAGGGGCTAATTTGGATCCACATGTTTCATGCTATGGTTAGATTTATCTCAATTTTTCTTTCATAGTTGACGATGCTTGCGAGAGGGGTTAATAATAAGTGGGAGGCTTGTCCAAGTAAGTACAGCATCCAAGCACCGGTCCACCCACATATCAAATTATGAAAGTAACGAACGCGAATCATATGAGCATGATGAAAACTAACTTGACACTAATTTCCATGTGTCCTTGGGAGCACTTTGCTTTTTATAATAGTTTGTCCAGGCTTATGCTTTGCTACAAAAAGGATTGGGCCATCTTGCTGCACCTTAGTTACACTTGTTACCCGTTATGAATTGCCTTATCATAAAAATATCTATTACCGATAATTTTAGTGCTTGCAGAGAATACCTTGCTAAAAACCGCTTGTCATTTCCTTCTACTTCTCATTGGGTTCGACACTCTTACTTATGGAAAGGACTAGGATAGATCCCCTATACTTGTGGGTCATCAATATACCAAAAGGAGCTGCTCATAAAGGAAAATATTAAACACAATAATATAATGTTGCCTGCATACTAGATTCTAAGCACCAATAGCTAGTTCGCGAAAGCACCAACAATACAAATTATTACCACCGAGAGAAATCCATAGGACGGTGACACGGGGTTGGCCAAAGTGGAGAAGATATGATGAACCTTGGTTTTGAATTGATGTCCAAAAGAGAAATCCAAATGATTAGCAATGTAGTGTGGATCAATGAATGGTTCCATTGGAGGAGATGTGGATTCTATCGGATGAGTGGGTTGGAACCATGGACGCCACAATTCACCCTGCAATATTGTATGTGAAAACTTCTCAAAACTAAAAGGTGAGCCGTTGTGTCGTCTAGTGGAATGAGCATTATAGGGGCGTCTAGGTCTTGTTTACTACGAGACCAACGGGGTGCTCGTCTGTGTCATGTGGAATGGGCATCATTACGATCAAAAAATTGAAAATCAACAATGAAAATTGTAAGGTTTTATTTTTATATACCAAGTCTTTCCTTATTATTCCCTCTGATTTTACGCATATTAGCTCTTTGACCCATCATTGTGGTATCGCACATGGGTTGAACTTGATGGAAATATTCCCTAGAGGCAATAATAAAATGGTTATTATTATATTTCCTTAATCGTGATAAAGGTTTATTATTCATGCTAGAATTGTATTGACCGGAAACTTAAATACATGTGTGGATACATAAACAAATACCATGTCCCTAGTGAGCCTCTACTAGACTAGCTCGTTGATCAAAGATGGTTAAGGTTTCCTAACCATATACATGAGTTGTCATTTGATAATGGGATCACATCATTAAGAGAATGATGTGATGGACAAGACCCATCCGTTAGCATAACATATGATCGTTCAGTTTATTGCTATTGCTTTCTTAATGTCAAATACATGTTTCTTCGACCATGAGATCATGCAACTCCCGAATACCGGAGGAATACCTTGTGTGCTATCAAACGTCACAACGCAACTGTGTGATCATAAGGATGCTCTATAGGTATCTCCAAAGTTGTCTGTTGGGATGGCATGGATCGGGAATGGGATTTGTCGCTCCGTATGACGAAGAGGTATCTCTGGGCCCTCTTGGTAATACAGCATCACAAGAAGCTTGCAAACAAAGTGACTAAGGAGTTATTTACAATATGATGTATTACATAACAAGTAAAGAGACTTGCCAGTGACGAGATTGAACTAGGTATGGAGATACCAACGATCAAATCTCGAGCAAGTAACATACCGAGAAACAAAGGGGAACTATGTATGTTGTCATAAAGGTTCGATCGATAAAGATCTTTGTAGAATACGTAGGAACCAATATGGGCATCCAGGTCCAGCTATTGGTTATTGATCGGAGAAGCGTCTCGGTCATGTCTACATCATTCTTCACCCCGTAGGGTCCACACACTTAACATTCGTTGATGATATAGTATTATATGAGTTATGTATGTTGGTGACCAAATGTTGTTCGGAGTTCCGGATGAGATCACGGACATGACAAGGAGCTCTGGAATGGTCCGGAGGTAAAAATTAATATATTGGATGATATGGTTGGGACAAGGGGTAATGCCCACGGGGCTTTAGGTCGTGCAAAATGAAGTTTTGCAGAGGTCGATACTAGATGCCAGGGACCCTGGCGTCTAGCACTGGGCCAGACGCTGAGGCCCATGGCGTTTGAGCCAGACGCCGAGGACTATGGTGTCTGGTCTTGGAAGCCCGAGAAGGACTCTTCCTTGCGAGCTAAACCAACTTTGAGGAGGCTCTTTCTCCAAGATACAACCCCGTAGCTCAACATATAAATAGAGGGGCATGGCTAGCACCCAGAACATATCAAGATTCACCAAGCCATGTGCCAGCAACCCTGTCCGCTCTAGTTTATCCTCCATCATAGTTTTCGTTGTGCTTGGCAAAGCCCTGCGGAGATTGTTCTTCACCACCACTCTCACCATGTTGTCATGCTGCAGAACTCATCTACTACTTCGCCCCTCTTGCTGGATCAAGAAGGCGAGGACGTCATCGAGCTGAACGTGTGCTAAACACGGAGGTGCATACTTTCGGTACTTGATCTGGATGGATCGTGAAGGTGTACTATTACATCAACCGCGTTGATAAATGCTTCTGCTTAGCGATCTTCAAGGGTATGAAGATGTTCTCCCCCTCTCTTAGCTATGCATCTCCATGGATAGATCTTGCGTGTGCATAGCAATTTTTTGTTTTCCATGCGATGTTCCCCAACAGTGGCAGCATGAGCCAGGTCTATGCGTAGATGATATGCACGAGTAGAATACAAACAAGTTGTGGTTTGTGATGTTCATACTGCTTACCCCCAACGTCTTATTTTGATTCGGCAGTATTATGGATGAAGCGGCCCGGACCAACCTTACATGTCCACGTACATGAGACCGGTTCCACCAATAGACATGCAACTTGTTTTGCGTAAAGGTGGCTGGTGGGTGTCTGTTTCTCCTACTTTAGTTGAATCGAATTTGACTACGGCTGGTCCTTGAAGAAGGTTAAAATAGCAAACTTGAGAAATCACTGTTGTGCTTTGCGTAGGTAAGAACAGTTCATGCTAGTTGCCCGTAGCAGCCACGTAAAATTTGCACCAACAAAGTAGAGGACGTCTAACTTGTTTTGCAGGGCATATTGTGATTCGATATGGTCAAGACGTGATGTGATATACGTTGTTGTATGAGATGATCATGTTTTGTAATATCGACAACTGACAGGAGCCTTAGGGTTGTCTCTTAATTGTTGTATGAAATGCAAGCACCATGTAATTGATTTACTTCATTTCTATGCGTTAGCAATAGTTGTAGAAGCAATAGTTGGTGAGACGACCCCGACGCAATGATGCAGGTCAAGGTGTCGAGCCGGTGACTATGGAGATCATGGCGTTGCTTTGGAGATGGAGATCAAAACCACAAGATGATGATGGCCATATCATGTCACATATTTTGATTGCATGTGATGTTTATCCTTTATGCATCTTATTTTGCTTAGATCGATGGTAGCATTATAAGATGATGCCTTCACTTAATTTCAAGATAAAATTGTTCTCCCCGAGTATGCACCGTTGCTATAGTTCTTCGTTTCAAAGCACCTCATGATGATCGGGTGTGATAGATTCTACGTTCACATACAACGGGTGTAAGCCAGTTTTACACATGCGGAATGCTTGGGTTAAACTTGACGAGCCTAGCATGTCAAGACATGGTCTTGGAACACTAGAGACCGAAAGGTCGAACATGAGTCATATAGTAGATATGATCAACATGAAGATGTTCACCATTGAAGACTACTCCATCTCACGTGATGATCGGACATGGTTTAGTTGATTTGGATCATGTATCACTTAGACAACTTGAGGGAATTATGACCTTGATGCACCGCTAGGTGATAGACCTGTTGCAGGAGCTAATGCAGACGTTATGAACGTTTGGCAAGCTCGATCTGATGACTACTTGATAGTTTAGTGTGCCATGCTTTGCGGCTAAGAATCAGGGCTCCAAAGACGTTTTGAACGCCATGGAACCTATGAGGTGCTCCCAGAGCTGAAATAGGTATTTCAGGCTCATGCCCGTGTTGAGAGGTATGAGACCTCTGGCAAGTACTTTTCCTACAAGATGGACTAGAATAGCTCACCCAGTGAGCATGTTCTTAGAATGTCTGGGTACTACAATCACTTGAATCAAGTGGGAGTTAATCTTCCAGATACGATAGTGATTGACAGATTTCTCCAGTTACTAGCACCAAGCTACTAGAGCTTCATGATGAACTATAACTATGCAAGGGATGACAAAAATGATTCCCAAATCTCTTTGCGATGTTGAAATCGGTGGAGCTAGAAATCAAGAAAGAGCATCAAGTGTTAATGGTTAACAAGACCACCAGTTTTTAAAAAAAAGGCAAGGGAAAGAAAGGGAACTTCAAGAAGAACATCAAACAAGTTGCCGCTCTCGTGAAGAAGCCCAAAGCTAGACCCAAGCCTGAAACTGAGTGAGTGTTTATACTACAAAGGACATGGTCACTAGAAGCAGAACTGCCCCAAATACTTGGCAGATAAGAAGGATGGCGAAGTAAACAAATGTATATTTGATATACATGTTATTGATGTGTACCTTACTAGTGCTCGTAGTAGCCCCTGGGTATTTGATACCGGTTCAATTGAGCCCCTGGGTATTTGATACCGGTTCGGTTGCTAAGATAAGTAATTCGAAATAGGAGTTGCAGAACAAACAAAGACTAGTTAAGGGCGAGGTGACGATGTGTGTTGGAAGTGTTTCCAATATTGATATGATCACCATCGCACACTCCCTCTACCTTCGGGGTTATTGTTGAGCCTAAATAAATGTTATTTGGTGTTTGTGTTGAGCATGAACATGATTAGGTCATGTTTATTGCAATACGGTTATTCATTTAAGTCGGAGAATAATTGTTATTCTATTTACATGAATAAAACTTTCTATGGTCTTACACACAATGTGAATGGTTTATTGAATCTCGATTGTAGTGATACATATATTCATAATATTGATGCCAAAAGATGCAAAGTTGATAATGATAGTGCAACATACTTGTGGCACTGCCATTTATGTCATATTGGTGTAGATGGACTTTTGGAATCACTTAATTATGAATCATTTGGTACTTGCAAACCATGCCTCACGGGTAAGATGACTAAAACTCCATTCTCCAAAACATTGGAGCGCGCTAATGACTTACTGGAAATAATACATACAGATGTATGCGGTTCGATGAGTGTTGAAGCACGCGGCGGGTATCGTTACTTTCTAACCTTCATAGATGATTTAAGTAGGTATGGATATATCTACTTGATGAAACACAAGTCTGAAACATTTCAAAAGCTCAAAGAATTTTGGAGTGAAGTGGAGAATCATCGTTACAAGAAAATAAAAGTTTCTACGATCTGATCGCGAAGGCGAATATTTGAGTTACGAGTTTGGCCTTCATTTAAAACAATGTGGAATTGTTTCACAACTCACGCCACCTGGAACACCATAGCATAATGGTGTGTCTGAACGTCGTAACCGTACTTTATTAGATATGGTGCGTGATGTTGCTTGAACTACGTCTGTATTTCCCCAAAGAGGAAGGGATTATGTAGCACAGCTATGGTAGGTATTTCCCTCAATGATGAGACCAAGGTTAACGAACTAGTAGGAAAACCACGTAACACTATGTAAAGGGAACCTGCACACAAAGAACAAATACTTGCAACCCAACGTGTTAAAGGGGTTGTCAATCCCTTTCGGATAACGGTGACAAAAATTGTCATGTTGACGTGATAAAATTGTAGTAGATTTATAGACGCAAATAAAAGCAAATAAACTCAGCGAGGTACTTTTGGGTTTTTGATAATATAGATCTGAAAATAAAAGTTGCAAATAAAGGAAAAGGTAAATGGCAAAATAGACCTGAAAGTATATGATAGGAAAATAGACCCGGGGGGCATAGATTTCACTAGTGGCTTCTCTCGAGAAAATAGCATGCGGTGGGTAGAAAAATTACTGTTGGGCAATTGATAGACAAGCAAATAGTTATGATGATATCCAAGACAATGATCGTGTATATAGGCATCACGTCCAAGATTAGTAGATCGACTCCTGCCTGCATCTATTACTATTACTCCACACATCGACCGCTATCCAGCATGCATCTAGTGTATTAAGTTCATGAAAAAATGAAGTAATGCAATAAGAACGATGACATGATGCAGACAAGATCTATTCATGTAGGAATAGACCCATCTTTTTTATCCTTAATAGCAATGAAACATGCGTGCCTTGCAGCCCCTTCTGTCACTGGGAAAGGACACCGCAAGATCGAACCCATCACAAAGCACCTATTCCCATTGCAAGATAAGTAGATCAAGTTGGCCAAACAAAACCCAAATATCAGAGAACAAATACGAGGCTATAATAATCATGAATGGATATTAAATCAAGGCAAATCTGATCATAAACTCACAATCATCAGATCCCAACAAACACACTGCACAAAGTCACTACATCGAATAGATCTCCAAGAGACCATTGTATTGAGAAACAAAGAGAGAGGAAGCCACCTTGCTACTGCCTACGGACCCGTAGGTCTGAGGTGAACTACTCACGCATCATTGGAGAGGCACCAATGAGGATGATGAACCCCTCCATGATTGTGTTCCCCTCTAGCGGAGTGCCGGAAAAGGGCTCTAGATTAGATCTGTGGCTCTGGAACTTGCGGCGGTTGGAATAAAATTTCGTTGACTCCTTGAGGATTTCTAGAATATTGGGGTATTTATAGAGTGAAGAGGCGGTGCAGGAGGCCATCGAGGTGGGCACAACCCACCAGGGCGCGCCTGGGTGCCTGGGCGCTCCCTGGTGGGTTGTGCTCCCCTCGGAGCACCCCCCCAAGTGCTTATTTGGCCTGCTGGATGTATTCTAGCCCAGAAAAAATCTCCAAAAAGTCTCGCTGCATTTGGACTCTGTTTGGTATTGATTTTCTGCGATGTAAAAAACAAGCAAAAAATAGCAACTGGCACCGGGCACTATGTCAATAGGTTAGTCCCAAAAAACGATATAAAATGATTGTAAAACATCCAAGAATGATAATATAACAGCATGGAACAATAAAAAATTATAGATACGCTGGAGACGTATCAGCATCCCCAAGGTTAATTCATGCTCGTCCTCGAGTAGGTAAATGATAAAAACAGAACTTTTTATGTGGAATCCTGCCTATCATGTTCATCACATATTCTTTTCTTTATAGCATGGACAATTGGACTTTTATATGGTTCAAAGCAATAGTCTAGTTTTGACATGAAGACTTCAATTCTCAAGCATACAAACAAACAACCATGTCCTTCAAAATATCAACACTAAAGCAAGTTAACCCTAGCACATCATGCTCAATCATTGATCCATTCATGAAACACACTCGCATGTTAGCTACAACCAGTGCTCAAATATGATCATAGTGCCCCTTAGTTGGTGCTTTATAAGAGAAGATGGAGACTCAAATAAAAATAAAAATGCATAAAGTAAATAGAGAGGCCCTTTGCAGAGGGAAGTAGGGATTTGTAGAGGTGCCAGAGCCCAAAGCATAAATTGAGAGATAAAAAATAATTTTGGGAGGCATACTTTTCCCGTCAACGAAAACGACTTAGAGTTCCCAATACTTTCCACGCTAGATACATCATAGGCGGTTCCCAAATATAAATTAAAGTTTATTCTTTTTCCACCATTCTTTCACAATACATGGCTAATCGCATTCACGGGTGCCCTCCATAACAACACTTTCCAAGGAATTTATTATTTGACAACATAAAGTAAATTCATTTTTCATTTCGGGACTGGGCATCCCTAATACCTTTGTCGTACTCTCGTGCAATGACAAGTGAATAAACACTCATCTTGAGAATAACACATCTAGCATGGAAAAATATCAGCCACCCCTTACCTCCTCATGAGCGGTACGGGCATGCAAAAGAGAAGTTTATTTTGAAATTTTGAGATGGGACATACAAATTTGCTTTGAACAGCAATGTAATACCGCAAATAGGTAGGTATGGTGGACTCATGTGGCAATACTGGGTTTAAAGAGTTTTGATGCACAAGTAGTATTTCTACTTAGTACAAGTGGAGGCTAGCAAATAGATTGAGAAGCAACCAACCAAGAAACAAAAAATCACATAAGCAGGCATTGAGCATAACTAACACTGAATAATGCACCACAAGTAGGATGTAATTTCATTGCATAACTATTGACTTTCTTGCTTCCATAGGGAATCACAAACCTTAACATCAATATTCTTACTAAAACATAATTACTCATTAACATGGCTCACATATCAATATCATGATATCTCAAAACTATTACAAAGAATCAAGTTTATTTTGTCCAATGATCTTCATGAATTTTTTTATAATATCCCTCTTGAATATCTATCACCTTGGGACTAGTTTCATATGTTGCTTTTGATAGGCTCAAAAAAATCTAAGTGAAGAACATGAGCATACTATTTTCTTCTCTCAAATTAATCTAAGTGAAGCATGAGAGGATTTCTTCAAAAATAATAAAGCACACCGTGCTAAAAAATATATAAGTGGAGCACTAGAGCAATTCCATAGCTCTCAAAAAAATTAAGTGAAACATAAAGAGCAATTCTAACAAATCATAGCATAATTTCAGCTCTCTCACATAGGTGTGTCCAGCAAGGATGATTGTGACAAATTAATAAACAAAACAAGCAAAGACTCATATCATACAAGATGCTCCAACCAAAACTCATAATATGTGATGAATAATAATATAGTCTCAAGTAAAATACCAATGGTCATTAAAAGAAAGAGGGGATGCCACTCGGGGGTATCCCCAAGCTAAGTTGCTTGATACTTCTTGAACATTATCTTGGGGTGCCTCGGGCATCCCCAAGCTTAGCCTTTTGCTAATCCTTATTCCTTCATCCATCGTGATCTCACCCAAAACTTGAAAACTTCAATCACACAAAACTCAACAAAATTTCATGAGATCTGTTAGTATAAGAAAGCAAATAACTACTTTAAGTACTATTGCAAACCCATTCATATTTTGTTGTTGTATTATATCTATTGTATTCTAAGTTTTCCATGGCAAAAACTCTTCAAAAGAAACCATAGAATCATCAAAGCAAGCACATAACACAATGAAAACAGAATCTATCAAAAACACAACAGTTTGTAGTAATTAGAGAACTTCGTATACTTCTGTAACTCCAAACAATATGAAAAATTAGGACAATGTAGGAAATTTGTATATCAATCTTGTGCCAAAAATTCAGAAATTTATCATGCTCTGGTTATTTTTAGGATTTTCTATACTGGGCGCAAAAGTTTCTGTTTTCCAAAAAGATCAAATCAACTACAACCCAAATCATCCCAAAGGATTTTCTTGGCACAAACACTAATTTAAACCACAAAAACACATCAAATCAGAGGCATAATTGTGTAAACACACAAGAACAGAAAGTAAAAATTTAGTTTATTTATTGGGTTGCCTCCCAACAATCTCTTTCTTTATAGCCATTAAGATAGGCTTGAGATTTCAATGATGCTCGCATGAAAGACAAGAATTAAATCACAAAGAGAGCAACATAAAATATGTACAAACACATTAAGTCTAACATGCTTCCTATGCATAGGATTTTGTAGGCAACCAAATTATCAAGACAAGAAACATCTAACATATGCAAGGAGAAAGAAAGAAACAATAGCAATCTCAACATGGCGAGAGGTAAATTAGTAACATGAAAAATTTCTACAACCATATTTTCCTCTCTCATAATAATACATGTAGGATCATAATCAAATTCAACAATATATCCATCATATAAAATTTTGTCTACATGATCCACATGCATAAAAAGTTGACACTCTTTCAAAATATAGGGATTATCATCAAATAAAGTCATGACCTCTCCAAACCCACTTTCAATATTATTGCAAACATTACTATCAATATCATAATCATGATGAGGCTTAAATAAATTTCCAAGATCATAAGAATCATCACCCCAATCATGATCATTACAATAAGTAATGGACATAGCAACATTAGCATCCCCAAGCTTGGGGTTTTGCATATTATTAACACAATTGATAATAACAGAATTCACAATAACATCATTGCAACCATGCTTTTTCTTTAAGGATCTATCATGAATCTCTTTGTAGATTCCATCGTTTAACACTTCATCACAATTTTCAGATTCATGAATTTCAAGCAAAACCTCATAAAGATAATCTAGTGAACTCAATTCACTAGCAATTAATTCATCATAATTGGATATTTTAAAAAGATTAGCAATTGGATGAGGATCCATAAGCTTTTTTCTGATTTCCAATAAACACACAATTATGCCAAACAAACAAGCAAAGCAACCAAGTAAGACATAAGGGCAAACGGAAAAGGCAAATGGAAAGAAGGCAAATAAAAAGGCAAATATTTTTGTGAAGTGGGGGAGATGAAAACGAGGGGCAAATGGAAAAATAATGTAAATTGCAAGGAGATGAGATTTTTGATTAGAAACCCGATAGATGTTGATGATGTCTCCCCGGCAATGGCGCTAGAAATTCCTTTCGATATCGCTTGAACTACATCGGTATTTCCCCAAAGAGGAAGGGTGATGCAGCACAACTATGGTAGGTATTTCCCTTAGTGATGAGATCAAAGTTATCGAACTAGTAGGAGAACCACGCAACACTATGTAAACGGTACCTGCACACAAAGGACAAATACTTGCAACCCGACGTGTTAAAGGGGTTGCCAATCCCTTTCAGGTAACGGTGCCAGAAATTGTCAAGTTGACGTGATAAAACTGTAGTAGATTGATAGATGCAAATAAAAGCAAATAAAACTCAGTGAGGTATTTTTTGGTTTTTGATAATATAGATCTGAAAATAGAAGTTGCAAATAAAAGAAAAGCAAATGGCAAAATAGATCTGAAAGTATGTGATAGGAAAATAGAACCGGGGGCCATAGATTTCACTAGTGGCTTCTCTCGAGAAAATAGCATACGGTGGGTAGACAAATTACTATTATGCAATTGATAGAAAATCAAATAATTATGACAATATCCAAGACAATGATCATGTATATAGGCATCACGTCAAAGATTAGTAGACCGACTCCTGCCTGCATCTACTACTATCGCTCCATACATCGACTGCTATCCAGCATGCATCTAGTGTATTAAGTTCATGGAAAAATGGAGTAATGCAATAATAATGATGACATGATGTAGACAAGATCTATTCATGTAGGAATAGACCCCATCTTTTTATCCTTAATAGCAACAGTACATGCATGCCTTGCTACCCCTTCTATCACTGGGAAAGGACACCTCAAGATCGAACCCATCACAAAGCACCTCTTCCCATTGCAAGATAAATAGATCAAGTTGGCCAAACAAAACCCAAATATTAGAGAAGAAATACGAGGCTATAATAATCAAGAAGGGATATTAAATCAAGGCAAATCTGATCATAAACTCACAATTCATCAGATACCAACAAACACACCGCACAAAGTCATTACATCAAATAGATCTCAAAGAGACCATTGTATTGAAAAACAAAGAGAGAGGAAGTCATATTCCTACTACCTACGGACCCGTAGGTTTGAGGTGAAATACTCATGCATCATCGGAGAGGCACCAATGAGGATGATGAACCCCTCCGTGATCGTGTTCCCCTCAGACGGAGTGCCGGAAAAGGGCTCTAGATTGGATCTCGTGGCTCTGGAACTTGTGGCGGCTGGAATAAAATTTTGTCGGCTCCCTGAGGGTTCTTGGAATATTGGGGTATTTATAGAGCGAAGAGGTGGTGTGGGAGGCCACTGAGATGGGCATAACCCACAGGGTGCCTAGGGGCCTGGGCGCGCCCTGCTGGGTTGTGCTCCCCTTGGAGCACCCCAAAGGTGCTTCTTTGGCCTACTGGATGTCTTCTGGCCCAGAAAAAATATCCAAAAAAATTCGCTGCATTTGGACTTCATTTGATATTGATTTTCTGCGATGTAAAAAATAAGCAAAAAACAACAACTGGCACTGGGCACTATGTCAATAGGTTAATACCCAAAATGATATAAAATGATTATAAAATGATTGTAAAACATCCAAGAATGATAATATAACAACATAGAACAATAAAAAATTATAGATATATTGGAGACGTATCAGTGCGTTCTATGATGTTTCTTAGTGATTTGCCAATATGGTTTTGGGGTTATGCATTAAAGACAGCCGCATTCACGTTAAATAGGGCACCATATAAATCCATTGAGACGACACCATATGAACTGTGGTTGGCAATAAACCTAAGCTATCATTTCTTAAAGTTTGGGGATGCGACGCTTATGTTAAAAGGCTTCAGCCTGATAAGCTCGAACCCAAAGCGGAGAAGTGCGTCTTCATAGGATACCCTAAAGAAACTATTCGGTATACCTTCTACCACATATCCGAAGGCAAGATGGGTCCTTTCTAGAGAATAAGTTTCCTCGAAAGGAGTGGGAGGAAAGTAGAACTCGATGAGGTAGTTGTACCTTCCCTCGAATTGGAAAGTTCAAGGGGTTGAATGCGATGAGACTTTCTCACCCACAGCGATGCTTAAATCTGTCTGAATCATGTTAGCAATTGCTGCATTTTATGATTATGAAATATGGCAAATGGATGTCAAAATTGCATTCCTTAAACGGGTTTCTTAAAGAAGAGTTGTATATGATGTAACCAGAAGGTTTTGTTGATCCTAAGGGAGCTAACAAAGTGTGCAAGCTCCAGCGATCCATCTATAGACTGGTGCAAGCATCTCAGAGTTGGAATATACGCTTTGATGAGGTGATCAAAGCATATGGTTTTATATAGACTTACGGTGAAGCCTGTATTTACAAGAAAGTGAGTGGGAGCACTGTAGCATTTCTGATATTATATGTGGATTACATATTGTTGATTGGAAATGATATAGAATTTCTAGATATCATAAAAGGATACTTGAATAAGAATTTTCCAATGAAAGACCTCGGTGAAGTTGCTTATATATTGGACATCAAGATCTATAGGGATAGATCAAGACGCTTAATAGGACTTTCACAAAGCACATACCTTGATAAGGTTTTGAAGAAATTCAAAATGGACCCGTCAAAGAAAGGGTTCCTGCCTGTGTTACAATGTGTGAAATTGAGTAAGACTCAAACCCGACCACTGCAGAAGATAGAGAGAGAATGAAAGTCATTCCCTATGTCTTAGCCATAGGTTCTATAACAGCCTGATAAGCCTTGTTGCGTACCACACCTGATGTGTGCTTTGCCATGTGTCTGGCAAAGGGGGTACAAGAGTGATCCAGGGGTGAATCACTGTACAACAGTCAAAATTATCTGCAGTAACTAGAGGACTAAGGAAATGTTTCTAGATTATGGAGGTAATAAAGAGTTCATCGTAAAGGTTTACATCAATGATAACTTTGACACCGATCTGGATAACTCTAAGTAGCAAACCAGATACGTATAATGGAGCAGTCATTTGGAATAGCTCCAAGTAAAGCATGGTAGCAGCATCTACGGTATGCTAAAAGGATTTGAAAAATACAC
This sequence comes from Triticum dicoccoides, assembly GCF_002162155.2. Lineage (NCBI taxonomy): Eukaryota > Viridiplantae > Streptophyta > Magnoliopsida > Poales > Poaceae > Triticum > Triticum dicoccoides. Next base: position 619,079,387 of record NC_041381.1, read on the forward strand.
ATGGATCTGAATGTTGCAGACCCATTTGACTAAAACCTCAATCACAAGCAAAACATGATCACACCTTAGTGAAATCTTTGGGTGTTAATCACATGGCAATGTGAACTAGATTATTAACTCTAGAGCAAGTGGGAGACCGATGGAAATATGCCTTAGAGGCAATAATAAAAATTGTTATTATTATATTTCCTTAATCATGATAAAGGTTTATTATTCATGCTAGAATTGTATTGATCAGAAACTTAAATACATGTGTGGATACATAAACAAATTCCTTGTCCCTAGTGAGCCTCTACTAGACTAGCTCGTTGATCAAAGATGGTTAAGGTTTCCTAACCATAGACATGAATTGTCATTTGATAACAGGATCACATCATTAGGAGATTGATGTGATGGACAATACTCATCCGTTAGCATAGCATATGATCATTCAGTTTATTGCTACTAATTTCTTAATGTCAAATACATGTTTCTTTGACCATGAGATCATGCAACTCCCGGATACCGAAGGAATAACTTATGTGCTATCAAACATCACAACGTAACTGGGTGATCATAAAGATGCTCTATATATATCGCCAAAGGTGTCTGTTGGGTTGGCATGGATCGAGACTGGGATTTGTCGCTCTGTATGACGAAGAGGTATCTCTGGGCCCTCTCGGTAATACAGCATCACAAGAAGCTTGCAAGCAAAGTGACTAAGGAGTTAGTTGATGGATGATGTATTACGGAACGAGTAAAGAGACTTGCCGGTGACGAGATTGAACTAGGTAGGGAGATACCGATGATCGAATGTTGGGCAAGTAACATACCAACAGACAAAGGGAACTACATATGCTGTCATAAAGCTTAGACCGATAAAGATCTTCATAGAATATGTGGGAACCAATATGGGCATCTAGGTCCCACTATTGGTTATTGACCGAAGAAGCATCTCGGTAATGTCTACATCATTCTCGAACTCGTAGGGTCCGCACACTTAACGTTTGTTGATGATATAGTATTATATGAGTTATGTATGTTGGTGACCGAATGTTGTTCAGAGTCCTAGATGAGATCATGGACATGACGAGGAGCTCCAGAATGGTCTGGAGGTAAAAACTGATATATTGGATGATATGGTTGGGGCTGTTGGGGAACGTTGCATAAAATAAAAAAATTCCTACGTTCACCAAGATCAATCTATGAGTTCATCTAGCAACAAGAGAGAGGAGTGCATATACATACCCTTGTAGATCGCGTGCGGAAGCGTTCAAGAGAACGGGGTTGAGGGAGTCGTTCTCGTCGTGATCCAAATCACCGGAGATCCTAGCGCCGAACGGACGGCACCTCCGTGTTCAACACACATACGGTCAGCCTGACGTCTCCTCCTTCTTGATCCAGCAAAGGGAAAGGAGAGGTTGATGAAGATCCAGCAGCACGACGGCGTGGTGGTGGATGCAGCAGGGTTCCGGCAGGGCTTCGCTAAGCAACTACGGGAGGAGGAGGCGTAGCAGGGGAGAGGGAGGCGCCAAGACTTCAGGGTGCAGCTGACCTCCCTCCCCCCCCCTTTATATAGGCCCCCTGGGGGCGCCGGCCCTGGCGATGGGATCTCCCAAGGGGGTCGGCGGCCAAGGGGGTGGAGTGCCCCCCAAGGCAAGTGGAGGCGCGCCCCCACCCTAGGGTTTCCAACCCTAGGCGTAGGGGGTCCCAAGGGGGGGGGCGCACCAGCCCACTAGGGGCTGGTTCCCCTCCCACTTCAGCCCACGGGGCCCTCCGGGATAGGTGGCCCCACCCGGTGGACCCCCGGGACCCTTCCGGTGGTCCCGATACAATACCGGTGACCCCCCAAACTCTCCCGATGGCCGAAACTGCACTTCCTATATATAATTCTTTACCTCCGGACCATTCCGGAACTCCTCGTGACGTCCTAGATCTCATCCGGGACTCCGAACAACTTTTGGTTTGCTGCATACTCATATTCATACAACCCTAGCGTCACCGAACCTTAAGTGTGTAGACCCTACGGGTTCGGGAGACATGCAGACATGACCGAGACGGCTCTCCGGTCAATAACCAACAGCGGGATCTGGATACCCATGTTGGCTCCCACATACTCCTCAATGATCTCATCGGATGAACAACGATGTCGAGGATTTAAGCAACCCCGTATACAATTCCCTTTGTCAATCAGTATGTTACTTGCCCGAGATTCGATCGTCGGTCTCCCAATACCTCATTCAATCTCGTTAACGGCAAGTCACTTTACTCGTACCGTAATGCATGATCCCATGACCAGACACTTGGTCACTTTGAGCTCATTATGATGATGCATTACCGAGTGGGCCCAGAGATACCTCTCCGTCATACGGAGTGAAAAATCCCAGTCTCGATCCATGTCAACCCAACAGACACTTTCGGAGATACCTGTAGTGCACCTTTATAGTCACCCAGTTACGTTTTGACGTTTGGTACACCCAAAGCACTCCTACGGTATCCGGGAGTTACACAATCTCATGGTCTAAGGAAAAGATACTTGACATTGGAAAAGCTCTAGCAAACGAACTACACGATCTTTGTGCTATGCTTAGGATTGGGTCTTGTCCATCACATCATTCTCCTAATGATGTGATCCCGTTATCAATGACATCCAATGTCCATAGTCAGGAAACCATGACTATCTGTTGATTAACGAGCTAGTCAACTAGAGGCTCACTAGGGACATGTTGTGTTCTAAGTATTCACACGTGTATTACGATTTCTGGATAATACAATTATAGCATGAATAAAAGACAATTATCATGAACAAGGAAATATAATAATAATCCTTTTATTGTTGCCTCTAGTGCATATTTCCAACAGTCTCCCACTTGCACTAGAGTCAATAATCTAGTTACGTTGTGATGAATCGAACACCCATAGAGTTCTGGAGTTGATCATGTTTTGCTCGCGGAAGAGGTTTAGTCAACGGATCTGCAACATTCAGATCCGTATGTACTTTGCAAATATCTATGTCTCCATCTTGAACATTTTCACGGATGGAGTTGAAACGACGCTTGATGTGCCTGGTCTTCTTGTGAAACCTGGGCTCCTTGGCAAGGGCAATAGCTCCAGCGTTGTCATAGAAGAGAGTGATTGGCCCCGACGTGTTGGGTATGACTCCTAGGTCAGTGATGAACTCCTTCATCCATATTGCTTCATATGCTGCCTCCAAGGCTGCCATGTACTCCGCTTCACATGTAGATCCCGCCACGACGCTCTGCTTGCAACTGCACCAGCTTACTGCTCCACGATTCAACATATACATGTATCCGGTTTGTGACTTAGAGTCATCCAGATCTGTGTCGAAGCTAGCATCGACGTAACCCTTTACGACGAGCTCTTCGTCACCTCCATAAACGAGAAACATGTCCTTTGTCCTTTTCAGGTACTTCAGGATATTCTTGACCGATGTCCAGTGTTCCTTGCCGGGATTACTTTGGTACCTTCCTACCAAACTTACGGCAAGCTTTACATCAGGTCTGGTACACAGCATGGCATACATAATAGATCCTATGGCTGAGGCATAGGGGATGACACTCATCTCTTCTTTATCTTTTGCCGTGGTCGGGCATTGAGCCGAGCTCAATCTCACACCTTGCAATACAGGCAAGAACCCTTTCTTGGACTGATCCATTTTGAACTTCTTCAAAATCTTATCAAGGTATGTGCTTTGTGAAAGACCTATGAGGCGTCTCGATCTATCCCTATAGATCTTGATACCTAATATGTAAGCAGCTTCTCCAAGGTCCTTCATTGAAAAACACTTATTCAAGTAGGCCTTAATGTTGTCTAAAAGTTCTATATCATTTCCCATCAAAAGTATGTCATCTACATATAATATGGGAAATGCTACAGAGCTCCCACTCACTTTCTTGTAAACGCAGGCTTCTCCATAAGTCTGCATAAACCCAAACGCTTTGATCATCTCATCAAAGCGAATGTTCCAACTCCGAGATGCTTGCACCAGCCCATAAATAGATCACTGGAGTTTGCATACCTTGTTAGCATTCTTAGGATCAACAAAACCCTCCGGATGCATCATATACAGTTCTTCCTTAAGATAGCCGTTAAGGAATGCCGTTTTGACGTCCATCTCCCATATCTCATAATCATAGTATGTGGCAATTGCTAACATGATTCGGACGGACTTCAGCTTCGCTATGGGAGAGAAAGTCTCATCGTAGTCAACCCCTTGAACTTGCCGATAACCCTTAGCGACAAGTCGAGCTTTATAGATGGTAACATTAACATCCGCGTCCGTCTTCTTCTTAAAGATCCATTTGTTTTCTATCGCTCGCCGATCATCGGGCAAGTCTGTCAAAGTCCATACTTTGTTTTCATACATGGATTCTATCCCGGATTGCATGTCTTCAAGCCATTTGTTGGAATCTGGGCCCGCCATCACTTCTTCATAGTTCGAAGGTACACCGTTGTCTAACAACATGATTTCCAGGATAGGGTTGCCATACCACTCTGGTGTGGAACGTGTCCTTGTCGACCTACGAAGTTCAGTAGCAACTTGATCCGAAGTACCTTGATCATCATCATGAATTTTCTCTCCAGTCGGTGTAGGCACCACAGGAACATTTTCCTGAGCTGCACTACTTTCCGGTTCAAGAGGTAGTACTTCGTCGAGTTCTACTTTCCTCCCAGTTACTCCTTTCGAGAGAAACTCTTTTTCCAGAAAGGATCCGTTCTTGGCAACAAAGATCTTGCCTTCGGATCTAAGGTAGAAGGTATACCCAATGGTTTCCTTAGGGTATCCTATGAAGACGCATTTTTCTGACTTGGGTTCGAGCTTTTCAGGTTGAAGTTTCTTGACATAAGCATCGCATCCCCAAACTTTTAGAAACGACAGATTAGGTTTCTTCCCAAACCATAATTCATACGGTGTCATCTCAACGGATTTAGACGGAGCCCTATTTAAAGTGAATGCAGCTGTCTCTAGAGCGTATCCCCAAAATGATAGTGGTAAATCGGTAAGAGACATCATAGATCGCACCATATCCAATAGAGTGCGATTACGTCGTTTGGACACACCATTATGCTGAGGTGTTCCAGGCGGCGTGAGTTGTGAAACGATTGCACATTTCCTTAAGTGCGTACCAAATTCGTGACTTAAATATTCTCCTCCACGATCTGATCGTAAGAATTTTATCTGTCGGTCACGTTGATTCTCTACCTCATTCTGAAATTCCTTGAACTTTTCAAAGGTCTTAGACTTGTGTTTCATCAAGTAGACATACCCATATCTACTCAAGTCATCAGTGAGAGTGAGAACATAATGATATCCTCCGCGAGCCTCAACGCTCATTGGACCGCACACATCGGTATGTATGATTTCCAATAAGTTGGTTGCTCGCTCCATTGTTCCGGAGAACGGAGTCTTGGTCATTTTGCCCATGAGGCATGGTTCGCATGTGTCAAATGATTCATAATCTAGAGACTCTAAAAGTCCATCAGCATGGAGCTTCTTCATGCGCTTGACACCAATGTGACCAAGGCGGCAGTGCCACAAGTATGTGGGACTATCGTTATCAACTTTACATCTTTTGGTATTCACACTATGAATATGTGTAACATTACATTCGAGATTCATTAAGAATAAACCATTGACCATCGGGGCATGACCATGAAACATATCTCTCATATAAATAGAACAACCATTATTCTCGGATTTAAATGAGTAGCCATCTCGCATTAAACGAGATCCTGATATAATGTTCATGCTCAAACTTGGCACTAAATAACAATTATTGAGGTTTAAAACTAATCCCGTGGGTAAATGTAGAGGTAGCGTGCCGACGGCGATCACATCGACCTTGGAACCATTCCCGACGCGCATCGTCACCTCGTCCTTCGCCAGTCTCCGCTTATTCTGCAGTTCCTGCTGTGAGTTACAAATATGAGCAACGGCACTGGTATCAAATATCCATGAGTTACTACAAGTACTAGTAAGGTACACATCAATTATATGTATATCACATATACCTTTAGTGTTGCCGGCCTTCTTATCCGCTAAGTATTTGGGGCAGTTCCGCTTCCAGTGACCTTTCCCTTTGCAATAAAAGCACTCAGTCTCAGGCTTGGGTCCATTCCTTGACTTCTTCCCGGCAACTGGCTTACCGGGCGCGGCAACCTCTTTGCCGTCCTTCTTGAAGTTCTTCTACCCTTGCCCTTCTTGAACTTGGTGGTTTTATTGACCATCAACACTTGATGTTCTTTCTTGATTTCTACCTCTACCGACTTCAGCATTGAAAATACTTCAGGAATAGTTTTCACCATCCCCTGCATATTGTAGTTCATTACAAAGCTCTTGTAGCTCGGTGGGAGCGACTGAAGGATTCTGTCAATGACCGCCTCGTCCGGGAGGTTAATGTCCAGCTGGGACAGGTGGTTGTGCAACCCAGACATTTTGAGTATGTGCTCACTGACAGAACTGTTTTCCTCCATCTTACAACTATAGAACTTGTCAGAGACCTCATATCTCTCGACCCGGGCATGAGCTTGGAAAACCATTTTCAGCTCCTCGAACATCTCATATGCTCTTGCTCAAAACGCTTTTGGAGCCCCGGTTCTAAGCTATAAAGCATGCCGCACTAAACGAGGGAGTAATCATCAGCACGTGACTGCCAAGCATTCATAACGTCTTGGTTCCCTGGGATGGGTGCTTCACCTAGCGGTCCTTCTAGGACATATGCTTTCTTGGCAGCTATGAGGATGATCCTCAAGTTCCGGACCCAGTCCGAATAGTTGCTGCCATCATCTTTTAGCTTCCTTTTCTCTAGGAACGTGTTGAAGTTCATGTTGACATGAGCGTTGGCCATTTGATCTACAAGACATATTTTGCAAAGATTTTAGACTAAGTTCATGATAATTAAGTTCATCTAATCAAATTATTTAATGAATTCCCACTCAGATTTGACATCCCTCTAGTCATCTAAGTGTTACATGATCCGAGTCGACTAGGCCATGTCCGATCATCACGTGAGACGGACTAGTCATCATCGGTGAACATCTCCATGTTGATCGTATCTTCCATATGACTCATGTTCGACCTTTCGGTCTCTGTGTTCCGAGGCCATGTCTGTACATGCTAGGCTCGTCAAGTTAACCCTAAGTGTTTTTGCATGTGTAAAATTGTCTTACACCTGTTGTATGTGAACGTAAGAATCTATCACACCCGATCATCACGTGGTGCTTCGAAACGACGAACTTTAGCAACGGCGCACAGTTAGGGGGGAACACTTTCTTGAATTTATTATAAGGGATCATCTTATTTACTACCGTCGTTCTAAGTAAACAAGATGCATAAACATAATAAACATCACATGCAATTATATAGTAGTGACATGATATGGCCAATATCATATAGATCCTTTGATCTCCATCTTCGGGGCTCCATGATCATCTTCGTCACCGGCATGACACCATGATCTTCATCATCATGATCTCCGTCATCGTGTCTCCATGATGTTGCTCGCCAACTATTACTTCTACTACTATGGCTAACGGTTTAGCAATAAAGTAAAGTAATTACATGGCGTTAAATCATTGACACGCAGTTCATACAATAATTAAGACAACTCCTATGGCTCCTACCGGTTGTCATACTCATCGACATGCAAGTCGTGATTCCTATTACAAGAACATGATCTCATACATCACAATATATCATTCATCATTCATCACAACTTTTGGCCATATCACATCACAAAGCAATTGCTGCAAAAACAAGTTAGACGTCCTCTAATTGTTGTTGCATCTTTTACGTGGTTGCAATAGGGTTCTAGCAAGAACGTTTTCTTACCTACGAATAACTACAACGTGATTTGTCAACTTCTATTTACCCTTCATAAGGACCCTTTTCATCGAATCCGCTCCAACTAAGGTGGGAGAGACAGACACCCGCTAGCCACCTTATGCAACTAGTGCATGTCAGTCGGTGGAACCTGTCTCACGTAAGCGTACGTGTAAGGTCGGTCTGGGCCGCTTCATCCCACAATACCGCTGAAGCAAAATAAGACTAGTAGTGGCAAGAAAGTTGACAACATCTACGCCCACAACAGATTTGTGTTCTACTCGTGCAATAGAGAACTACGCATAGACCTAGCTCATGATGCCACTGTTGGGGAACGTTGCATAAAATAAAAAAATTCCTACGTTCACCAAGATCAATCTATGAGTTCATCTAGCAACGAGAGAGAGGAGTGCCTCTACATACCCTTGTAGATCGCGTGCGGAAGCGTTCAAGAGAACGGGGTTGAGGGAGTCGTTCTCGTCGTGATCCAAATCACCGGAGATCCTAGCGCCGAACGGACGGCACCTCCGCGTTCAACACACGTATGGTCAGCGTGACGTCTCCTCCTTCTTGATCCAGCAAGGGGAAAGGAGAGGTTGATGAAGATCCAGCAGCACGACAGCGTGGTGGTGGATGCAGCAGGGTTCCGGCAGGGCTTCGCCAAGCGACTACGGGAGGAGGAGGTGTAGCAGGGGAGAGGGAGGCGCCAATACTTCAGGGTGCGGCTGCCCTCCCTCCCCCCACCCCTTTATATAGGCCCCCTAGGGGGGCGCCGGCCCTGGAGATGGGATCTCCCAAGGGGGGCGGCGGCCAGGGGGTGGAGTGCCCCCCAAGGCAAGTGGAGGCGCCCCCCACCCTAGGGTTTCCAACCCTAGGCGCAGGGGGGGCCAAGGGGGGCGCACCAGCCCACTAGGGGCTGGTTCCCCTCCCACTTCAGCCCACGGGGCCCTCCGGGATAGGTGGCCCCACCCGGTGGACCCCCGGGACCCTTCCGGTGGTCCCGGTACAATACCGGTGACCCCCGAAACTCTCCTGATGGCCGAAACTGCACTTCCTATATATAATTCTTTACCTCCGGACCATTCCGGAACTCCTCGTGACGTCCTGGATCTCATCCGGGACTCCGAACAACTTTTGGTTTGCTGCATACTCATATTCATACAACCCTAGCATCACCGAACCTTAAGTGTGTAGACCCTACGGGTTCGGGAGACATGCAGACATGACCGAGACGGCTCTCCGGTCAATAACCAACAGCGGGATCTGGATACCCATGTTGGCTCCCACATACTCCTCGATGATCTCATCGGATGAACCACGATGTCGAGGATTTAAGCAACCCCATATACAATTCCCTTTGTCAATCGGTACGTTACTTGCCCGAGATTCGATCGTCGGTATCCCAATACCTCATTCAATCTCGTTAATGGCAAGTCACTTTACTCGTACCGTAATGCATGATCCCATGACCAGACACTTGGTCACTTTGAGCTCATTATGATGATGCATTACCGAGTGGGCCCAGAGATACCTCTCCGTCATACGGAGTGAAAAATCCCAGTCTCGATCCATGTCAACCCAACAGACACTTTCGGAGATACCTGTAGTGCACCTTTATAGTCACCCAGTTACGTTGTGACGTTTGGTACACCCAAAGCACTCCTACGGTATCCGGGAGTTACACGATCTCATGGTCTAAGGAAAAGATACTTGACATTGGAAAAGCTCTAGCAAACGAACTACACGATCTTTGTGCTATGCTTAGGATTGGGTCTTGTCCATCACATCATTCTCCTAATGATGTGATCCCGTTATCAATGACATCCCATGTCCATAGTCAAGAAACCATGACTATCTGTTGATTAACGAGCTAGTCAACTAGAGGCTCACTAGGGACATGTTGTGGTCTAAGTATTCACACGTGTATTATGATTTCCGGATAATACAATTATAGCATGAATAAAAGACAATTATCATGAACAAGGAAATATAATAATAATCCTTTTATTATTGCCTCTAGGGCATATGTCCAACAGGGGCAAGGGGTAAGGCCCACGTGGCTTTATGTTGTGCAAAAGGAAGTTTTCACTAGTAGAAAAAGGGCCATTCGAACCGTTTCCTGAGGGTCATTTTTCCCGGTTCCCAAACCAGGACTAAAGGGTCGTAACTAAAGACCTATACCTTTAGTCCCGGTTCAAACAGGAACCGGTACAGATGGAGCTCCACATGGCTGGGGCGGCTTGCCCAGTCAGGGGGGCCTTTTGTCCCGGTTGGTGCCACCAACCGGGACCAAAAGGCTGGGATGGTTTTTTTTCTGAGAGGGGGGGGGTTGTAGGGTTAATTTAGGGGTTTCATATATTGTGTTAGCTCACTAATAGAGATGAGTGTCCTCTCTTATCTCTGTGCTTGGTCGACGCTACGTATAGACTCGACACGCTAGCTATCTAGTAAGCAAATGAAGGAAACCATTAAGTACAGAAGATTGTCATGAACATATACATAGAGAGAAGTGATCGACCTCTCCTTCTTTGATAGATTGGTCAAACAACAAGTTTTCGTATATATATCCGATGCTCCAATATAAGATCTCTTACGTCCCCTAACATCTGAACTCAATTTCCACATGGTATTCTCTATGTTTGTTGATGACGTGGTGAAGAAAGAATCCCGCCAATTCCTCTTGAATTGCTTGTATGCGATCTTGTGGTAGGAGTTCATCCCGCGTCTGTCACATCTAATTTCAAAAAGGGGGTCAATACATATATATGAATGAAACTGAACACAAATGATGGTAACAAAATAAAATTGTGAATATTATTGCTTACGCACTTCATATTGTTGTTTAGAGTAGCCCCGCTCACAGGTGGTGTGGTGGATGAACTCGCAAATGTAGTATCCACACAAATCATTCCTGCGTTCCTGCCACAACCACTTTACAAGAAATAGAGGTCAATCAAACTGATAAGCAAGCATGGTAAATGGTATTGATGAGACTAGCTAGAATCAATGGGAGATGCGCGGAACTAGCTAGTAGATTGTACTTACATTCAGGTGGTCAAATTGCAGTTGTGCTAGCAGTCCCGGAGCTTGTGCGGTGAAGTTTTTCCAAACCCTGGCAGACAAAGAAAACAATTACTTGATATCAGGAAATGAACAAAGTTGCCGATATGGTGTGATAATGATCGATTGAACTTACTTCTCGAGCATTTTAGTCATGGTCGCATACTCCTCCGGATTTTTTTGTTTGGAGTCTATGACGGTTACTAGTCCCTGCTCAAGCTTAATCTCTAGCAGAATAAAGTGGAAGCTGCACATGCATGCATAACTCATCAATTGCATTACTATAACTTCAAGTAATAAGGGAAACCGAATATGCAGAAGACAGTAACACTCACTTGAAGTTGTAAGGAAAGAGTATTGTAGCTTTGTTTTGATTTCGAAGTAACGATGCAAGCAACTTGGCCTCGGTTTATCTGGCATCATGTTTAACACTCCATTCATCCATGAGATTTGTGTTAATGAACCCAATATCACCTACTTGTCTTTTATTCAATTCGGCGATCTTCAATCTACATAATATAGTTAGGATAATTATATATACATGCAATAAAAGAGCTGAGCTATATATAGAGACTTAACTAATTACAGAGAAGTAGTACTTACAGACAGTAGCAAGCGATGATTGTTTTATCAAGAGCCTTTTGATTGAAAAACTGGAAGAACTCCTCATATGCAACTAACAACACATCAATTCCAACAAGGTCTAGCTCCTCTTTAACCGCTAGCGACAAAGTATTTTTCCTAGACTTCCTGCAAATGTCCATGTACCAATCATGGAATCTTTGCATCATCATTGTTAGGGAAGTACCATGTCTGACAAGAGGCTTCCCGTGCTCGAATCTTAATGTGTCCACCTCCATTGTTCCAAAAATTATTGCATCCTCCTCGGTCATGTAATCTGCAGGATTGGTACCGGGCAGCACCCCCAGAAGATTAGCGACGATATCGCTAGACACATTGAGCGGGGGGGAACAATTGCTTTGCTTGTTCGCCGAGCTGGGAAATTTGTTCCCCTTTTGTTTGTTCTGCTAGCCTCCCGCCTCTGGCTGTACTGCTAGACGCCGGAGCAGCCGGAGCTGCGGCTATCTTCTTTCATTGCTGAAGAGGCGGAGCAGCCAGAGGCGGACTGCTACGACGCGCCTGAGCAGCCGGAGCGGTGGTGTCTGTGTTCCGTTGTCGCTTACAAGGCGGTGAAGGAGGAGGCGGGCTGCTCGGACGCGCCGGAGAAGGCGGAGAAGGAGGCAGAGTATTGCCGCCCTCACGCGCCGGAGCAGGAGGCGGAGTGCCCTGATGACTCACCGGAGGAGGAGGAGGAGGCAGAGTGCCCAGCTGACTAGCAAGAGCCGTGAAGTTCAGAAGCTTGATGTGCTCCTTCCGCCATAGACACGGAGTATGCATAGCAAGACCCAGTTGAGTCTCCCCATCACCTATAGGGTGGTCAAGCTGGAGCTCCTCAAATCCCTCTTTTATTTTGTCCACCATCACAACAGCATAGCCTTGTGGAATCGGACGAGGTGAAAAGTTGCTCTGGGTGAAGGAGGGAACACAAAGCCGACAGCAGCCTTGACTTCGAGCTGATCCCATTGCGTCATAAGGTGGCACTGGTGTGAATCTGTGATAGAATCCATGCGGTAGCTAGGACCGATCAATTTAGGATGATGAACGATCTTGGTGGAAGCCACGCTGCTTCTCCGCTGAGATGGCAGGGTAGCTTCTAGGGTAGCATCTTGGGCAGGATCTCGCAGCTACTGGTTCTCAACATCTTGTTCCTCTAGCTTTCTTACCCTTGCCTTAAGCTCCTACAGTCTGCTCTGCTCCACTTCCCTCCTCCTCTCTTGGGTTTTGTAACTGCATGCGTCGGGAAACCCAACCTTCCACGCAACAGAGCCTGGCGTGCCTCGTGTTCGTCCAAGGTGCTCAGGATTCCCGAGGGCCCTTGTGGGCTCGTCATTCTCTCTCTCGGGAACAAACTTCCCTTCCCGCACTTCGTTGATTGCTTTCCGAAGCTTCATGACGGGTGTTGCACATTGCTCGTCCATCCAGCAGCACTCCCCTGTTTTAGGGTCCAATGTTCCACCAGCCCCGAAAAACCAAGTCCTACAACGGTCTGGCCAGTGTAATGTCTCTAGTCGACCCCTTTAGTAATCAGGTCCTGCTCAGCCTTGTCCCACAACAGCCGGGCTTTGGGGTAGCCACTTGACCCCATGCGATGGTAATGCTCCTTCTTTGCAGGATTTATCTTATTAGTCGCGGACATCTTGTTACTCCTCTTCTATGTCTTGTTGGCCACAAATGCAGGCCAGTGATCTCTTATCTTCTCAAATCGGCCAGTGAATTCTGGAGTCTTTTCTTGGTCGACATACGTTGTTTTCAACTCATTCTTCCACCTTCTGAATAGATCTGCCATCTTCTTGAGAGCAGAGGACTTGATCAATGGCTCTATAACTGGATTCTCCGGATCCTCCTCTTCCGATAGGGTGAAATTTACCTTCAGCGCTTTCCAAAGATCTTCTTTTTGTCTATCTTCGACAAAAGAAACTTGAAGAAGGTCTTCCTTCTTAGGCTCATTCCACAGCTCGATGCTGATCGGGATCATGTCCCTAACAAGAACCCCGCACTGAGCAGATAATGCTTCCTTGGTCCGGAGGGGTTTAATCGGTTGGCCATCGCACGCGATTTCTGTGACCGTGAACCTTTCATCCGGTCGCAACTTTTTCTTCGGCCCTCGTTTCTTTACTGAAGTATTGCTTGATCCGGAGGGCTATATAAAAGAAGAAAGAAGAGCTAATATATGTACATACCAAAACAATTAATGCATCAGTTAGCTAGTCAGCACGGGCTTAATTAATATATATATATATACCTCGCCGGACTTTGCAACAGCTGATCCCGACTCCGTTCGGTCACCGCAGCCGTCATGACGGTCGCCGGAGCCACCATGACGATCATGAACCTCCTCCATTGTTTGATCACCGCAGCCTACTTCCTCTCCTTGCAGACCTTCTTCGATGTCGTTGAGAAACGACAAGAGTACATCACCTCCATCGCGGGTTATGTCCCCCAATATCTCTTCTTGATCGAAGTCTCTTTGATGATCATAGTTTCTGCAAATATTACAACATGGCAATTAATATAAAAACATGAGAGATGGATATATCAAAGTTATCGGGGAGGGGTATATCAACAACGACGACATATACATAGAAAAAAATGTTATTGAGGAGCAGTTATATCGACCCCCCCTCATGTCGAAGTTATCAAGAGGGGGTATATCGACAATGCTGACATATACACAGAAAAAAAATTATCGAGGAGGGGGTATATCGACACCCCCTGATGTCAAAGTTATCGGAGAGGGGGTATATCGACCCCTCGTCGACCCTCGACTCTCGACCCTCGACCCCTCGGCGACCCTTGACCCTCGACCCTAGCTAGTTCATGACCCTCGACCGCTCGGTGATCCACGACCCTTAACCCTAGTTCCCGACCCTCGATCCCCTCATGTCACGTTTGTCTAGTGTCAAAGGATTCAACAAAACCATGTCTTCATCATTAGGCGAAAGTAACAGGCGCATGATGGTATTTTGGAACGGAATCCTAGATAGGATAATTCGCTTTTTGGTACAAAGTACAGCAAGAGCTTTCCGAATATTGCTATTTGGAAGGCCTTTGCTGAAATTTCTACAAAAAGGCAGATTATCCTATCCGGGACTCCGTTCCAGAATAACTTTGGAGAACTTTCGTACTATCATGCCCCAATTACTTCCGGCTAATGATGAAGCCATGGATTTCTTCAATACTTTGACACTAGGCAACCTCTTGACCCCACGGCGATCCTGGACCCTCGACCCTAGCTAGTTCACAACCCTCGACCGCTCGGTGATCCACGACCCTCTACCCTAGTTCCCGACCCTTGACCCCCTCAGGTCACGTTTGTCTAGTGTCAAAGGATTCAAAAAACCATGTCTTCATCATTAGGCGAAAGTAACAGACGCATGATGGTATGAAGCTCTCCAAAGTTGTTTTGGAACGGAGTCCCACATAGGATAATTCGCTTTTTGGTACAAAATACAGCAAGAGCCTTCCGAATATTGCTATTTGGAAGGCCTTTGCTGAAATTCGTACCAAAAGGCGAATTATCCTAACCGGGACTCCATTCCAAAACAACTTTGGAGAAATTTGTACCATCATACCCCGGTTACTTCCGGCTAATGATGAAGCCATGTATTTCTTCAATACTTTGACACTAGGCCACCCTCTCAACCCCTCGACGACCCTCGACTCTCGACCCCTCGGCAACCCTCGACCCTCTATACCCTAGTTCACGACCCTCGACCAATCGGCGATCCAAAACCCTCTACCCTAGTTCACGATCCTCGACCCCTCGGCGATCCACGACCCTCTACCATAGTTCCCGACCCTCGACCCCCTCATGTCACGTTTGTCTAGTGTTAAATGATTCAACAAAACCATGTCTTCAGCATTAGGCGAAAGTAACAGGCGCATGATAGTACGAAGCTCTCCAAAGTTGTTTTGGAACGGAGTCCCAGATAGGATAATTTGCTTTTTGGTACAAAGTACAACAATAGCCTTCCGAATATCACTATTTGGAAGGCCTTTGCTGAAATTCGTACCAAAAGGAGAATTATCCTATCCGGGACTCCATTCCAAAACAACTTTGGAGAAATTCGTACCATCATGCCCCGGTTACTTCCAACTAATGATGAAGCCATGTATTTCTTCAATACTTTGACACTAGGCCACCCTCTCGACCCCTCAACGACCCTCGACTCTCGACCCTCGGCGACCCTCGACCCTCTATACCCTAATTCACGACCCTCGACCGCTCGGCAATCCACGACCCTCTACCCTAGTTCATCATCCTCGACCCCTCGGTGATCCATGACCCTCTACCCTAGTTCCCGACCCTCGACCCCCTCATGTCATGTTTTTCTAGTGTCAAAGGATTCAACAAAACCGTGTCTTCATCATTAGGCGAAAGTAACAGGCGCATGATGGTACGAAGCTCTCCAAAGTTGTTTTCAAACGGAGCCCAGATAGGATAATTCGCTTTTTGGTACAAAGTACATCAAGAGCCTTCCAAATATCGCTATTTGGAAGGCCTTTGCTGAAATTCGTGCCAAAAGGTGGATTATCCTATCTGGGACTCCATTCCAAAACAACTTTGGAGAAATTCATACCATCATGCCCCAGTTACTTCTGGCTAATGATAAAGCCATGTATTTCTTCAATACTTTGACACTAGGCCACCCTCTCGACCCATCGGCGATCCTCGACCCCTCGACGACCCTCGACTCTCGACCCCTCGGCGACCCTCGACCATCTATACCCTAGTTCACGACCCTCGACCGCTCGGTGATCCACGACCCTCTACCCTAGTTCACGATCCTCGACACCCTCGTTCCCGATAAAAAGAAGAATAAGAAGACGAAGAAGAAAAGAGTAGAAGATGAAAAAAAGAGAAGAAGAAGAAGAATAAGAAAAGAGGAGAAGAAGAAGGAAAAGAGGAGAAGAAGAAAATATTTCTATTTTTTCTTCTTCTCCTCTATTCCTTCTTCTTCTCCTTTTTTTTGCTTCTACTTCCTCTTCTTATTATTTTCTCCTCTTCTTCTCCTTCTTCTTATCCTTCTTCCTCTTATTATTTCCCTTTTTCCTCTACTTCTTTTAATTTTTAAATCGATATCTACTAACAACCTAAAATGTACTAACCTAAATCGATATCTACTAACAACCTAAAATGCACTAACCTAAATCAATATCTACTAACAACCTAAATAAAAAAATTAATACATATATGAACAAAAAAATGCTATGAACATTATATCCATACATACATAGCCACATCCATACATACCTATATCCACATACATATATACAATATATATATATGAACAAAAAAATCATCACATAAAAAAATTGCATAAACGGCGACGGCTCACAACAGGGGTGGCCGGCGAGGGAGACGGCGAGGGCGACGATGGTGGGGGTGACAACGGCGATGACGAGGCACAGGGCCATGGCCGGAAGACGCGCTCGGGGGCGGGGCAGGGGTAGGGGCAGGGGCGCGCGGGCTCGGGAACGTCGTTGGCAACGGCGACGACGAGGCATCGGCGACGGCGGGGGCGCGGCCGACCGGCACGCTCGGGGCGGGGTAGGGGCAGGGGCGCGCGGGCTCGGGGACGACGTCGGGAATGGTGACGATGAGGCACAGGCGACGGCAGGGATGGCACGGCAACGGTGTCGGAGGCAGGGCGACGGCAGCGACGGGCGCGGGCGACAGGGCAGAGGGCAGCGTCGGCGGCGGGAGATTGAGAGGAAGTGAAAATTTCACAAGTCCTGCTTATATAGCCAGAGCATTGGTCCCGGTTCGTGGCACCAACCGGGACCAATGCCCCCCTTTAGTAACGGTTGGTGGCAACAACCGGTACCAAAGGTGGGCATTGCTCCCGGTTGGTGCCACAAACTGGGACCAATGCTCGCCTTTGGTACC
>NC_041381.1:619097200-619109930 GCF_002162155.2 Triticum dicoccoides
CAGAGGGCAGCGTCGGCGGCGGGAGATTGAGAGGAAGTGAAAATTTCACAAGTCCTGCTTATATAGCCAGAGCATTGGTCCCGGTTCGTGGCACCAACCGGGACCAATGCCCCCCTTTAGTAACGGTTGGTGCCACCAACTGGGACCAAAGGTCTCTTTTCAGCAGCCCAAAGGATGGGAAACAGAGGCCTTTGGTCCCGGTTGGTGGCAACAACCGGTACCAAAGGTGGGCATTGCTCCCGGTTGGTGCCACAAACTGGGACCAATGCTCGCCTTTGGTACCGGTTGTTGGAAATATTCCCTAGAGGCAATAATAAATTAGTTATTATTATATTTCCTTGTTCATGATAATTGTTTATTATCCATGTTGTAATTGTATTGATAGGAAACTCAGATACATGTGTGGGTACATAGACAACACCATGTCCCTAGTAAGCCTCTAGTTGACTAGCTCGTTGATCAATAGATGGTTAGAGTTTCCTGACCATGGACATTGGATATCGTTGATAACAGGATCACATCATTAGCATAATGATGTGATGGACAAGACCCAATCCTAAGCCTAGCACAAAGATCGTGTAGTTCGTATGCTAAAGCTTTTCTAATGTCAAGTATCTTTTCCTTAGACCATGAGATTGTGCAACTCCCGGATACTGTAGGAATGCTTTGGGAGTACCAAACGTCACAACGTAACTGGGTGGCTATAAAGGTGCACTACATGTATCTCCAAAAGTGTCTGTTGGGTTGGCACGAATCGAGACTGGGATTTGTCACTCCGTGTAAACGGAGAGGTATCTCTGGGCCCACTCGGTAGGACATCATCATAATGTGCACAATGTGACCAAGGGGTTGATCACGGGATGATGTGTTACGGAACGAGTAAAGAGACTTGCCGGTAACGAGATTGAACAAGGTATCGGTATACCGACGATCGAATCTCGGGCAAGTACAATACCGTTAGACAAAGGGAATTGTATACGGGATTGATTGAGTCCTTGACATCGTGGTTCATCCGATGAGATCATCGTGGAACATGTGGGATCCAACATGGGTATCCATATCCCACTGTTGGTTATTGACCGGAGAACGTCTCGGTCATGTCTGCATGGTTCCCGAACCCGTAGGGTCTACACACTTAAGGTTCGATGATGCTAGGGTTATAAAGGAAGTTTCTATGTGGTTACCGAATGTTGTTCGGAGTCCCAGATGAGATCCCGGACGTCACAAGGAGTTCTGGAATGGTCCAGAGGTAAAGATTTATATATGGAAAGTTGTTGTTCGGGTTCCAGAAAAAGTTCGGGTTTTTTCGGTATTGTACCGGGAAGCTTCCAGAAGGTTCCGGAGGGGTCCGGAGGTCAGGAAATTGTTCCACCACATCCAATACAGCAGCATGGGCTGTAGGGGGGCGCCCTAGCCTTAATGGGCCAGGGGCACCAGCCCCCCCAAGGCCCATGCGCATGGGAGAGGGGAAACCCTAAGGGGGAGGGCCTCCACTTGACTTGGGAGGCACTCCTCCCCCCCTTGGCCGCCGCCCCCTCCTCAGATTGGATCTGAGGGGGCCGGCCCCCCTCTCCCATGCCCCTATATATATGTGGGGGGTGGGAGGGCAGCCGCACCCCAAGTTCCGGCGCAGCCCTCCCCCTCTCCCAAGTACTCCTCCTCTCTCGCGGTGCTTGGCGAAGCCCTGCAGGATTGCCACGCTCCTTCACCACCACCACGCCGTTGTGCTGCTGCTGGATGGAGTCTTCCTCAACCTCTCCCTCTCTCCTTGCTGGATCAAGGCATGGGAGACGTCACCGGGTTGTACGTGTGTTGAACGCGGAGGTGCCGTCCGTTCGGCACTAGGATCTCCGGTGATTTGGATCACGACGAGTATGACTCCTTCAACCCCGTTCTCTTGAACGCTTCCGCTTAGCAATCTACAAGGGTATGTAGATGCACTCTCCTTCCCCTCCTTGCTGGTTTCTCCATAGATAGATCTTGGTGACACGTAGGAAAATTTTGAATTTCTGCTACGTTCCCCAACAGTGGCATCATGAGCTAGGTCTATTGTGTAGATTCTATGCACGAGTAGAACACAAAGTAGTTGTGGGCGTTGATTTTGTTCAATATGCTTACCGTTACTAGTCCAATCTTGATTCGGCGGCATTGTGGGATGAAGCGGCCCGGACCGACCTTACACGTACACTTACGTGAGACAGGTTCCACCGACTGACATGCACTTGTTGCATAAGGTGGCTAGCGGGTGCCAGTCTCTCCCACTTTAGTCGGATCGGATTCGATGAAAAGGGTCCTTATGAAGGGTAAATAGCAATTGACATATCACGTTGTGGTTTTTGCGTAGGTAAGAAACGTTCTTGCTAGAAACCCATAGCAGCCACGTAAAACATGCAAACAACAATTAGAGGACGTCTAACTTGTTTTTGCAGGGTATGCTATGTGATGTGATATGGCCAAGAAGAATGTGATGAATGATATGTGATGTATGAGATTGATCATGTTCTTGTAATAGGAATCACGACTTGCATGTCGATGAGTATGACAACCGGCAGGAGCCATAGGAGTTGTCTTTATTTATTGTATGACCTCCGTGTCATTGAACAACGCCATGTAATTACTTTACTTTATTGCTAACCGGTAGCCATAGTAGTAGAAGTAATTGTTGGCGAGACAACTTCATGAAGACACGATGATGGAGATTATGATGATGGAGATCATGGTGTCATGCCGGTGACGATGATGATCATGGAGCCCCGAAGATGGAGATCAAAAGGAGCAAAATGATATTGGGCATATCATGTCACTATTTGATTGCTTGTGATGTTTATCATGTTTATGCATCTTATTTTCTTAGAACGACGGTAGTAAATAAGATGATCCCTCATTAAAATTTCAAGAAAGTGTTCCCCCTAACTGTGCACCGTTGCGAAAGTTCGTCATTTCGAAGCACCACGTGATGATCGGGTGTGATAGATTCTTACGTTCACATACAACGGGTGTAAGCCAGATTTACACACGCGAAACACTTAGGTTAACTTGACGAGCCTAGCATGTACAGACATGGCCTCGGAACACAAGAGACCGAAAGGCCGAGCATGAGTCGTATGGAGGATACGATCAACATGAAGATGTTCACCGATGATGACTAGTCCATCTCACGTGATGATCGGACACGGCCTAGTTGACTCGGATCATGTAATCACTTAGATGACTAGAGGGATGTCTATCTGAGTGGGAGTTCATGAGATGAACTTAATTATCCTGAACATAGTCAAAAGATCTTTGCAAATTATGTCGTAAGCTCGCACTTTAGTTCCACTATTTAGATATGTTCCTAGAGCAAATATAGTTGAAAGTTTACACTAGCGATTATGCGGACAGTAGAAAGCTTATGTCCTTAATGCACCGCTCAGTGTGCTGAACCCCAAATGTCGTCTGTGGATGTTGCGAACATCGGACATGCACGTTTTGATAACTACATGATAGTTCTGTTAAACGGTTTAGAGTTGAGGCACCAAAGACGTTTTCGAAACGTCGCGGAACATGTGAGATGTTTCGAGGGCTGAAATTGGGATTTCAGGCTCGTGCCCACGTCAAGAGGTATAAGACCTCCGACGATTTTCTTAGCCTGCAAACTAAGGGATAAAAGCTCAATCGTTGAGCTTGTGCTCAGATTGTCTGAGTGCAACAATCACTTGAATCGAGTGAGAGTTGATCTTCCAGATGAGATAGTGATGTTTCTCCAAAGTCATTCCCACCAAGCTGCTAGAGCTTCGTGATGAACTATAACATATCAGGGATAGATATGATGATCCTTGAGGTATTCATGATGTTTGACACCGTGAAAGTAGAAATCAAGAAGGAGCATCAATTGTTGATGGTTGGTGAAACCACTAGTTTCAAGAAGGGCAAGGGCAAGAAGGGATACTTCATGAAACGGCAAATCAGCTGCTGCTCCAGTGAAGAAACCCAAGGTTGAACCTAAACCCGAGACTAAGTGCTTCTGTAATAAGGGGAACAGCCACTGGAACAGGATTACCCTAGATACTTGGTAGATAAGAAGGCTGGCAAGGTCGATAGAAGTATATTGGATATACATCATGTTAATGTGTACTTTACTAGTACTCCTAGTAGCACCAGGGTATTAGATACCGGTTCGGTTGCTATGTGTTAGTAACTCGAAATAAAAGCTACGGAATAAACGGAGACTAGCTAAAGGTGAGCTGACGATATGTGTTGGAAGTGCTTCCAAGGTTGATGTGATCAAGCATCGCACGCTCCCTCTACCATCGAGATTGGTGTTAAACCTAAATAATTGTTATTTGGTGTTTGCGTTGAGCATAGACATGATTGGATTATGTCTATCGCAATACGGTTATTCATTTAAGGAGAATAATGGTTACTCTGTTTATTTGAATAATACGTTCAATGGTCTTGCACCTAAAATGAATGGTTTATTGAATCTCGATCGTAATGATACACATGTTCATGCCAAAAGATATAAGATAGTAATGATAGTACCACCTACTTGTGGCACTGCCATGTAAGTCATATTGGTGTAAAACGCATGAAGAAGCTCCATGTTGATGGATCTTTGGACTCACTCGTTTTTGAAAAGTTTGAGACATGCGAACCATGTCTATTGGTATGTGCGCATGAAGAAACTCCATGCAGATGGATCGTTTGGACTCACTTGATTTTGAATCACTTGAGACATGCAAATTGAAGGAAATATGCCCTAGAGGCAATAATAAAGTTATTATTTATTTCCTCATATCATGATAAATGTTTATTATTCATGCTAGAATTGTATTAACCGGAAACATAATACATGTGTGAATACATAGACCAACATAACGTCACTAGTATGCCTCTACCTGACTAGCTCATTAATCAAAGATGGTTATGTTTCCTAACCATAGACATGTGTTGTCATTTGATTAACGGGATCACATCATTAGGAGAATGATGTGATTGACATGACCCATTCCGTTAGCCTAGCACTTGATCGTTTAGTATATTGCTATTGCTTTCTTCATGACTTATACATGTTCCTGTAACTATGAGATTATGCAACTCCCGTTTACCGGAGGAACACTTTGGGTGCTACCAAACGTCACAACGTAACTGGGTGATTATAAAGGAGTACTACAGGTGTCTCCAAAGGTACATGTTGGGTTGGCGTATTTCGAGATTAGGTTTTGTCACTCCGATTGTTGGAGAGGTATCTCTGGGCCCTCTCGGTAATGCACATCACTATAAGCCTTGCAAGCAATGTAGCTAATGAGTTAGTTATGGAATGATGCATTACATAATGAATAAAGAGACTTGCCGGTAACGAGATTGAACTAGGTATTAGATACCGACGATCGAATCTCGGGCAAGTAACATACCGATGACAAAGGGAACAACGTATGTTGTTATGCGGTTTGACTGATAAAGATCTTCGTAGAATATGTAGGAGCCAATATGAGCATCCAGGTTCCCCTATTGGTTATTGACCGAGAATAGTTCTAGGTCATGTCTACATAGTTCTCGAACCCGTAGGGTCCGCACGCTTAACGTTACGATGACAGTTTTATTATAAGTTTATATATTTTCATGTACCGAAGGTTGTTCGGAGTCCTGAATGTGATCCAGGACATGACGAGGAGTCTCGAAATGGTCGAGACATAAAGATTGATATATTGGAAGCCTATATTTGGATATCGGAATCGTTCCGGGAGAAACCGGGATTTTTCCGGAGTACCGGGGGGTTACCGGAACCCCCCGGGGGTTATTGGGCCTACATGGGCCATGAGGGAGAAGAGGAGGGCCGGCTAGGGCAGGCCGCGTGCCCCCTCCCCCCCTAGTCCGAATAGGACAAGGTAGGGGGGCGGCGCCCCCCTTTCCTCTTTCCCCTCCCCCCTTTCCTTCTCCACCAAGGCAAGAGGGGGGAGTCCTACTCCCGGTGGGAGTAGGACTCCTCCAGGCACACCCCTTGGGGGCCGGCCGCACCTCCCCCCTCCCTCCTTTATATACGGGGCAGGGGGCACCCTAGAACACACAAATTGATCTACGTGATCGTTCCTTAGCCGTGTGCGGTGCCCCCCTCCACCATATTCCACCTCGGTCATATCATCGCGGAGTTTAGGCGAAGCCCTGCGTCGGTAGAACATCATCATCATCACCACGCCATCGTGCTGACGGAACTCATCCCCGACACTTTGCTAGATCGGAGTCCGGGGATCGTCATCGAGCTGAACGTGTGCTGAACTTGGAGGTGCCGTACGTTGGGTACTTGGATCAGTCGGATCGTGAAGACGTACGACTACATCAACCGCGTTGTCATAATGCTTCCGCTTACAGTCTACGAGGGTACGTGGACATTACTCTCCCCTCTCGTTGCTATGCATCACCATGATCTTGCGTGTGCGTAGGAATTTTTTTGAAATTACTATGTTCCCCAACAGTGGCATCCGAGCCAGGTTTTATGCGTAGATGTCATATGCACGAGTAGAACACAAGTGAGTTGTGGGCGATACAAGTCATACTGCTTACCAGCATGTCATACTTTGGCTCAGCAGTATTGTGAGATGAAGCGGCCCGGACCGACATTACGCGTACGCTTACGCGAGACTGGTTTCACCGTTACGAGCACTCGTGCTTAAAGGTGACTGGCGGGTGTCTGTCTCTCTCACTTTAGCTGAACCGAGTGTGGCTACGCCCGGTCCTTGCGAAGGTTAAAACAGCATTAACTTGACAAACTATCGTTGTGGTTTTGATGCGTAGGAACGGTTCTTGCTAAGCCCGTAGCAGCCACGTAAAATTTGCAACAACAAAGTAGAGGACGTCTAACTTGTTTTTGCAGGGCATGTTGTGATGTGATATGGTCAAGATGTGATGCTATATTTTATTGTATGAGATGATCATGTTTTGTAACTGAAGTTATCGGCAACTGGCAGGAGCCATATGGTTGTTGCTTTATTGTATGAAATGCAAATGCCCTGTAATTGCTTTACTTTATCACTAAGCGGTAGCGATAGTCGTAGAAGCAATAGATGGCGTAACGACAACGATGCTACGATGGAGATCAAGGTGTCGCGCCGGTGACGATGGTGATCACGATGGTGCTTCGAAGATGGAGATCACAAGCACAAGATGATGATGGCCATATCATATCACTTATATTGATTGCATGTGATGTTTATCCTTTATGCATCTTATCTTGCTTTGATTGACGGTAGCATTTTAAGATGATCTCTCACTAAATTATCAAGAAGTGTTCTCCCTGAGTATGCACCGTTGCGAAAGTTCTTCGTGCTGAGACACCACGTGATGATCGGGTGTGATAGGCTCTATGTTCAAATACAACGGGTGCAAAACAGTTGCACACGCGGAATACTCAGGTTAAACTTGACGAGCCTAGCATATAACAGATATGGCCTCGGAACACGGAGACCGAAAGGTCGAGCGTGAATCATATAGTAGATATGATCAACATATTGATGTTCACCGTTGAAACTACTCCATCTCACGTGACGATCAGACATGGTGTAGTTGATATGGATCACGTAATCACTTAGAAGATTTGAGGGATGTCTATCTAAGTGGGAGTTCTTAAGTAATATGATTAATTGAACTTGAATTTATCATGAACTTAGTACCTGATAGTATATTGCTTGTCTATGTTTGTTGTAGATAGATGGCTCGTGTTGTTGTTCCGTTGAATTTTAATGCGTTCCTTGAGAAAGCAAAGTTTAAATATGATGGTAGCAATTACACGGACTGGGTCCGTAACCTGAGGATTATCCTCATTGCTGCACAGAAGAATTACGTCCTGGAAGCACCGCTGGGTGCCAGGCCTGCTGCTGATGCAACTGACAACATTAAGAACGTCTGGCAGAGCAAAGCTGATGACTACTCGATAGTTTAGTGTGCCATGCTTTACGGCTTAGAACCGGGCCTTCAATGATGTTTTGAACGTCATGGAGCATATGAGATGTTCCAGGAGTTGAAGTTAATATTTCAAGCAAATGCCCGGATTGAGAGATATGAAGTCTCCAATAAGTTCTATAGCTGCAAGATGGAGGAGAATAGTTCTATCAGTGAACACATACTCAAAATGTCTGGGTATAATAATCACTTGATTCAACTGGGAGTTAATCTTCCTGATGATAGTGTCATTGACAGAATTCTTCAATCACTGTCACCAAGATACAAGAGCTTCGTGATGAACTATAATATGCAAGGGATGGACAAGACTATTCCCGAGCTCTTCGCAATGCTAAAAGCCGCGGAGGTAGAAATCAAGAAGGAGCATCAAGTGTTGATGGTTAACAAGACCACCAGTTTCAAGAAAAAGGGCAAAGGGAAGAAGAAGGGGAACTTCAAGAAGAACAACAAACAAGTTGCTGCTCAAGGGAAGAAATCCAAGTCTGGACCTAAGCCTGAGACTGAGTGCTTCTACTGCAAGCAGGCTGGACACTGGAAGCGGAACTGCCCCAAGTATTTGGCGGATAAGAAGGATGGCAAAGTGAACAAAGGTATATGTGATATACATGTTATTGATGTGTACCTTACTAATGCTCGCAGTAGTACCTGGGTATTTGATACTGGTTCTGTTGCTAATATTTGCAACTCGAAACAGGGACTACGGATTAAGCGAAGATTGGCTAAGGACGAGGTGACGATGCGCGTGGGAAATGGTTCCAAAGTCGATGTGATCGCGGTCGGCACGCTACCTCTACATCTACCATCGAGATTAGTTTTAGACCTAAATAATTGTTATTTGGTGCCAGCGTTGAGCATGAACATTATATCTGGATCTTGTTTGATGCGAGACGGTTATTCATTTAAGTCAGAGAATAATGGTTGTTCTATTTATATGAGTAATATCTTTTATGGTCATGCACCCTTGAAGAGTGGTCTATTTTTATTGAATCTCGATAGTAGTGATACACATATTCATAGTGTTGAAACCAAAAGATACAGAGTTGATAATGATTGTGCAACTTATTTGTGGCACTGCCTTTTAGGTCATATCTGTGTAAAGCGCATGAAGAAACTCCATACTGATGGGCTTTTGGAATCACTTGGTACTTGCGAACCGTGCCTCATGGGCAAGATGACTAAAACGCCGTTCTCCGGAACTATGGAGCGAGCAACTGATTTGTTGGAAATCATACATACTGATGTTTGTGGTCCAATGAATGTTGAGGCTCGCGGCGGGTATCGTTATTTTCTCACATTCACAGATGATTTGAGCAGATATGGGTATATCTACTTAATGAAACACAAGTCTGAAACATTTGAAAAGTTCAAAGAATTTCAGAGTGAAGTGGAAAATCATCGTAACAAGAAAATAAAATTTCTACGATCTGATCGTGGAGGAGAATATTTGAGTTACGAGTTTGGTTTACATTTGAAACAATGCGGAATAGTTTCGCAACTCACGCCACCCGGAACACCACAACGAAATGGTGTGTCCGAACGTCATAATCGTACTTTACTAGATATGGTGCAATCTATGATGTCTCTTACTGATTTACCGCTATCATTTTGGGGTTATGCTTTAGAGACGGACGCATTCACGTTAAATAGGGCACCATCAAAATCCGTTGAAACGACGCCTCATGAACTATGGTTTGGCAAGAATCCAAAGTTGTCATTTCTTAAAGTTTGGGGCTGCGATGCTTATGTGAAGAAACTTCAACCAGATAAGCTCGAACCCAAATCGGAGAAATGTGTCTTCATAGGATACCCAAAAGAGACTGTTGGGTACACCTTCTATCACAGATCTGAAGGCAAGATTTTCGTTGCAAAATTCGGATCCTTTCTAGAGAAGGAGTTTCTCTCGAAAGAAGTGAGTGGGAGGAAAGTAGAACTTGATGAGGTAACTGTACCTGCTCCCTTATTGGAAAGTAGTTCATCACAAGAACCGGTTCCTGTGACAACTACACCAATCAGTGAGGAAGCTAATGATATTGATCATGAAACTTCAGATCAAGTTTCTACTGAACCTCGTAGGTCTACTAGAGTAAGATCTGCACCAGAGTGGTACGGTAATCCTATTCTGGAAGTCATGTTACTTGACCATGATGAACCTACGAACTACGAGGAAGCGATGATGAGCCCAGATTCCGCAAAATGGCTAGAGGCCATGAAATCTGAGATGGGATCCATGTATGAGAACATAGTATGGACTTTGGTTGACTTGCCCGATGATCGGCAAGCCATTGAGAATAAATGGATTTTTAAGAAGAAGACTGACGCTGATGGTAATGTAACTGTCTATAAAGCTCGACTTGTTGCAAAAGGTTTTTGACAATTTCAAGGGGTTGACTACGATGAGACTTTCTCACCCGTAGTGATGCTTAAGTCTGTCCGAATCATGTTAGCAATTGCTGCATTTTATGATTATGAAATTTGGCAAATGGATGTCAAAACTGCATTCTTGAATGGATTTCTAGAAGAAGAGTTGTATATGATACAGCCAGAAGGTTTTGTTGATCCAAAAGGTGCTAACAAAGTGTGCAAGCTCCAGCGATCCATTTATGGACTAGTGCAATCATCTCGGAGTTGGAATAAACGCTTTGATAGTGTGAGAAAAGCATATGGTTTTATACAGACTTTTGGAGAAGCCTGTATTTACAAGAAAGTGAGTGGGAGCTCTGTAGCATTTCTGATATTATATGTAGATGACATATTATTAATTGGAAATTATATAGAATTTCTGGATAGCATAAAGGGATACTTGAATAAAAGTTTTTCTATGAAAGACCTCGGTGAAGCTGCTTATATATTGGGCATCAAGATTTATAGAGATAGATCAAGACGCTTAATTGGACTTTCACAAAGCACATACCTTGATAAAGTTTTGAAA
Source organism: Triticum dicoccoides (assembly GCF_002162155.2). Taxonomy (NCBI): domain Eukaryota; kingdom Viridiplantae; phylum Streptophyta; class Magnoliopsida; order Poales; family Poaceae; genus Triticum; species Triticum dicoccoides. The sequence goes on from NC_041381.1 coordinate 619,108,065, forward strand.
AAGTTCAAAATGGATCAGGCAAAGAAAGGGTTCTTGCCCGTACTACAAGGTGTGAAGTTGAGTCAAACTCAATGCCCGACCACAGCAGAAGATAGAGAGAAAATGAAATATGTTCCCTATGCTTCAGCCATAGGCTCTATCATGTATGCAATGCTGTGTACCAGACCTGACGTGTGCTTAGCAATAAGCTTGGCAGGAAGGTACCAAAGTAATCCAGGAGTGGATCACTGGACAGCGGTCAAGAACATCCTGAAATACCTGAAAAGGACTAAGGATATGTTTCTCGTATATGGAGGTGACAAAGAGCTAGTCGTAAATGGTTACGTCGATGCAATCTTTGACACTGATCTGAACGATTCTAAATCGCAAACCGGGTACATGTTTTTATTAAACGGTGGAGCTGTAAGTTGGTGCAGTTCTAAACAAAGCATCATGGCGGGATCTACATGTGAAGCGGAGTACATAGCTGCTTCGAAAGCAGCAAATGAAGGAGTCTGGATGAAGGAGTTCATTTCCGATCTAGGTGTCATACCTAGTGCATCGGGACCAATGAAGATCTTCTGTGACAATACTGGTGCAATTGCCTTGGCAAAGGAATCCAGATTTCACAAGAGGACCAAGCACATCAAGAGACGCTTCAATTCCATCCGGGATCAGGTCCAGGTGGGAGACATAGAGATTTGCAAGATACATACGGATCTGAATGTTGCAGACCCATTGACTAAGCCTCTTCCACGAGCAAAACATGATCAGCACCAAGACTCCATGGGTGTTAGAATCATTACTGTGTAATCTAGATTATTGACTCTAGTGCAAGTGGGAGACTGAAGGAAATATGCCCTAGAGGCAATAATAAAGTTATTATTTATTTCCTCATATCATGATAAATGTTTATTATTCATGCTAGAATTGTATTAACGGGAAACATAATACATGTGTGAATACATAGACCAACATAACGTCACTAGTATGCCTCTACTTGACTAGCTCATTAATCAAAGATGGTTATGTTTCCTAACCATAGACATGTGTTGTCATTTGATTAATGGGATCACACCATTAGGAGAATGATGTGATTGACATGACCCATTCCGTTAGGCTAGCACTTGATTGTTTAGTATATTGCTATTGCTTTCTTCATGACTTATACATGTTCCTGTAACTATGCGATTATGCAACTCCCGTTTACCGGAGGAACACTTTGGGTGCTACCAAACGTCACAACGTAACTGGGTGATTATAAAGGAGTACTACAGGTGTCTCCAAAGGTACATGTTGGGTTGGCGTATTTTGAGATTAGGTTTTGTCACTCCGATTGTCGGAGAGGTATCTCTGGGCCCTCTCGGTAATGCACATCGCTATAAGCCTTGCAAGCAATGTAGCTAATGAGTTAGTTATGGAATGATGCATTACATAACGAGTAAAGAGAATTGCCGGTAACGAGATTGAACTAGGTATTAGATACCGACGATCGAATCTCGGGCAAGTAACATACCGATGACAAAGGGAACAACGTATGTTGTTATGCGGTTTGACCGATAAAGATCTTCGTAGAATACGTAGGAGCCAATATGAGCATCCAGGTTCCGCTATTGGTTATTGACCGAGAATAGTTCTATGTCATGTCTACATAGTTCTCGAACCCGTAGGGTCCGCACGCTTAACGTTACGATGACAGTTTTATTATGAGTTTATATATTTTGATGTACCAAACGTTGTTCGGAGTCCCAAATGTGATCCAGGACATGACGAGGAGTCTCGAAATGGTCGAGGCATAAAGATTGATATATTGGAAGCCTATATTTGGATATCGGAATCGTTCCGGGAGAAAACGGGATTTTTCCGGAGTACCGGGGGGTTACCAGA
>NC_041381.1:619110469-619145002 GCF_002162155.2 Triticum dicoccoides
CTTTCCTTCTCCACCAAGGCAAGAGGGGGGAGTCCTACTCCCGGTGGGAGTAGGACTCCTCCAGGCGCACCCCTTGGGGGCCGGCCACACCTCCCCCCTCCCTCCTTTATATACGGGGGCAGGGGGCACCCTAGAACACACAAATTGATCTACGTGATCGTTCCTTAGCCGTGTGCGGTGCCCCCCTCCACCATATTCCACCTCGGTCATATCATCGCGGAGTTTTGGCGAAGCCCTGCGCCGGTAGAACATCATCATCACCACCACGCCGTCGTGCTGACGGAACTCATCCCCGACACTTTGCTGCATCGGAGTCCGGGGATCGTCATCGAGCTGAACGTGTGCTGAACTCGGAGGTGTCGTACGTTCGGTACTTGGATCGGTCGGATCGTGAAGACGTACGACTACATCAACCGCATTGTCATAACGCTTCCGCTTACGGTCTACGAGGGTACGTGGACATTACTCTCCCCTCTCGTTGGTATGCATCACCATGATCTTGCGTGTGCGTAGGAATTTTTTTGAAATTACTACGTTCCCCAACACAAATCATATCACATGGGCAAGATGACTGAAAGCCTCGTTTTCAGTAAAATGGAACAAGAAAGCAACTTGTTGGAAGTAATACATTTTGATGTGTGCAGTCCAATGAGTGCTGAGGCACGCAGTGGATATCGTTATGTTCTTACTTCACGGATGATTTGAGTAGATACTGAGTATATTTACTTGATGAAACACAAGTCTGAATTATTGAATGGTTCAAGTAATTTCATAGTGAAGTTGAAGGTCATCGTGACAAGAGGATAAAATGTCTATGATATGATCATAGAGATGAGTATCTGAGTTATGAGCTTTGGCACGCAATTAAGACATTGTGAAAATTGTTTCACAATTAGTACCGCCTGGAACACCATAGTGTGATGGTGTGTCCGAACATCATAGTTGCACCCTATTGGATATATATGGTGCGTACCATGATGTCTCTTATCAAATTACCACTATCGTTCATGGGTTAGGCATTAGAGACAACCGCACTCACTTTAATAGGGCACCACGTAATTCCGTTGAGACGACACCGTTTGAACTATGGTTTGGAGAAACCTAAGTTGTTGTTTCTTGAAAGTTTGGGGCTGCGACGCTTATGTGAAAAGTTTCATCATGACAAGCTCGAACCCAAAACGGATAAATACATCTTCATAGAATACCCAAAATGGGTGGGTATACCTCCTATCTCAGATCCGGAAGCAAGAGTAATTGTTTTTAGAAACGGGTCCTTTCTCGAGGAAAAGTTTCTCTCGAAAGAATTGAGTGGGAGGATGGTGGAGACTTGATATGGTTATTGAACCGTCACTACAATTAGTGTGTAGCAGGGCACAGGAAGTTGTTCCTGTGGCGCCTACACCAATTGAAGTAGAAGCTTATGATAGTGATCATGAAGTTTCAGATCAAGTCACTACCGTACCTCGTAGGGTGACAAGAATGCGTACTACTTCAGAGTGGTACGCAATCCTGTCTTAGAGGTCATGTTGCTAGACAACAATGAACCTACGAGCTATGGAGAAGTGTTGGTGGGCCCGGATTCCAACGAATGGCTCGAGGCCATGAAATCCGAGAGAGGATCCATGACTTTGGAAGAAATACTTGATGGTCGTAAGGTCGTTGGGTAAAGATGGATTTTAAAAGGAAGACAGTCAATGATGGTAAGTATCACCATTAAGAAAGCTCGACTTGTCGTCAAAGATGTTTTCCGACAAGTTTAAGGAGTTGACTACGGTGAGGCTTTCTCACTCGTAGCGATGCTAAGAGTCTGTTGAAATTGGATTAGCATTTACTGCATTATTTATGAAATCTTGCATATAGGATGTCAAAACATTGTTTCCTTGACAGTTTTCTTGAGGAAAGGTTGTATGTGATACAACCAGAAGGTTTTGACAATCCTGAAGAACGCTAACAAATATGCAAAACTCCAGCAATCCTTCTAAGGACTGGAGTAAGCATCTCGGAGTTGGAATGTACGCTTTGATGAGATAATCAAAGATTTTGGGTTTATACAAAAGTTTATCAGAAACTTGTATTTCCAAATAAGTGAGAGGGAGCACTATAGAATTTCTGATGAGTATATGTTGTTGACATATTGTTGATCAGAAATGATGTAAAATTTCTGGAAAGCATATAGGGTTATTTGAAAGGTGTTTTTCAATAGAAAGCCTGGATTAAGCTACTTGAACATTGAGCATCAAGATCTATAAGGATAGATCAAAATGCTTAATAATACTTTCAAATGAGCACGTACCTTGACATGATCTTGAAGGTGTTCGAGATGGATCAGTCAAAGAAGGAGTTCTTGCCTGAGTTGTAAGGTACGAAGTTAAGACTTAAAGCTCGACCACGGCAGAAAAGAGAGAAAGGACGAAGGTCGTCCCCTATGCTTTAGACGTAGGCTCTACAGTATGCTATGCTAAGTACCGCACCTGATGTGTGCCTTGCCACATGTCTGGCAAGAGGGTACAAAGGTGATCAAGGAGTGGATCACCAGATAGCGGTCAAAATTATCCTTAGAGGAATAAGGATATGTTTCTCGATTATGGAGGTGATAAAGAGTTCAGCGTAAAGGGTTACGTCGATGCAAGCTTTAACACCTATCCGAATGACTCTGAGTAGCAAACCGGATACGTATAGTGGAGCAACCATTTGGAATAGCTCCAAGTGGAGCGTGGAAGCAACATTTACAATATGACCTAGAGATTAGCGAAGTACATACGGATCTGAATGTTGCAGACCCGTTGACTAAAACCTCTCTTACAAGCAAAACATGATCAAACCCCAGAACTCATTGAGTCTTAATCACATGATGATGTGAACTAGTTTAGTGACACTAGTAAACTCTTTGGATGTTGGTCACATGGTGATGTGACCTGTGAGTGTTAATCACATGGTGATGTGAACAAGATTATTGACTCTAGTGCAAGTGGGAGACTGTTGGAAATATGCCCTAGAGGCAATAATAAATTAGTTATTATTATATTTCCTTGTTCATGATAATTGTTTATTATCCATCCTGTAATTGTATTGATAGGAAACTCAGATACATGTGTGGGTACATAGACAACACCATGTCCCTAGTAAGCCTCTAGTTGACTAGCTCGTTGATCAATAGATGGTTAGAGTTTCCTGACCATGGACATTGGATGTCGTTGATAACGGGATCACATCATTAGCAGAATGATGTGATGGACAAGACCCAATCCTAAGCTTAGCACAAAGATCGTGTAGTTCGTATGCTAAAGCTTTTCTAATGTCAAGTATCTTTTCCTTAGACCATGAATTGTGCAACTCCCGGATACTGTAGGAATGCTTTGGGTGTAGCTAACATCACAACGTAACTGGGTGGCTATAAAGGTGCACTACAGGTATCTCCGAAAGTGTCTGTTGGGTTGGCACGAATCGAGACTGGGATTTGTCACTCCGTGTAAAGGGAGAGGTATCTCTGGGCCCACTCGGTAGGACATCATCATAATGTGCACAATGTGACCAAGGGGTTGATCACGGGATGATGTGTTACGGAACGAGTAAAGAGACTTGCCGGTAACGAGATTGACAAGGTATCGGTATACCGACGATCGAATCTCGGGCAAGTACAATACCGTTAGACAAAGGGAATTGTATACGGGATTGATTGAGTCCTTGACATTGTGGTTCATCCGATGAGATCATCGTGGAAGATGTGGGAGCCAACATGGGTATCCAGATCCCGCTGTTGGTTATCGACCGGAGAATGTCTCGGTCATGTCTGCATGGTTCCCGAACCCGTAGGGTCTACACACTTAAGGTTCGATGACGCTAGGGTTATAAAGGAAGTTTGTATGTGGTTACCGAATGTTGTTCGGAGTCCCGGATGAGATCCCGGACGTCACGAGGAGTTCCGGAATGGTCCGGAGGTAAAGATTTATATATGGAAAGTTGTTGTTCGGGTTCCAGAAAAAGTTCGGGTTTTTTCGGTATTGTACCGGGAAGCTTCCAGGAGGTTCCGGAGGATTCCGGAGGGGTCCGGAGGTCCGGAAATTGTTCCACCACATCCAATACAGCAGCATGGGCTGTAGGGGGGCGCTCTTGCCTTAATGGGCCAGGGGCACCAGCCCCCCCAAGGCCCATGCGCATGGGAGAGGGGAAACCCTAAGGGGGAGGGCCTCCACTTGACTTGGGAGGCACTCCTCCCCCCCCCCTTGGCCGCCGCCCCCTCCTCAGATTAGATCTGAGGGGGCCGGACCCCCTCTCCCTTGCCCCTATATATATGTGGGGGGTGGGAGGGCAGCCGCACCCCAAGTTCTAGCGCAGCCCTCCCCCTCTCCCAAGTACTCCTCCTCTCTCGCGGTGCTTGGCGAAGCCCTGCAGGATTGCCACGCTCCTCCACACCACCACGTCATTGTGCTGCTGCTGGATGTAGTCTTCCTCAACCTCTCCCTCTCTCCTTGCTGGATCAAGGCATGGGAGACGTCACCGGGCTGTACGTGTGTTGAACGCGGAGGTGCCGTCCGTTTGGCACTAGGATCTCCGGTGATTTGGATCACAACGAGTATGACTCCTTCAACCCCGTTCTCTTGAACGCTTCCGCTTAGCGATCTACAAGGGTATGTAGATGCACTCTCCTTCCCCTCGTTGCTGGTTTCTCCATAGATAGATATTGGTGACACGTAGGAAAATTTTGAATTTCTGCTACGTTCCCCAACACCGGTTGGTGCCACCAACCGGGACCAAAGGCCTCTTGCTGCCCGTGGCCAGAATTTTAGTCCCACCTTGCTAGTTGAGAGGGGCGCGTAGTGGTTTATAAGCCCCACTGCCGCACCCCTCTTGAGCTCCTCTCGATTGCAGGCTTACGGGCCTAATTGTCACTGTTATGCCTGATGGGCCTACTAGGCCTTGTGCGGGCCTGAATCTTGGCCCATTGTAGGGTTTCTAGTCGTATTCAGGCCGTATTGGCCTATTAGGTGGCATTTTTTTAATTTTTTCCCTTTTTCTGTTCTTTGCATTATTTATTTTCTTTTGTTTTTTGCTTTATTTTTTGTTTCCTTTTGCTTTTAGGTAATAAAAAATATAAACTTTCTGTTAGTGCCATTTGTTTTCCATTTTAAATAGTTTAAATTTGAATTTTTTGAAATTTGTGTGAATCACTAGTTTTTGAATAACTTTACTATAAACATAGATTTTTGAGTGATTCTTTTTCCTGCAGTTTAATATTACTGTGTTTTATCATCATATTCAAAAACAGTTTTTGTCATTTTTGTTTCTAACACAAAAATTCTTTATGATAATTCTTTTTGCTATTAAAGTTTCTAACAAAAGAAATCCTTTATGATTTTTTTTTGCTTTTAATGTTTTGAACAAAAAATGATTTGATAATTTTGGTTGCATAAATTTTATATAATTTTAGTTTCAATAGTACTAGAGGTTTATAAAAGTTTTTTTTAGTGTATTCCTTTTGCTATTGGAGTTTTACAAAAGCTTTTTAGTTGATTATTTTTGCTATTGAAGGATATTATAGTTTTGTTTTAGTTGATCATAACAGAATATTTTAATTGATTATTTTTAGTTCATTCTTTTTACTATTAGTTCATCTGTTTGCTTTTAGTTCATTCTTTTTGCTATTAGTTCATTATTTGAGATAAATGACCCTTATATTAGAAAGCACTACAAATGAACTCTAAAAAGGTTGAAAGTTGGCATGGTATCATCATTTCACCCACATAGCATGTGCTAAAAAGTTGAGATGGTTACAACAAAAACTGGATGCACTTCGTGTACAAAATAGACAATCTCTTTGGAAGTATCAGGGTTTTGGATGAAAACTCATCTGTTACAAAGGGATTTAATTTGTTCAAATGTAACTGCAGTGATATTCTACATCAAAGGCATCATCATAATAGTTGTTGATAGAAAGTCTTCACTTTTTCTTCGCTTGTGTTCTTTGCTTATTGCGCCATAACCATGGATAATCTTCATCGTTTAACAGGGTGCTTGGGTCAGCCTTGACTTTGAAGGGAGGAATTTCATGAAACTTTTCATAATCTTCAAACACGTCTGTCTTGCCCTCCAATCCCACGATGTCTCTTTTTCCTGAATGAACTATGTGGCGCTTTGGCTCATCGTATGATGTATCCGCTTCCTTATCTTTTCTTTTTCTCGGTTTGGTAGACATGTCCTTCACATAGAAAACCTGCGCCACATCATTGGCTAGGACGAATGGCTCGTCTGTGTACCCCAGATTGTTCAGATCCACTGATGTCATTCCATACTATGGGTCTACCTGTACCCCGCCTCCTGACATATTGACCCATTTGCACTTAAACAAAGGGATCTTTATATCATTTCCATAGTCAAGTTCCCATATGTCCACTATGTAACCATAATATGTGTCCTTTCCCCTCTTGGTTGCTGCATCAAAGCGGACACCACTCTTTTGGTTGGTGCTCTTTTGATCTTGGGCGATCATGTAAAATGTATTCCCATTTATCTCGTACCGTTTGTAGGTCATTATAGTCGAAGATGGTTCCCTTGCCAACGAGTACAAGTCATCAGAAACTGTTTTGTCACACCTGAGACTTATTTGGAACCAACTGTCGAAACTCCTGATGTTTTCACATGTAATCCATTTCTCACACTGGTCCGGGTGTTTGGAGCGCAGAATGTTCTTGTGTTCATCGACATACGGGGTCACCAAGGTAGAATTTTGTAGAACCATGTAGTGTGCTTGAGACCAAGAATGCCCGTCCCTACATATTATTGAGTCCCCTCCTAGCGTGCCTTTTCGACCCAGTCTTCCCTCATACCGCGATTGAGGGAGACCTATCTTCTTAAGATCAGGAATGAAGTCAACACAAAACCCAATGACATCCTCTTTTTGATGTCCCATGGAGATGCTTCCTTCTGGCCTAGCGCGGTTATGGACATATTTCTTTAGGACTCCCATGAACCTCTCAAAGGGGAACATATTGTGTAGAAATACAGGGCCCAGAACGACAATCTCATCGACTAGATGAACTAGGACGTGCGTCATGATATTGAAGAAGGATGGTGGGAACACCAGCTTGACACTGACAAGACATTGCGCCACATCGCTCCTTAACTTTGGTAGGATTTCTGGATCGATCACCTTCTGAGAGATTGCATTGAAGAATGAACATAGCTTCACAATGGCTAATCGAACGTTTTCCGGTAGAAGCCCCCTCAATGCAACCGGAAGCAGTTGTGTCATAATCACGTGGCAGTCATGAGACTTTAGGTTCTAGAACTTTTTCTCTGCCATATTCATTATTCCCTTTATATTCGACGAGTAGCCAGACGGGACCTTCATACTGAGCAGGCATTCAAAGAAGATTTCCTTCTCTTCTTTGGTAAGAGCGTAGCTGGCAGGACCTTCGTAATGCTTTGGAGGCATGCCGTCTTTTTCGTGCAAACGTTGCAGGTCCTCCCGTGCCTCCGTTGTATCTTTTGTCTTCCCATACACGTCCAAGAAGCCTAGCAGGTTCATGCAAAGGTTCTTTGTCACGTGCATCACGTCGATTGAAGAGCGGACCTTTAGGTCTTTCCAGAAGGGTAGGTCCCAAAATATAGATTTCTTCTTCCACATGGGTGCGTGTCCCTCAGGGTTTTTTGGAACAGATAGTCCGCCGAGACCCTTTTCGAAGATTACTTTTAAATCATTGACCATAGCAAGTACGTGATCACTGGTACGCATGGCGGGCTTCTTTCGGTGATCTCCCTCGCCTTTGAAGTGCTTGCCTTTCTTTCGACATTGATGGTTGGTCGGAAGGAATTGACGATGCCCCATGTAAACATTCTTCCTGCTTTTATCCAGGTATATACTTTCGGTGTCATCTAAACAGTGCGTGCATGTGTGGTATCCCTTGTTTGCCTGTTCAGAAAGGTTACTGAGAGCAGGCCAATCATTGATGGTGACAAACAGCAACGCATGCAGGTCAAATTCCTCCTGTTTGTGCTCATCCCACGCACGTACACCATTTCCAATTCACAGCTGTAAAAGTTCTTCAACTAATAGCCTTGGGTACACATCAATGTCGTTGCCGGGTTGCTTAGGGCCTTGGATAAGAACTCGCATCATAATGAACTTCCGCTTCATGCACAACCAAGGAGGAAGGTTATAGATACATAGAGTCACAGGCCAGGTGCAATGATTGCTGCTCTGCTCCCCGAATGGATTAATGCCATCCGTGCTTAAATCAAACCATACGTTCCTTGCGTCACCTGCAAACTCCTCCCAGTACTTTCTCTCGATTTTTCTCCACTGCGACCCGTTAGCAGGTGCTCTCAACTTCCCGTCTTTCTTATGGTCATCTCTGTGACATCGCATCAACTTGGCATGGTCTTTGTTTCTGAACAGGCGTTTCAACCATGGTATTATAGGAGCATACCACATCACCTTGGCAGGAACCCTCTTCCGAGGGCGCTCGCTGTCAACATCACCAGGGTCATCTCATCTGATCTTATAGCGCAATGCACCGCATATCGGGCATGCGTTCAAATCCTTGTACGCACCAAGGTATAGGATGCAGTCATTAGGGCATGCATGTATCTTCTGCACCTCCAATCCTAGAGGGCAAACAACCTTCTTTGCTGCATAGTACTGTCGGGCAATTCGTTATCCTTTGGAAGATTCTTCTTCAATATTTTCAGTAGCTTCTCAAATCCTTTGTTAGACACACCATTCTCTGCCTTCCACTGCAGCAATTCCAGTACGGTACCAAGCTTTGTGTTGCCATCTTCGCAATTGGGGTACAAACCTTTTTTGTGACCCTCTAGCATGCGATCAAACTTCACCTTCTCCTTTTCACTTTCGCACTGACTCCTTGCATCAACAATGACCCGACGGAGATCATCATCGGGCACATCGTATGGTTCCTCTTGATCTTCAACAGCATCCCCCGTTGCAGCATCACCGTATTCAGGGGGCACATAGTTGTCATCGTACTCTTCTTCTTCGCTGTCTGTTATCATAACCCCTATTTATCCATGCTTGGTCCAAACATTATAGTGTGGCATGAAACCCTTCTCATGCAGGTGGATGTGAAGGATTTTTCGGTTAGAGTAAGACTTTGAATTCTCACATATAGGGCATGGACAACACATAAAACCGTTTTGCTTGTTTGCCTCAACCCCTTCGAGAAAACCATGCATGCCCTTAATGTACTCGGAGGTGTGTCTGTCACCATACACCCACTGCCGGTTCATCTGCGTGCATTATATATATAGGGTGGGTCTATTATGATAACACCCTTAAGAGTCTTATTCTGCACACCACTTTCTTATTCTGCTAACACCTCGCACCCACCAGTAACTACAAACAAACTATAATAAAGACCCGACCGAACTGCGTGGGTAAAAAAACAAGACCTCCACCTCCCACCTTATCCTGTGGTCGAGGTCCACCTCCCACTCCCGCAGGACCTCCACCTCCCTCCCCGTGCCGTCGGGCAGCCCCCCTCCCTCGTCGCCGGGCCGGCCCCTCCCGCGCCGCAGCGTTGCCTTGTTCCTCCTCCGCCGCATAGCCTCCCTCCTCCGCCGCACCGCCTCCCTCCCTGCGCCTCCTCTTCCTCCCGGCCGGGGTCACCACGCCTCCTCTTCCTCCCAGTCGGCGCCGCCAAGCCTCCTCTTCCTCCCATAATCGCCGCCACCCCTGGATCCGCTTCCTTCTTCCCCGCCCACGGTTGCCCCACCACGCCTCTCCTAGTCGCTGCATCCCTCACGGATCCTCGTCGGCGTCACCTCAGTTAGCGTGAACCCCAGATCCGATAGAGCACGCGCCCGATCCGCCTGCGGGGAGGGCCGTCACGACCTTGTCTCCCCTCCAAATGGCCTCCTGCGACGACCAGCTGTCGGGTGTTTGGGCAGGGTGACGGCCATGGGTTTGCTCTCCCCCCTTCACCTGTGTTTCAGCCCGAGCCACCCTCGCAGACCAACGGCGGCGCCGACCAGCTGGGGTCTAGAGGGAGGAGGCTGCGACGCCCTGCCCCCGAGCCGATGACCTCTAGTGCGGTTCGGTTGGTCGCACACGTGCAGTCTTTTTTGATATTTTGTGTGTGGATGCACCTATGCAGTTCAGAGGGAGCTGTCTCTCCTATCCCAAATTCCTCCTCTCTGCATCACCTCTCACACTGTCACAAATCTTTCAAAAAATGAGTCTCTGTCCTGCAGTTCTTCAATATTTATGTGCGTTTGCGTTTGATTTTTTTGCGGGAGAGAACTGCAAAAAAGAGAATGGCTCCGCCCTTGGGTTCACAATCTCTGTGGCGAGTCTCCATCGAGCAATCTACCGTTTTGTATAATTCTTACCGGCTTCCCTCGACGAGTAGGCCGGTGCGCCATAGGGTGCAGTACGGTTGGAGGGCCAGTTTGCAGCTCGACTTTTTCTCCATTTCACATTTGTTTGTGTGAAGTGCAGTAAAAAAAATCATGCAGTGCACTTGCTTGTCTCATGTAGTGTAGTTTTTCGTATGAAGCAGTAAAAATAATGAACGGATATGTATATTTTGAAGCTCACTTTGTTCTCTCACATTGTCCGCTGTAAACCTCCGTGATTCACTTGTTAAAATCACTTGATAAAACAGTAACCAAAAATATTTTCCCTAGTCTACACGCGTAAAAAATAATAAGTATAAAAAAGACAACAAAAACTCATGCGTTTCACTTTCGGCAGCGCGGCGGTTCACTTTGTGTAGTGTTGCGGTTCACTTACTATGAAAGTATAGTGCAAAAAAATGTTAGGGAGACGGAAAAAAAAGTAATGCAGTTCACTTCTCGCTAGTGTAGCGGTTTACTTATGCCCGAGGTGAAGTGCGTTCCACTTCCTCCCTAAGAAAATTTACGTCTTAATAAAATAAATCATGAAGTTCGCTTGACTTTCTGATGTAGTGCGGTTTTCCGTTTGAAGCAGTGCGTTCTTTCATAAAAAATGACGAAAAAAACTCACAAAAGCTCATCTGAGAAAATTTACGCCCGACAAGAAAATCATGAAGTTCGCTTGACTCTTTGATGTAGTGCGCTTTTCCGTCTAAAAGCAGTGTGGTTTTCTTCCTCGTCTTCAAAAATTTATGTCCCACAAAAAGGAAACCATGCAGTTCTCTTGCCCGTCTAATGCAGTGCGGCATTTCATCCGATGCAGTGCGGTTTTCAGTTGGATGAAGTACGCACGTTGATTTGGGTGTCGCGAAAAATAGAGTGTCCGCCTTTCGGTAAATTTAAAACTGATTTTAAACCGTAAAGAATTAGAGAGAGTGTTCTACATGAAAATATTGCGTCTCGTCCATACCTTTCCAACGGCTTACCGTTTGAATCATTCCGAGCAGCAGTTTGTAAAAATTTCGCGAAAAAGAGCAGCTGCCACTCGTTGTCCGCCACACGATTTTTAAAATTAACTTAAAACCGTAAGGAATCTCAAAAATATTGCAACATATGAAAGTTGCGCCTCGTCCATAGCTTTTCAATGATATATTACACGCCTCATTTCGACAAACGGTTAGAAACTAGAGCGAAAACAGTACCAAAAATTTAAATTTTTTTGAAAAACAAAGTTCCGTGATTTAGTAAATTTGAAACTGCTCTTAAACCGTAACGAATTAGAGAAAAAATTATATATGAAAAAGATGCGCCTCGACGATATCTATCCAACGGCGTATCGTTTGCTTCACTCCGGCGAGCGGTTTAGAAGAAATCGTCAAAAAATACTCGCTACCACTCATCTTGGGACGCGCCAATTTCAAAACTGCTCTTAAACCGCGTGGAATCTTGAAAAGTGTCCAAAATGTCAAAGTTGCGTCTAATCCATAGCTTTTCAACGGTATATTACACGCCTCATTCCGATAAACGGTTAAAAAATTAGAGCGAAAAGAGTACTGAAAAAATAACGCGTGCAATTTTTTTCGACGAGAAGTTCACTCGTGTGAGTACTGCAGCACACTTGGTTCAAAGAATGACGTGCACTTGCGTTCAGCATGCAGTACGGAAGTGGTGTGCAGAATAGTTATTCTGCTAATATTAGCATAATAGACCGTCTGTAATAGAAGTTCATCATCGCATTAAAACCAAAGCACATACATAGTTCTCGTTGAACAACATATAGCTCTCTAGAGCATCTAATTAATTAAACCATACATTGAAACTATGTAAAACATTTCAATGCGAAAACAAATGCGATCATAATCGCAACCAAGGTAACAATTGATCCAATGGCATAATGATACCAAGCCTCGGTATGAATGGCATATTTTTTAATCTTTCTAATCTTCAAGCGCATTGCATCCATCTTGATCTTGTGATCATCGACGACATCCGCAAGATGCAACTCCAATATCATCTTCTCCTCCTCATTTTTTTATTTTTTTCCTTCAAGAAATTGTTTTCTTCTTCAACTAAATTTAACCTCTCGACAATAGGGTCGGTTGGAATTTCTGGTTCACATACCTCCTAGATAAATAAAATATATGTCACGTTGGTCGGCATAATTGTCATAAACAATAAATGAACCAAATAGTTATAAAGATAATATATACAACATCCGAATCATAGACAGGACGAGGGCCGACCGGGGCGGATACCAAAACCATCGCACTAAATAATAAGAAGCAATAATAAAAATAAGAAAATTATACAAGTATCTATATAAACTTACAAGTAAGAATTTTTTTTCCTTTCAGAAAGAAGATAAGAACAAGAGGCTCACCACGGTGGTGCCGACGACGAGATCGGCGCGGGCGATCGACGGCGGTGAAGACGGGGATGAGACGTGATGGAACGCTAAACCTAGACAAATATTGAGGAAAATGGAGCTTGGAGGCCAATCTTGGAGAGGAGAAAGTTAAGTAGTGTGGCTCAGGCATTCCATCGAACACCTCGTGTGCATAGGAGGTGAGCTAGAGCACCACAAAGCTCTCCAACGGCCGGGCAGAAAAAAAGAGGAGTGGAGTGCTCTGCTCGCGGGCGAGGGGTATATATAGGCAACTCATTGGTCCCGGTTCGTGGCATGAACCGGGACTAAAGGCCACCCTTTGGTCCCGGTTCTAGCCATCAACCGGTACCAATGGTGGTGGGCCGGGACCGAGGCCCATTGATCCCGGTTCGTCCCACCAACCGGGACCAAAGGGTCCAGACGAACTGGAACTAATGCCCCCACGAGGCCCGGCAGGTCCCCTGGCCTCACGAACCGGAACCAATGGCCCCATGGGTCCCGGTTCGTGACTGAACCGGGACTAATGGGCTTATTCGGCCCGAACGTATGCCCTATTTTCTACTAGTGTTTGCAGAGGTCGGTACCAGACACCAGGGAGCCTGGCGTCTGGCCCTGGGCCAGATGCGGATGAATGTGGCATCTGGTATTGGAAGTCGGAGAAGGACTCATCCTTGCGGGCTAAACCGACTTTGAGGAGGCTTTTTCTCCAAGATACGACCCCAGGGCTCAACATATAAATAGAGGGGCAGGGCTAGCACCCAGAACACATCGAGATTCACCAAGCTATGTGCCGGCAACCCTATCCCCTCTAGTTTATCCTTTGTCATAGTTTTCGTTGTGCTTGGCAAAGCCCTGCGGAGATTGTTCTTCACCACCACCATCACCACACTGTCGTGTTGTCAGAACTCATCTACTACTTCGCCCCTCTTGCTGGATCAAGAAGGCAAGGAAGTCATCAAGCTGAACATGTGTTGAACACGGAGGTGCCGTACTTTCGGTACTTGATCAGGACGGATCGTGAAGGTGTACGACTACATCAACCGCGTTGATAAACGCTTCCGCTTAGCGATCTTCAATGGTATGAAGATGCTCTCCCCCTCGCGTAGCTATGCATCTCCATGGATAGATCTTGTTGTGCGTAGAAATTTTTTGTTTTCCATGCAACGTTCCCCAACAGAACTCCACTTCTGCTATAATCTACCAAGCAAGGAAGAGAATTAGCTTTGAAAAGCAAAATCATTACAAACATATATAATTATTTATGTACTAATAGCAAGATATACACGTTATCTTTGAAGCTTGTCTCGTATTGTCCATCTGTAACACATTTGGACATGTTCATTTCCTTAGCATAGAGTAGAAAATCTTCTTTAGAAAGTATCTGTACTCTCAGTGCCGAGTAAACATAAAACTATTTCCAAAACTAAGTAAATCCTAATATTGCCATTTTATGCGAATATCCAATTCTGAGCCTGGGCTCATCTGCACCCGATCAAGATATAATTCACTAAAAATTCAAAAAATTCAAAAAAATCAAATTTTTTTTGTGCATGGTAGATAATTTGGTGCGTGATGTGCGCTCCAGATTTTAGAGCATTTGGACAGTTGACTAGCTCTCGAAAAAGACAAATTGGGTCAGAACAATATATGAACAGTACACTATTTAACAGACCCCAAGATTGTTTTTTTTTGTCAAGAGCTATTCAGATGTCCAAATGATTTGAAATTTGGACCGGACATCACACACCAAATTATCTACCATGCCAAAAAATTGGAACTTTTTGAATTTTTTAATATTTATTTTGATTTTTTTTATTCAGCAATGCAGATGCTCCTGGGAGCCAAAACGCCTCACTCCATTTTATGTTATTATTCTCCCGGGGACACGAAGGAATTAAATACTACCTTGTACATCTTATCTTCTCTCCCTCTCCTCTGAGCTCAACCAACTAACCCTTCGGAACCCATTCGTGTCATTATGCATACCATTGTAGAATGGCACATAGATCATGGAAATAATAAAAAATAAAATATATAAGGTTCTCGTCATAGTAAGAAAAATATACATATCCATATCGAAGAAAAGGTAGTTGAGGACCTCTTCCTTCATCGTGAATTTGACCCTCAACATAGGAGAAATTAAATACCAGAAGCAAACAAAAGCAACAAGGAAAATAAAACCTGATCTCTCAAGCAAACAAAACAACAAAAACTAGAAAAAATATACAAACATGTATAAATACTCAATATGTGTTAAGCCTACTGAACAAGGTGTATCTTTGCATATGTTTTGGTAGCATACATCATACCTTATAGATGGTGCATCATCACCACGTTTGACCTGCATGATCCAACCATCTGGGAGCCTATCCGGTGGCTCCTCCGCACCATGTCCCACCTTGTCCTTGACATCTTCTAGTAGTTTCACTTCCTTACCATATGAGATCAAGTATCCTAATTCTGTATGTAGAGTAAAGTATTACTATTCATTTGGGAGTGTGTAAAAATAGGAATAGTGCAGAGAGGAAATACGAGTTGTAAAACATCAAGAGAAAAACAAATCCACTTCCTTACTAAAAGTGATAGATTTGTGTCCATGTATTAAATAATGAGATGTCACATAGACTCTTTTTTTGTGAATCAGATGGACTTTAGACTTGTGTTCATATTTTACTCGTGAAGTGTACCCTCTATTATTGTGTATGTTCATTAGTCAAAAAAAAATAAATGAATGTACATTTGTATTGTATTAATTTTCATTTATTTTTGTGACCAAAGAACTACAAACACTTTTTTATATGTCATGAACATTTTTTAACATTGCATGATTTTTTTGAAGAATGTCATGAACACTTTTAAATGTGTGAACAATTTGTTAAATGGTACCAGCAATATTTTGAATGTCACGAATATTTTGCATAAATGTGTGAACATTTTTATAGTCTCATGGATATTTTGCATAAAATGTTCATGCGGTTCAAAAAAATGTGTTCACACATTTTTAACAGAATATTCATGAGACTTAGAAAAATACTCACACATTTATTAAAAATATTCATGAACTTGGAAAAAGTTTGTACCGCTTAAGAAAAATGTCTGTATGTTTAAAAAGTATTCATTGCATGAGTTAAAATTGTTCATGCAATTTTAAAAACAAATATTCACGACATATAAAACGTGTTCATAACCATTTAAATAATGTTCAAAACATTTTCAAAAAATGTTCACACACTTAAAAAAATTCATGAAGATGTAGAAATTAGTTCACGCAATTTTTAGAAACCGTCGCCCCTTTTTTTTACATAAAGAACATGAGAAAAGGGGGGAAATGAAAATAGAAAACAAAATTTTAAAAAGACAAGAATAAAATCCCAAAAAAGTAGATTAAAACACAGTAGATAAAACACAGAAAGAAAGGAAAAAACCCTGAAAAAGAAACCTTCCAAAAAACGCACAGAAGGATCCCAAAACATGTCAATGTTGTAAATAGAAGCTTCTTAAAGCCACACAAGGAGCTGTTGTGCCGGCTCACCAAAACGAGCGTTGTAGGGGCGTCTAGGTCTTGTATACTACCGAGACCAACGAGACGCTCGCCTGTGCCGTGAGGGGTGGGCAGGCACACTACAGGGAGATCCTATTTAGCGCCCCGCGTGCTGGCAAACGACGCAGGGCGAACCTTCACTTTCCCCGGGCGCCACTTTAGCCGTCCCATTTACAGGACTGGTCGCCCCTTTACAGGATTCAAAAGATGCTCGCGCATAAAAAAATCTTTGCGGATTTAAAAAAAAATGTTTGTGTTTCCAAATTTTGTTTGGAACTTAAAAAAAATCAGTTTTCAAAAATTGTTCACATATTCGTGATCTCAAAATTTATTCAAATTTTAAAAAAAGCGGAATAAAAAAGGTTTGGAATTCCAATAATTATTTTCATTTCCAAAACAATGTTCAAAATTTAAATTTTCTAAAATTTTCAAGAAACGTTCGAAAATGTGTAATTTATTTTAAACGCGGTGCTTAGGTAAAAACTCAATTGGAGACTTTTGCTGGAGTGGCTAGTGCCATAGGTTCACGACCGGTAATTCTCAACTTCGATTCCTGGCAGCATTTCACCCTTTTCTGCCATTTTTACGTCGAATAGGAGCTCCCGTCGCTAACCAGTGACCTGCCCGCGAAATAGGATCCCCGCCTACTACACCCTGTGACCGCTAATCTGGTTGAATTGGCTATGAACCGCTAAAAAAAGGTTAGGTACTGATTTTATATTTGCCCAAACAAATCTATAATTTTGCATGACTCAATTTTTTTTACAACTTTGTTATTTTCCTTTAATTACAATTGTTCTATATTTTTCCTACTTGCTTAAATTTTATAAATATACAAAATATAATAAAATATTCATCATGTATTATAAAATATTCATAACATATCCATAATGTGTTTGAATTTTCATGGCCTAATTAAAAAATGTTCGCCGTGTGAGAGTTCTTATATATGAATTAAAAATATTCATCATTTTTACCAAATGCTCATCGAGTTTCCGAAAATGTTTGTACCATTAGAAAACATTGTTGACGAAATTAAAAAAAATGTTAACACATTTAAGACATTATTCATGTCATTTCAAAAATATTCATGATGGTTCTAAAAAAGTTCATGAAATCTAAAAATTTATTCGCATAATTTTTGAAAAATGATCATGGTATATGAAAATATAATTATAACACTTAATAAAATATTCACATGTCTAAAAATATGTTCAGAAAATGTAAATTTTGTTACCACAATAATTTTTAAGTGTACGTCATATAAAAATGTCTACTTTTTTAACCAAAAAACGAAAAAAAATAAAATAAACATAAATAAAAAATTAGCAAAATAAGAAATAATTAGAAAAAAAGGAGGGAAAATATATCGAAAAATAAATATTCAAAGTAAAGCAGAAAATAAAAATAAAAAACTGGCATAGAAAAACAAAGAAAAAAGGCCGTAGAAGGTTAAGACCAGGAAAAAAGAACCGCTCTCAACTGTAGCTTAAAAGCTTCCCAAGACCAATTTATTGGTCGTGTCACTCGGACATACATTGTAGGCAAGGGACCCATAGGTCGGGCAAAGAAAGAGATAGAGGGTGTGTTTGGATGTTGCCGCTGCTCGCCCTACCAGATCATTGTCTTGCCAAAATATTGGCGCAAAATAAAACTCCGAAGTAGCATCTGTCCGTGCAAGCCAAATTTTTGGCCGGCAATCAAACAAGCGCCTACCCTTTCGTCAATTACCAATTTTTTGGCTTGGCTGCCGAAGGCAGCAATCCAAAAACACTCATAGTCTGGTGGTTCCCATCGCCACAAGGATCCTCTGTAGTTGACCGTCCCATTATTATGTACCCTAGGTTTCTCATATGTTTTATTTGGTCTTTTTCACTTTTTATTTTATATATTTTTAATATCATATTCTAGTATGTATGCACAACAATGCACATTTTAACATTATGGGATGATTTTTGGTACGAAACAAAACTTAGACTTGCTAATAGATTCAAGGTAAAAAAGTTGTTGATGTATAGGTGTAGAAATAAATTATCTTGTAAAGAAAATTGGAATTAATAAATGCAATCCCCACAAGTTGTTAACAGTGAATCCCGCAAAAAAAATTAATACATAAAACATTTTAAAAATAGAATTTAAATTTATTATATTTTTTTTGAGCAACTGCACCATTTATTAAAAGTTCAAACACATGGGGATACAGATTATTTCGGGCAAAATACTAAGCCACAAATGGCGCCCGGGGCTAAGAGAGGCAGCTGCCTTTGCTAAAGCATGTGCTTCTCCATTATGCTTCCTATTCTCATGCAGAAACTTCACATCCTGAAAATGACTCCTCTCATGCTTGATATCTTGTAGAATAGAAAAATATCGGCAAGGAACTTCGTCTTGTATGTCCCTTACTACCTCCAGGCAATCTGAAGCCACACAAATCGATTGGACCTGCAAATCCGAGGCGAGGGAGAGGGCCTCGCAACATGCTTGTGCTTCGAGTATATGTTTCTACCCCAAAACCATTTTTTTGGCTTAACATGGCTGCAACATGGTTGGCCAAAGAGGATTCAGTATGGCCCAGGTCTCTTGAGAAGGATCAGGTGTTCATTCTAGAACATGCTGGATGCAGGAACCATGTACTGTACACTGCAAATCCCACTACTTTCAGCCGTTGGATTTCAGACATAAATGGTTAGGATTGATGGCTAGCTCCTATTCAAAACTGCTACACTATATAGTAGTATAATGTATATATGTATTTCATATATTACTTTACTAAAAAAAATTAACAACATTCGCCATGTATTAAAAAATGTTCATGAATATAGAAATTTGTTTGTACAATTGGAAAATTATGTGTGCCATTCAGAAAAATGTTTGTGTCCTTCAAAAAATTTCACATGTTCAAAATATGTTAATGACATTTTTATACAAATGTGCAGAAATGTAAAAAAATAATTCACATTTTTTAAAATGTGTGCACCATTCATAAAAATTATCCATGACATTTTTTCACGTGTTCAAAATTATCCATGACACTGAAAAATACTCATGAAATGTAAAACATGTTCGTGCAAATTTAAGGGTTGTTCACAATGTAAAATATTTGTGCTATCTAAGAAATGGTCATAAACACTTAAGGGATATTCACACTTTATAAAAATACATGATTGTTTTCAGAAAAGTTCAACATGTGTTTAAAAATGTTCATTGTGTATTAAAATTGTTCAATTTTGCATTTGACAAATGTTCAACATGTATTCAGATAAATGTTTAGCGTGTATTTCAAAAAAAACTCAGCTTATATCTAAAAAATGTTCAACGTGTATACTGAAAATGTTCAAGGTGTACTCAAAAATTTGACATGTATTTTTGAAAACAAAAAAAATCCAACTGCAAAAAAAGGAAGTAGCTGGAGAAAACACATAAAAAGAAAAAGGATCACATTGAACTTTCCCAAAACCGCTTGTGCACAACTTATGTTGTGCCCGTCCTGTTGGGTGAAGTCTACAGTCGAGCGCTACTACCGTCACGTGCCGTAAGCGAATCATAGGATTTGCGTACTTATAGGCAATCGACTCGCTTGACAAATGTTCCTCATTTGTGGAGGCTACGCTTTTTGTTGATGTCCCAATGTGGAGGAAGATCTTCTAGCTGATCCTTTTCGTGTATTACATTGTTTACCGGTCTTTTTTACTGCAATACGGAGGTACTTTGCTAGCTGACCTATCTTCATGTTTTACATTGTTTACAAATATTGTCCCATATTTTAGTTTTCTCTTCCTTTCAATCAAACAAAGGAGGAAACATGCATGCACTGTGTTTAGTTTCCTCTTCGTGTTCCTTTGAGGAGTTTTTTTTTCCTAAAACAGTGCAGACGCATTTTGAATTTGATGAAATTGCCACAAACGCCTTTATAGTCGTCAGGAACGTCAGTGAAAGCGTCAACTTATTTTAAGATTATACATGATTTACCATTTGGGGGTGGGGGTTGCAAATTTTGTGGTACTCGCAAGGGAAGCGATGGGGAAAAAAATCCATCACCATGTGTTCAAGCATTTATTTTTAACTAAGATACCTGTTGATATTTGCAATCATACCAAAGAGTAAACTACGAATAAAATTGATGGTATGGTCCAAGATTGCAACTGCAACTTATGAACGCATGCATTTATCATTCAAACAAGGTTAGAGAGCACCCTACTAAATTGACTGCACCATTTTGAGTTGCTTTATTTACAAGGCATCGATGTTGGATCATGTGGGAAAAAACATTGGCATGCAAGCTCACGGGAGGCTGTAAGAAAATTATCTAACGAGGTTACAAAATCTTTATATATATATATATATATATATATATATATATATATATATATATATATATAGTGGTGCTATTCATCACTCAGGGTGCAGAATAAGTTATTCTTCACCCGAGGTAATCTTACAGTCACTTCATAATTAAATTACGTTTGGAGTTCAAATAGTTACATTCCTATTGATTCACTACGTAAAATTTGATATAAGAAAAAAAATATAGGTCATAAGACAAGAAAATTTGGAGTTCATGTATATTTTACACTATGTTTTTACGTTTGTAATTTTACATAACATAAAAAAAATTACGGTGATTGTTTGTTTTCTTACGATCTCTTTTTACGTCAGAAATAAGACAAAACTTACGAAACGTAAAATTACAGTGCATTGGCGGTAAAATAGTAGGGGTGAAGAATAACTATTCCTCACCAAAGGTGACGAATAGTCAATCCCTATATATTGTTTTTTTAAGAACAGAGTAGAAGTTACTGATTTTGGATAAACTATATTTTGTAAGAGTATCTACAACCGGGCGCCTCAAACCCGCCTCATACGCCCGGGCGGGCCATCCGTTCATTGCCCGGTCACGTTTTTTCGAACCAGACGGGCTCCTTAAATGGGCGTCAAACACCCGGGCTGATTGGGCTGGGTAAGGGGGCGCTCGAGTACGCCCGAGCATGCCCGCCACGTCAGACCCGACAGCATGACCCCACCCAAAATTGCATCAAATCCATCAAACCCTTCTTCCTCCTCCTGCCGCCCTCCAATCTTTCCCGCGCCCGGACCCTCTCCTCCTGATCTGGAGAAAATCGATAGATTCAGAAACTATGAATCTCCACCCTTGCTCCCAATCCTCACCTCTGGTCCTGATCCAGCGCCGGCGATGTCGTCCAGCCCAACCCACACCGCCGCAACGGAGACGCAATCCACCTCGTCCGTTGGCGGGGTCAATTCGTCGGTTGCGATTTGCAAGGCGAAGAACGTCGCCCGCAAGTTGCAGCGACGCCGACAGTGAGATAGGGAAGCGGCGACATTGCAGGGAGGTTCAGACGTGGTGGAGCAGTTGTCTCCTCCGCTACGCCCGGATCCTCGCACCCCTTCCCTCCGAGCGCTGACGTGGATTACGCCGTCCGCCCCCCTTGGGACAAAGGATGATTCGACTGTGGCTGGGCCATTCCGGTCAGCTTTCTGCGCACACAGATGCCAGCGGTCGACGTGTGTAGCTCGCCTCAGCCGTTCGGGCACGGATTAGCACGTGCATCGGCAATGCCCGGGCTGCCCTCGGCAAGTTCGACGGAATGACCGAACAAGAGTCTGTTTGTTTTCTTTGCTCCTGTCTGATCAGATTTTAGCATAGACGACTAGTTCATTTCGCACTTGATGAATGCCTGCAAACCATAATCATGTAGGAGGCGTTCTTGTCGAACATGATCAATGACAATGAAGATTCGAACGAAATGGAGTATGAGTTAGAGGCCACCACCGCATTTGAAGTTGGGACAACATCCGATCCCAATCCGAGCAAGAAGAAGAAGAAGACCAAGACACCGAAGGCAAGAGGTCTAGCATTCTCAAGATTTGAGGACATCTTGTTGGTCAAAGCTTGGTTGGCCACAATGATGGATCCAATATGCGGCACCGAGCAAAAGGGGAACACATATTGGACGAAGATTTGGAAGGAGTATCATGAGCAAAAGGAGTATGTGGAGCCGCATCCTATCGTTACCACCTGCAATGTGGCATCTCTCCAACATCGTTGGGGGATCATTCAAGGGGAAGTGAATAAGTACGTCGGCTACTACTCACAAGGGATCAAACGCCCTCAAAGTGGGATGGGAGTCCCAACTCACGTAAACTCGATTGCCTCATCTTGTCGTCCATTGCATATGCTTCTTGTGTTTGCATTCTCGCACTCATACATATGTTGTTTTCTAGATGGCGGTGGCGGCCACTTTGTATCACAAGGTGGAGAAATAAGCCATTTGCTTTTAGGCATTGTTGGGTCATATTGAATGCCAAGCCGAAGTGGAACCAACTTGTGGCCGACCTCAAGTCCGGCAAGAAGAGGAATGATGGCTCAAGCTCGAACCAATCAATTGGGCTGGATTATGAAGATGATGATGTTGTCGCGACAGATGGAATAGCCACCGTGCCAAAGGACAACCGTGAAGTCTTGGGAAACAAGCGGGAGAAGGCATGTGCTGCCCGTGATGCCGCAGCTACCAAAATGTCGTCCACATGGACGGGCATTCCTTCGGTGAGGGAGAACAAGAAAGAGGAGAGGCAACTCATGTTGGATGCGCAAAAGGAAAGGATGGAGTGAGACCGGAAGAGGGCGGAGAAGAAACTCGAAATTGAGACGGATAAGATCAAGTTGGAGAAGCAACAAGCGGCGATCAAATGGGAACTCGAGAAGCCAAGACATTTGGCGACATAGAGCTTGAGAAGGAAAGGTTGCAACTCGCACGGATGCGGAAGATGCGAGGATCATGCTGGTGGATGAGACCCTCTTGGATGAGCATGCGAAGAAGTGGCTTGTGGACAAGAAGATGAAGATCAAGGACCGTAGGAAGTGCGAGGACGGCTCGGACCAGATGCAGGCGTAGGAGGCAGCCTGGATGCAGGCGGAGGAGGCTGCCCGGATGCAGGCGGAGAAGGACGAGCAGGACGCATTCTGCCTGGAGCCAGTGGCGGAGGCAGGGGGACCAGCAGGGGCCCTGCCCCCCTGACATTAGGACTTCGCTGCTAATTCAGTGATGAACAGTGCATAATTAGAAATTATTTGATGCTTAAAGTCTTATTTTTCTATGCTTTGGCCCTCCCTAACCTGTTTTGACTGCAATCGCCCCTGATCCAAATTTTCTGGCTCCGCCACTGCCTGGAGCACGACGCATTCCGCTCGGAGCAGGTGCTCGGCCAGTGATCTGAGTCCATCCATCACGCTCGGACATTGATTTCATTTTGCCATGTATGTTTTGTTGAACTATGATTTGTTTTGCTTTGTTTCAAACTTTTGCATTCAGACAGTTTGTATCGTATGATCGACGTACATGAATTGCATGGATTTGAGGATCAAAATTTGTGAGATGGATGTGCGGCGCAATATTTGAGGGGTGCCCGGTCAATCCCCAGGGAAGCACTCGGGCGTGTCCGCGAGCGTTGAAGGGGCCGGATTTGCCAAGTGCCCAAGTCCAACTGTAGATGCTCCAAGGTTCACTATCAACTTTTTTTTGGAGACGGTAGAGGGAGGCACTATCAAATGTGCTTGGAGCAATGACCATCAATCAAGATGGTCAAAACGAAGATTCACGCATTGGCATAGGCAACATAGTACAAGCTGATCGCCATGCATGCAACCTGATCAGACCAATCCGCGCCGTCGACCCGCCATGTCGGTTCAGTGGACGGCTCAGATCCACCGTCACTCCTCCGTCGTCCCAGATATATCGAAAGAACGAGCCGAGCCGCCTCCAGATCTCACCAGATCGATCCTCGAAAATCTCTTCTCCCCCGAGCTCGACCACCCCAAACCCTAGCAGCCATGGCGACGGAGTCGGAGCCCGCCGCGGCGCCGCGCCTGCTCCTGGGCCCGCCCCTGATCCGCGCCGCGCGCCCATCCCCCGACTCCGGCGCCGCCACCGGCGACGCGTTGCACCCGTTCGTCGACCTCCTCGACGCGGCCTTCAACGCACCGTCGGAGGCGGCCCTCAAGGCGGCGCTCAAGCCGCGGAGGGCGCTCACGGAGAACTGCTCCGCCACGTACGCCAACTCGGGCAACCCCTGCCTCGACTTCTTCTTCCAGGTGGTCCCCGACACGCCCGCCGACCGCGTGCGCCAGCTCCTCGCCGCCGCCTGGGCGCAGGACTCGCTCACGGCGCTCCGCCTCGCCTGCAACCTCCGCGGCGTGCGCGGCACCGGCAAGTCGGACAAGGAGGGCTTCTACGCCGCCGCGCTCTGGATGCACGAGCACCACCCGCGCACGCTCGCCTGCAACGTCGCCGCGCTCGCCGAGTTCGGCTACCTCAAGGACTTCCCCGAGCTGCTGTTCCGCCTCCTCCGCGGCCCCGACGTGCGCGCGGTCGCCAAGGCCGGCGCCGAGGCCGACAAGGCGCGCAGGAAGGCCAAGGGCCTCGCCAGCCAGCGGGAGGAATTGAGGGCTAGGCTCGCCAGCCGCAAGCTCGCCCGCGAGCTCGCCACCGTGCCTGCCAAGGCCACCTTCGGTGACTTCCTCTCCGCCGCGCTCTCCAAGTTCGGCAAGGGCAGCAAGCCCGTGGAGGTTGTCCCGGTCCAGGAGCCCGCGGAGGTGCAGAAGCCGGAAGCGATGGAGGTGGACCAGAAGAAGAAGACAGCGGCGAGTAAGCCGCGGCGGATGTCGAAGAAGGTACGCACGGTTGCCAAGCTCGCCGTGCAGTCGTTGGAGACGTACTACGGAGACCGTGCCTACCGCTTCCTGTTCGACGCTGTCGCCGACTTCTTCGCCGCGCTCCTCACCTCGGACCTCCAGCAGCTGGCCTCCGGCGGCAAAAAGAGGAAGATCGGGCTCGCCGCCAAGTGGTGCCCCACTCCAGGCTCGTCCTTCGACCGCACCACGCTGCTCTGCGAGGCCATCGCCCGCCGCCTCTTCCCGCGTGACTCGGACCCCGAGCTCACCCAGCTCTCGGAAGAGCACTACGCGTACCGCGCCCTACACCGCCTCCGCCGCGAGGTGCTCGTGCCGCTGCGCAAGGTGCTGGAGCTCCCGGAGGTGTACATGAGCGCGCAGCGGTGGTCGGAGCTGCCCTACATCCGCGTCGCCTCAGTGGCCATGCGGCGCTACAAGTCCCTCTTCAAGAAGCACGATGAGGAGCGCTTCGACAAGTACCTGGAGGACGTGGAGGCTGGCAAGGCCAAGATCGCGGCCGGCGCGCTCCTGCCGCACGAGATCGCCGCGGCCGCCTACCGCGGCCAGGACGACAATGTGTCGGAGCTGCAGTGGCGCCGCATGGTGGACGACCTCCGTTCCAAGGGGTCGCTGCACAACTGCATCTCGGTCTGCGACGTGTCCGCGAGCATGAGCGGCACCCCGATGGAGGTGTGCATCGCGCTGGGCGTGCTCACCTCGGAGCTCAGCGAGGAGCCGTGGGCCGGCAAGGTGATCACCTTCAGCGAGAACCCGGAGATTCACCTGATCAAGGGCAAGACCCTCCGCCAGAAGATGGACTTCGTGCGACGCATGCACTGGGGCGGGAGCACCAACTTCCAGGGGGTGTTCGACCAGATCCTCCGCACGGCGGTCGAGGCGAGTCTAGCGCCGGAGAAGATGATCAGGACCGTGTTCGTATACAGCGACATGGAGTTCAATATGGCGTCAGGGAGCGCCTACGCCGCCTACTACAGCCGGCGGGAGTCGGTTCCGTGGGAGACTGACTACGAGGTGATCTGCAAGAAGTTCAGGGACGCTGGCTACGGCGACGTGGTGCCCCAGATCATCTTCTGGAACCTGCGTGACTCGCAGTCGACGCCAGTGACATCGACCCAGCCTGGGGTGGCCATGGTGAGCGGCTTCTCCAAGAACTTCCTCAAGATCTTTCTGAAGAACGACGGGGTGGTGAACCCTGAGGCCATCATGATGGAGGCCATCGCCGGCGAAGAGTACCAGAAGCTCGCCGTGTACGACTAGATCCATGCATTGTCAGTTGTCATCATCAGCTTAGTTTGTCTGTCGTGCTGTTGGATCAGCTTGTTTTCATAACTGTGAACAGCAGACTTGCTGTGCTTGATTAGCTTCTTTTCTGAAATAAAACCAAAATCATGCTTGACCGGAATTGTTTTGCTTTATCCAATGTACTGATCGATCATCATTTGGAGTGCATGCATGAATTAATTGACCGTGCCTTCTGAATTCCCAACAGCTTCAGCTGCCCATGTTGTTCTTGGTTAGCATAGTCTTTTGTGCATTCGTACCTTATTACCTTGGTTGCTTTCCAATGTCCTTACGAATTCTCTTGATTGCAATGGTATATACTGGCATAGGTAGAAGGTGCATGTATGCACTGAATTGAAGGCTAATTTACAATTTCAAATTCTTATGTTTATGCATGCCAAGAATGCAGAAACTTACCTGAACAGATTGCTTTTTGATTTCCCATCATCGGAGAGTATGAAGGAGTGATTTCTGAATTCTGGGTAGCTAAACTGTCATGGGTGTTTGGTTAGCTTATTTTCTGAATGAATTCGGACATGGTAAAAGTTGTCCGAACTGTCGCCTGTTTTATCATCATCATGCCACTAATGCGGAAACTTACTCATCGTTCATGTGTGCATTTGGGTTTCTCTGTTTTATCATGCATCTTTGGCAAATTCATTCTGTAGTGCAGGAACACGTTTGTAAACAGTTTCCTTAGCCTGCACATCCTGTATGCATGTATGTGGTTGGTACTGTTATTAATCTGTAACTGAGCCGAAAGGCTGAAGCTAGATGCAGAATCTCTCTTATGTAAAAAAATTCCATGCTGGTTAACTTCACACTTAACAGTGGAATTACTAAAACTAAATTTTGGCGAACAGTGGTACAAATAAAATGGATATACGCAGTAGCATGGCCTTGTCAACATCTGCAGATGCTGATCTCTCGAAACAAGTTGCTCTCATCCGCCCTCCCCTGTTCAAGTGCTGTACGTGCTCCTCCAGTGTTATTGTAGTGCATGAATGAATTTCTGAATTTCTAACAGCTTACTGTTGTCGCGTTTGATTTTCTGAATCCAGATCGAAATCATGTTTGTAATTTTTGCTCTCTCTCTCTCAGTTGTACTTGTATGCTTGCTCTGTTTGTTAGTCTTCTTTTCAGAATCCAAACCAAAAGTCATGCTAGCAATTTTTGCTGTTGAACATGTTGCTTGAGCTGGAGGATGATTGGAATGGCCTCTAATTTACTGAGTCTTTTGATTACTGGCATAGGTGGAGAGCTGCATGTATGCACTGAATTCAGGGTTCAGATTAGAAGTGAGATCCTCAGTTACGGCATGCCTAGACCGCAGAAACTTTTTTTTTTTGAGAGCCGCGCCAATGCAACTTTGGCAGAGAATGGATGACTTGTATTGTCTTCAGTCACAGAATGAATGAAATAAATGACTTTGAGTGGGGATGGATGTTTTTTATTTATTTATCATGCAACTTGGCAGTGTAATTCTACAGAAACACTTTTGGCAAACACACTGTCTAGGTTGCCTGTACATCGATCCTCTATGCATGATACGGTTAACCTGTCAGTTTATTCTAAAAGCTGAAGCTACAGTAATAGCCATCCATAGATTTGAGTAATTTCGAGTAACATGTTGAAGCCTCGAGACCAGCCGCGTCAAGATATGCTGTCGATCTGACCTGGTGACCCTTCTTCGTGTTCATTGATGGCCAGGTCGACCTGACGGTCATGCTTCTCTCCTTGAGTGCTGATGGACCATCCTTTGGAGCGCTCGAATGAATGAATTAGCTTGAATCTAAACTGATTACCTTTTTTTTTCTTCTGAAATTGAACCAGGTCGATAGATTTGTGCTATGTCTTTTATCTTTCTTAGGTATGTTGTAGCTCACATGCATTGAGATGTATTTATATTAGTCGACACGCGCAACAAAATTATGACCATCGGTCAAATTTAGAGAAAATTTTACAAATGCATTGATGCTTCCTTGAGTCTACTAATAATAGGCTTGTAATGTGTTTTTTTTACTGGAAAGTCATTGCAGCCTCTACATTCTCAATTATTGGACATGCGGATGACTTTCCTAGCCACAAATGGCGTCCAGTAGGAAGAGACGAGGCTGCCTTTGCCAAGGCATGAGCCTCAAAGTTTGCCTCCCTACTTTCAAAAGAAACTTAACTTCTACAAAGTCTGTAGCTAAATTTCAGTTGGCTGAAACACTTTATATCTCAGCCGTGCTTAGCCCTTATTGAGAGAGATGTAGCTTCGGTCACCTCTGGCGCAGTGCTACTGGGCCAGCCCAGTATGGTAGCTTCCACACAAGTTTTCTTTTCTCTGTGCTTCTCTTATTAATTTTTCACTGTTTGCATCGATTTCCTTTGATTTCTATCCTTTTTCTTCTTTTTCTTCGCTTTTCTATGGTTTTCTTTCTTTGATTTTCACCATATTTTTTTGATTTTTTGTTTCAAACAATGTCACATTCTTCATACACATTTTACATTTTTTGTATACTCAGAAATGTTTTTATGCATGTTTAACAATTTTCCAAGTATAAGTTTCGAGGTCTATTTTTCATACACATTGTACATTTTTGGTATAATTTTTTTATACATGTTCAACATTTTTTTCAAATACATATTTTAGAACACATGTTAAACATTTTACACTTACGCGCTGAAACATTTTTTGAATGATACAATGTTTTTTACATTGTATAAACATGTTTTTAAATGTAAATATATTTTTAAATACATGAATCTTTTTTAAAATGCAACATATATTTTTTGAATGATATGAATTTTCAGAATTAGACGCACTTTGTTTCATATGTCCAACATTCATTAATGTTTCATGTACACTTTTTGAAACACGTGAATATTTTTAGAATGCAATAAACATTTTTTGAATGATAAAGAACTTTTTTAATTACATGAATTTGATTTTTTTTCAAAATGTCACGCACATTTTTTTGAAATGCGTGGCCATTTTTTAAATATCACCATTTTTCGAATGCTATCAACATTTCTTTACACAGCCAAAAAGTTGACACCGTGTTCCATTTTTCAAATCCATGGTGCAAATATTTTTTAAGTACATTAAGTTTTTTGGAAAGTTTGTATTTATAATATTTTAAAAAATATATATAAATGAATAAAAGCTGATGTATGTATAACTGTGTGATTAGGGACCGGCATATTTAAGGCGTCCGTGAGACGAGACGTGCTTGTGTATGCGGGCGAGACACAACCGATCCCCGGCTCCAACAGTGTGTTTACCATTCGGTCATGGCAGAGAGGGGGCTTTTTAGGGGTTGTTATGGGTTTGTGGGTGTGCGGGACGAGCTGGAGGGGTGACAGAGGCATTTTTCAGCGTTATCTACTGGACTGTGTTTTATATTGCATTTTCCTTTTTAAGTACGGTAGGGTGGGAGGGGGGGGGGCACACATCCACTTTTTTTTTCGCTTTCGGTTTTCATTCTTTCATATCTTTTGAACCAAAATTCCAAATTAAGTTTCGTTTTTATATTTGTGTTTCTGGTGACAAGAGCTTACAAATGAGAACCATTTCGAACCCATTTTGACGAGTTTTTAAAATTTTCATTAAGTTTCATCTTCTGAAACTTAGTATGAGCAACCCACAAAATCGTAAGTTTCAGAATCTACGGCCAACAAACTCGTAAGTTTTAAGTTTCAACTCTAAAACTTGGTAGGATCGATTGACAAAATCGTAAGTTTCAGAAGCTATGACCGACAAAATCGTAAGTTTCAAAAACTAAAACTTAAAACTTGTTGTGCCCTTGTGCGAGGATCGAACAACTTTGCGAATCACGAGGCATCAAAACGGCTGGCATGGCGGGTAAGGTGTGTGCCCTGCATCTACATGCACCTGCAATTTTCCGAGGGTAGGGGGAGGGATTATACTACGGCTTCTCTACATAGATTTTCTTTAGGGGACTCTACATAGATTTTTAGTCTATGTTTTTAGGACATGCCTAGCCTGCAAGTGTATGGCACGGTAAGGGCTCAACTTTCAATCGTAGTTCTGTTGGGACAATTAGAAGATTTGCTCACAACTTATTTTGCATCTTGAATGCCACCTTACACATTGAAAGGTGTATGCCATCTTTTAAATACGTGATGAACATTTTCAAAAAAATACTTCCAACATTATAAAATGAATATTAAATTATTATTGAAAATGTGAATGGAATAATCAAACAAAAGAAGGAACAATGTTGCTTGGTAAAAGAACAAAATGATAGAAGAAGAAATAACAAAAACCCGTAAATACTAGAAAAATAGAACATAGTAGAAAGGAAAAGCATTGAAAATAAATAAATGGAAGCAAATGAATGTTTTACTTACCTAGGATCGAACCTGTGACATGAAGGTAAGAACCGATCCTGTGGTGGCCGAGGGCCTTTCGTGCCTTTTAAAACATAGAAGTCAGTCATAGGAGCTTAAAGGTTTGGTTGTGGCACCGTTGGCACCAGAGGTGTGCCACCTTTTAATTGCGGATGACATTCATTCGTTCTTGAAGGCATGTGGGGAGTGCAAATGCAACAAGGAGTGCTTTAAATGATTACGATCGAGCTTTAGGGCAAGAAGTTAATGTGGATAAATCTTTTGTACTTTTGGGCAAGGGGCGTTCCAATGAGCTGAGAAATAGATAAACAATGTACTCAAAGGCTACACTGAATCATTAAGTGAGAATTATTTGGGGCTGCCTTCTGATGTGGGCAGAAAACGTTTAAATATCTTAAAGATAGAATATGTAAAGGGTTCAAGTTGGATGGCAAGAATGTTACCGACCGAGGGGAAGGAAGTGTTGATCAACTCAATTTCTCAAGTAGTTCCCACTTATTCAACAGTTTTTTTCGGCTTTCCCGTGTATGATCTCAAATAAAGTCCATGCTTCAAAATTTCTGGTGGGAAAGTAAGGGTGGAAAGATGAAGACATGTTGGCATCATGGGACACAATGACTAAACCAAAATCAATGGAGAGTCTTGGCTTCCAGGATTTCAAGTTATATTATTTGGCTGCTCTCCATTGCTAATGACATGGCAAGTGGTGGGTCCCACAGAGGAGGAAACAAGTGAAAGGATACGGCAACGAGGGGCTAACCTAATGGCTAGTCACTTATAAGGCGTGCAGGGGTATGTGGCTAAATTTTCTAGAAGCATTAGTGTCATAGCCACAATTTGTGAAAATCTAGTGGTGACCATCGAATGATATTGACTTTGGATAGTGGCATAGACCGAATATTCCCTTAATCAATACCATGAGAATGTAATACATGTGATTAAATTTTTGAAGGATTAACTGAAACATTTTAATCATCACATTAAGTAGGCGAGGCCTTTCTATCCCCTTTATCTAGAACCCACAGTTTAGGGAATATATAGTTTGTAGTTACTCACTCGCTCTGGACTCCCTTGCATCTTTCATAAATACGCGGTGTAAATTGTATGTGCTTCTCTAATGTATGAGTGCGGTGCGCCCATACACTAGCATAAAGTATTGCATAATCTTAATACCAGGCTCATACTAGAATACCAAATGTTCATTGATCAAGGTGCAATATTATTTAAATTGTCTGAAAGGAGCTAAAATACAAAGTAGGGAGCATCAAAATTAATGCCAACCCGCAGAAATCATGTTAACTCCTAAGGTTGTTGCAGCAAAAAACATTTTGGACATCTAATATGAAACACCGCTCTTTAAGAGGATGATTAATACTTTTTACTTAAACTATACTAGCACAAATGCCCGTGCGTTGCAATGGGAGAAAATAAATATCATACATACCTAACTCAGTAAGCATGTCATCTTCGGCAGTGTCTCGTAATGGTGTCATACCACCCAAATCCTCCCCATACGTCCGGAAGAACAGTCCGGTCACTGTCCAGACAGAAAAGAGAGGGGGGAAAAAGCCAACTGGACCTTCACTTTGTCCTCATATGACCGGTCAGTCGCAAATCACCATATCTCACATCAAATATGAGGGGGATATGGGGATTTCCGGAAAGCCATTCACGTAGGATGTAGCCCACACGGGGCCATTTTTTCTCTTTCTTTTCTCTCTCTTCATCTCCACCAATCACATGCAATTTACCAGACAATTCGAAACCAAAGTAAGAAACATGGTTGTGTCCATGCACAAATAGAGATGCATATTTATTTCAGCTGTCAATATTTATTGTGCAAAATATATACCTTGAGGATCCTTATGCATATCAAGCAATATTGTCCCTTTCTTTTACAGTTAATATACTTGAAAAGTGAAGTTGTGAGCATAACTTGCTTCTCCTTCTATTTGATTTATATATGTACCATTTGTTTGGAGGACATGGCTTTGTTTGGAGCAGAGAGCTGGACCCGAGATAAAAACTGAATAAGAGACATAGAATCATACAACTTCCTAAAAATCAGCCTTTCTAGAAAAAATAGCAACAACTTGCCGTACGTGCAAGTACCCGCAGTTCCAACTCATCCTGGGGGGAGGAAGGATACATAGCACCAGTCCCTCCTCGTAAGGCTTTGTTCGGTTAATCCTCTCCCCAAGAGGATTGGAGGGGATTGGCAGGGATTGGTTCATATTTTGACTTAGAAGAGGTTTAAATCCCCCTCAAACCCCTTTAATCCACTCGGATTCACACGCAACCGAACAAGGTCTAAGGAGGCGCAGCGACGGGGATCTCGACTGTGGCGGTGTTTTTTTCTTCTGAGCAACAACGGTGGTGTGTGAGTGCTAACTGCGGAGGGACATTCCTTTATGTACCAGGACTGGGTTGGAGCATGGAGAAGGGAGATACCAAATTCACAATAAATTGCAACAAACCGAAAGGCTGCAAGTACGTACATTATCCTCCTAGATAAATCTAGTAATGTTTATTGTGTTGTCATGATTCCCAAAAAAAGGTGTGTTGTCATGAATAATAATAAATTATTTCTTGAAGAACCTACTGCAAGCCTTTTCTAAAGAGAACTTATATAAATCACGGATTTAACCAGCTGGATAAAGTCACTGTCACCATCCCCAAAAGGTTAAACCACTGTTGCGTTTGGCATGGGTAGCAAGCTTGTGGGCTCCCAAGTTGCACTCAATGTCAACCTTCTGATTTTGGAAGCCTTCCGACGCCCGGCTAGCAATCCTAGCTCACCTTATCACAGTGATCCCACTATCTCAATCCTTTGGTAGCTCTTTCATTTAAATTCATCAGCACGACACCACAATCGTCTCAGCCACGACAGGCCCTGGTATATGGTGCGTATTTGGTTCAATCCCTGTAACAGTGCAGCCACTTCTGTTTCTTATGCCTCTATGCAGTTTTCCAGACGTCGCTCACAAAATAAAAGAACCGTGCATGGACGACCATCTCTTACAATAGCCCCATCACTTCCTTGTCCCATTGCCGCCATAAAAGAACCATCCACGTTCAGTTTAATCCAGTCGTCACTTGGAACAGTGCACGCATGTTTCAGTGGCGCCGTTGAACTCTCAGGTGGAGGGTTTACTCTGACTATAGTGGCCTTCCCTTTTTATGAGAATCATTGGGCACTTAATTCATTAACCGACGCAGGTACTGTCGATCGCCTGAACGATATCACCGCTAATAAGCCATGCTCTATCCTGCACCGTCCAATCACATGATGCATGTCCAAATATTTCTCTGGATGCAGATGGTGAAGACTGAAGAGCTGCAGCATGACAAGATCATCTCACTTACCTGACTTAGAAACGGAATTATGAAAACAAAGCCAAATAAACGATGTAGAGAAGTTGGGGAGTGTCCTACTGACTTGGGTTGGTTGGTTGATGGACGTGGTTGAAGACACTGACGTGTAAATCATGGTCGTTGCTCAGCGGAGGGCTAGATTTTTTTAACTTACGAGTGACAGTGGGTAAATATTATCAACTTTTAGGGGCACTTTTAATGACGGTGAGCGGGCGGGCAGAAGCAATAGCCGCTTTATTATTAAGGAAAGATATATTTGACTCACTATGTATATGTGACCAACATTACAATCATTTGTATTCATCAACAACACTACATGTGTATGTATGGCTTGGGATGAATCACAACCATCAGTATTCTCATATATTTCCAATAAAAAAGAAGCCAACAAAAATGGAAAGGCATGCTGTCCAGGTGGAATGTGTGACCCCCATATGCATTCATCATACCAAACTATATTGTGAGATGTCGGCACCATGTATGCCTAATAAAAGTAGTGTGAATACATGATAGGTGAAAGCAAATAATCTT
>NC_041381.1:619145351-619150617 GCF_002162155.2 Triticum dicoccoides
CTAAGCACATGAATTATCCATTCAACTATTAGTTAATAGAATGATATTGGCACGCGTGCACACACAGACACAAAAGCTAAATTGTGTAATGGATATTATCCAACAACCCAACAAGGGGAAGTATAATCACATACATATGTATGGTGTTCTCGATCAACTTTACAAGAAGCCACCTTTTAAATTACACCATTTCAATCTCGCGGGGATTTTCCTGTTGGTATGGCTCAGTTATGTGCTTCTGATGGTTGCCCCTATACTTGTAACTGCTCACATTAAATGGGATGCTCAAGGTACACTTGTCCTTTTGTATGGGCATTCAACAATTGGGTGCTTATCTCTTGCGCTCTTGGCATGAAGTGTTTAGCTTATGAGAAAGCCTAGCATTGTATTTAGCCTTCCATACCTTGACCTCAGAAGTTAGTGCTTTTTGTTGAGCTGGAGAATAAATAAATAATAAATTAAGTTAATTAACTTGACATTGGGTAAAAATAAAAACCATAGCATTGATAGGAAAATAAAGGGGCTAGTAAATTAATATAATGACATGTACGAGATTAGCTAGCACAAGAAGCATCCAAAGAAACAAACTATGTAATTAACATGCATAACATTGCTGCTGTACACATTAAGTTATTCGAAGGAACAAATATCGATGTAACTTGTAAAATCCAGACGACATAGTGGTTGAATGAATATATGTTTTGTGAATATGACAACATTTTAAATACGAAGAGATACATCAGCAATATTTATGTTTGGTTCGAATGTGGTTGATCGGTAGAAAAGAAGTGGCATAACCCGAATAACCGCATCGTGGCACAGTCACCATGTCATGAAATATCAAAGATGATTTGGTAAATGCCCTGTGTCAACGTTCAAGTACTCAGCATAGTTTATTTATATTAATTTTAAGACAGCTAGCAGCCTGCATTTACACGCGCGCATGCACACACAATTTTTACTCTGAAAAGATAATACGAGTATCTAAGGTGAGTATGCAAGCTAAAGACAAGAAAAACTTGTTCTCCAAGCAAAACCTATGCCCTTATGCATCCATTTGCAATGCGTCAATCATCTTTTTTATTGCCTCTAGGGAACAAATGTGCACATACATACAATGTCGATTAACAATGAAACAAGCATACCCTTTCTCAGTTGTGACATTTCCTCCATTGACCGCAGCTTAATCATTAGCTCACTATTTTCAGTCCTAATTTGAAGATGCTTGCTCTGCAATGAGATAACACAACAATATATGATTAAGAAAGCCGAAAAGAGGCACACCACCATGTAATTGGTTGAGAGCTTATAATAGGGATTTATAATTGAACTTTGCTCCTTAATAAATAAAATTCTGAGAAGAAAAAGAAAGGATGTAACTATCAGGTATAGAATTACATATATATATGCATGTCAAGAATCAAGAAGATATAACCTATTAATTAGCGTTAAGTGAAGCCAATCGAGAAAGATAACTCAGCCCAAGCAGATTAACCTATTAATTAGCGTTAAGTGAAACCAATGACATAGCTCAGCTCGTCTCTCACTTCAACAGAACACCACAAAGTCTTAGATATACATTACATGCACCATTTAAACATGTAAAACTAAAATGAATGCAACACTAGCTTGATTCTTTATAGTCAAAAGAATCATACACACAAATGCTTCCTATTTTTATAGGGCATGTTCTATCTTGGGTGTGTGCTTGGCGATTGCGTTTATGATAGGATTTTATCGCATATTTTCTCTAACTTCCAATGAAATGATGAAGACATTTATTGGTTATTTCCATAATAAAATAAAAATAACTTCCACCTTGTTCTACATACATAACATATACTAGTTAAAATAGACCCACTGTGTGAACAAAAGAATACCACTCCAATTCTGTAGAAGCTATAGTTGTAAAACATGCTAGAGTCAGACACTAAATTTCGACTACTATTACCGCAAGAAATATTTATACTAGAGAATTTGGATGTTCTGCACTACATGGTACATATCCCAAAGAACCACCCTTCCAGTTTTGCGGTGCAGATAAGGGGGAGCACGTTCCCCGAGCCGGCTTAGACTGTCCAATGTCTCTTGAAAATAATAGGAGGGAACATATCTCAAAAAGTACTTTTTAACTTACAAAACCAGTTTATATTTTAGAAATGTATTCTAATGCCGGACAAGGTCGTATTTTCAAAAACCATGCCAATGTCCAGAACAATAGCTTCAGTTAATACAAGTATATACTAATACTTATGATCGTACAACCGTGTGGGGAAAACCATGCTAATCTCCAAAACGGCAGCCTCCAGACATGTGCACACTAGTATTTTTGATCATAAAATCGTGTGGGGGAAACTGGTTATGTGCAAAGATGTGCAACCAACATAACAACAGAGTACCAAACTGATTATGTATTAACTTTCTAGCGGCGCATCAACAACACATACCAGTTCTTCAGATAATGTATGGACCCTCTTGGTCAGCGTCTCAACCATTTGCTCCAGTTCCTGCTTGCGGGCCGCCTTGTCTTTGTCCTTCTTGGCAGAGTACACCCGGGCTGCCAGAAGGCTACAAATTTGTTCCAAAAGAAAATACTCAGTTTCAGACTTTCCAGTCCATGGACAACATATGATATGAGTATATCAGATCGACAATCTGGATCTCCACATGATTTTGTCAAAATAAATAAATAAATAAATTTGCACACGCACTAGAACGAAGGAAATCCTCACCTCTTGGCCCTCCTAGGGTCTGTAAGCGCAAGCTCCGCGAGACGCTTGTCCTTGATGATCTTCTGCATGTGAGCCTCACTGGGCTTCATCTCTCTTGCCAGCTCAAAGAGAGCTGCGCCGCCTCTACCCATGGCCATGGTTAAGGGGTGACTACTGCCAGGGCCGCCTACCCCTGGAGAAGCGCCATTGCTGCCGCCGCCACCAGCTGCTGGAGGAGAAGCGCCGCAGCGTATGGATAGATGGCTATTACCAGCGCCTCCTGGTCCTGCCGAAGCGCCGCCTGCCCCTGGACCTGGAGTAGCGCGATCACCAATGGATAAGCGGCTGCGTTTGACAGAGCCGCCTGCCCGTGGAGAAGCGCCGCTGGGCGGACGCCTACTCCTGCCGGGGCCAGCAGCCATTGGAGAAGGCGCTGGTAGTGCCGGCTGCTCTAGGACTACGGTTTTGGAATTGACCTCCGGCTCGGAGCTATTCAGCACCGCGATCTGGGTACTCTTGCCATCTACGGGGCCATCAACCTGCCGTGCCTCTGCCCCTGCGTCGTTCCCGTGTCCAGGGGTGACCCTGACCCCGCAGAGTCCGTCCAGGTCGATTAAACGGCCGACGGCGACGATATCATCCGAGACGGGGTCGTCCTCGAAATGGAAGGATTCCAGGACCGGAGTGGAGAAGGCATTTTGCGCGTGAGAGCTGCTGCCGGCGCCACTACTAGTTCCGGCGGTGCGGCCGAGCGACCACGACAAGGGACGATTCAGGAGGTGGGGCGGATAGCCGCCGGAGCCATCGCCGCCGCTTTGGGAGGCGAGAGGAGTTGCCGAGGTGGGCAGCCGCGGAGGAGAGAAGGAGCTGTGGCGGCGGAGGGAGGCGGGTGAGCCCTGCGGGAGGAGGTGGCGGCGGCGGCTGGGATCCATGACGGAATGGGAAGAAAGGGAAACTTGTTGTTCGCTAGGGTTCTGGGAGTTGTCAACACGGATCGGACGAACGGAGGGTGCTTTTGGAGTTGCCAAAAGCGAGAGCGAGCGAGCTTGATATAGAAAGGAACGGGAGATTTGTTTTTTGAGGGGTAGAAGCGGGAGATGAGAGAGTGGGAAGAGGGCTCGCCTCGGTTTGATTTCCTACTGGTCTTGGACTCCAGCTGCTCCGAGGTCCTAACGCAACCTCGCTGGCCCGGCCCAATCATTCTAGCCTAGTTAAAAAAAATCAAAACAATTTCTATGAGAAACATATTTTGGTCCCATTTGTGCTTTCATGAATCTTAAAGCCTAATTGGATGTTCTCAACAGTGACTTATGAATAGTTGTTTCCCGATCACTAATCTCCTGAGAAATAACGAAACAAATAGAACATATGCTCAAATAATTAATCCTCGGAACTACAAACATGCATCGGGTTGCATCGTCTTGCGATGCTTTGCTCCTTCGTGCACCTCTCCGATTTTGAAGGGCCCTGCAGAAAATTAGCTTGTCATTATTCAAGAATGAAGTGATATCTAAAGGCGTGAACCATGCATAGTCAAACTTCCATCCAAGTATATATAAGTAAGAACCCAGTTCACAAGATCGAA
Source organism: Triticum dicoccoides (assembly GCF_002162155.2). Lineage (NCBI taxonomy): Eukaryota > Viridiplantae > Streptophyta > Magnoliopsida > Poales > Poaceae > Triticum > Triticum dicoccoides. Next base: position 619,149,648 of record NC_041381.1, read on the forward strand.
CAAAATATAGTTGGCTTGACCAAACAACACAAAAAGGATGGGCCATTCCGCCATTGTTACCACATCAATATTATCCAGGCCATATGGTTTCCCGCTTAAACTTTTCATATGAAATTTCCTTGCAGTGTCTGGTGTGCGGTGAAGTTATCAGGCTGCCTTGTAGTTCTTGAGTTTGCTGGAGCTATGCTAGCTGCTACTTATGTGTTTGGAGTTGCTCTTCGTTGCAACACTTGAGGGCTCATCTCTTGCTATAAACCATTTGACACGTAGGAATGGTTAATCTCACCTGTATTAAATCTGAGATGGTGGACATGAACAATTAGTTTTTCATTGAGATATGTTTATGGAAACAATAGAACACCAAACTTAGTGGCACAAGTAGTTAAAAAGGAACAGTGTCTTGTGATCCATAGAAACAAAATCACATGGTAACATGGACTAAATGCCCCCCCCCCCCAAACATGGACTAAATAGTAGACCTGGGCATGGACAGCCCAACCCGAAAGCCCGACATCAGGGCCAGGCTCGGGCTCAGCTTTTCCGCCCGAATCCCAGCCTAAAAACCCGAAAATAGGCCCAAACAGGATATAAATCATTACTTTATGTGAAATGTAGGTAAAATATGTTTTTTAAATATCCTGAAAATCATTATTCTTATAAAAAAGGGGCACTGTTCATGTGATTCTGGCCGGGCCGGGCTCGGGCTTGAGATTTCGAGGTCGTGCTTTACAAAACCTGGCTCGAGCTAAGCCTGGCCCGACGAATGCCTAGGTTTACTAAATAGCTAGCGCACATAGTGCATGAAATCATAAATGTCATTAGCACATCTGAAGTCATGATAAATTGATTGCACCACCAAAAAGTAAGGTAAGCTTCCATAGCCTGTATAAATAGATTTATCTCTTTTTTTGGTGTCAGATGGGATTTCCTATGGCCAATACGTGTAATTCAGAGGATATTAGGGTGTACG
>NC_041381.1:619150925-619212312 GCF_002162155.2 Triticum dicoccoides
CGGCAATAAAAAAGTTCATCCGAGAGGCACACATTCTCTCTACATCTTTGGATATTTTCTTTGGTCCTCTGCCTTACGTGCTACCACGCGTGCTTGCTCCATCTGACCACCTCCCTCCCAGATTTAGTGGTATTACTGAACAAAATCTCTGTCGGACGCTGCCCCTTTTGTGTCCGAAGAAGTTCAGGCTGAACAGGCGGGTCTTAGAGATAGAAATGTTCAACTGACGTCCATCTGGGATTGGGAGGCAACAATCTAGGCGTAAGGGAGGAGGAGGATGAAGGTGAGTGGAGGAAAAAGAGGACGTGGGAAGAGGAAACTACGGGAAGTAAGAAGGGCATCAAAGGATGTGACTAACATAGTCACAACCACATTCCACATCAATGAAGATGATGGTGGCCCCTGGCATCTTAGGCGGATGCCTATTGCCTAAAAAGATCATCGACGCTCCAATTTGACACTACATGCTGAGAAAATGGTGGTCGTGGCATACCTAGCTAACGGGGCTGGTGGTGGTTAGAACCAAGATGACAAGGACAAAAATGAGGGGGCAAGAAAGATGAGAAGGCGAGAGTGGTGGAGAGAGAGGTGCAGCCAACAACGAAAGATGGGTGAGAGGAAGAAGATAATGGTTGGAAGAGAACGATGGATGCGAGATGAAGATTTTTTTATCCCATTTTTACTTTTATGAATACTGAAGTATAAACGGATGCTTCTTATCAGTTGCTTACCACCCAATAAACAAAAAAACAAATACAACATTTGTTTCGGCTGAAGAAGCATCGATCTCAACTTTTATTTTTTGAAAGATGATAAAACAAAGCGAAATTTCGGTCCGTGCCACTATTGAACTAGGATATTCGAGGCGTACCACTCAAACTTCTCTATTTCGGTCCGTGCCACTATCACGTGCGAAGAAATTAGCTACATGCCCCTACGAGCCATCTTCACTTGTTGCCGTCAACTTGCCATCTTGTTTGACCCATTTTCTCCTCTATGGCGCCCACCAAATGTCATGTCAACTGCATCAAGTTTCATACCCATTTGACCCGTAATATCCGCCTATTCACACGCCATGTTGGTCTAAGAATGCAGTTTTGCATTGGATTCCGGCGAGCGGCGCGTCTCCCATGACTATTGGCCCATTTGCGCTTCTTGAGATTCCAACCGACTATAACTACTGTGCCGCCCATGACATTTGGCACACCAGTCACATATACCGTGTTTCCCTCCATACAGTCTCACACCGCCCCTACAACCGTTTGCCATACTCGGCAAACACTATGGTGTCGCTTGTCCCTATTCCACGCAATTCCGCCGCCCCATGCAGAGGAGGATGCTTTGTGTTTCATGACTCGCATACACGGGTCGATGTCGCGCGCTGAGGAGGACCTTCGCTGGCCCTCACCAAGGAGAACATCCTACCTACCTGACCCCTCACCATGGAGGAGTTCTGAGCCCAAATGGAGGTTGGTAGGAGAGAAGCCGGCATGAAGGCCGAGAAGGAGAAACACACAGTTAGGGAGGACGCATGGGAGGCCTATGTGGCCTCTAAGACAGCAAGGCGATGGGATCTTGATGACCCACAATTATAGGTGATCAATCGCAGTCCTTTCAACAAGTAATAGTGTCGAACCCAATGAGGAGCAGATGGAAATGACAAGCGGTTTTCAGCAAGGTATTTTCTGCAAGCACTTAAATTATCGGTAACAGATAGTTTGATAGCAAGGCAATTTGTAACGAGAAACAAGTAGCAATTGTAACAAAGGTGCAACAAGGTAGCCCAATCCTTTTTATAGAAAAGGACAGGCCGGAACTTTCTCTTATAACAAGCTTAGCATTTTTGAGGACACATGGGAATTCATCGAGTCACTTTCATCATGTTTGTTTGATTCGTGTTTGCTACTTTCATAATTTGATATATGAAAAAGCCTCACACTTATGATTACCCTCTCTCGCAAGCATTCGCAACTACAGAAGAAGAATTAAGATAAATCTAACCATAACATGAAACATATGGATCCAAATAAGCCTCTTATGGAATAGCGCATAAACTAGGGTTTAAGCTTTTGTCACTCTAGCAACTGATGACCCACAAGTATAAGGGATCAATCATAGTACTTTCGATAAGTAAGAGTGTCGAAACCAACGAGGAGCAGAAGGAAATGACAAGTGGTTTCCAGCAAGGTAATGCGTGCAAGTACTGAAATTGTCGGTAACAAGTAGTATGCATGATAGCAAGGTAATTTGTAACAAGTAACAATAGTAACAATAGGTGTAGCAAGGTATCCCAATCCTTTTTGTAGCAAAGGACATGCCAAAACAATCTCTTATAGTAAGCAAAGCATTCTCGAGGACACACAGGAATTTCTTCTAGTCACTTTCATCATGTTTGTTAGACTCGCGTTTGCTACTTTGATAATTTGATATGTGGGTGGACCGGTGCTTGGGTGCTGTTCTTACTTGAACAAACCTCCCACCTATGATTAACCCCTCTCGCAACGATCCGCCACTAGGAAAGAAGAATTAAGATAGAATCTAACCATAGCATTAAACATGTGGATCCAAATCAGCCCCTTACGAAATAGCGCATAAACTATGGTTTAAGTTTCTGTCACTCTAGCAACCCATCATCGAATAACTAGTCCACAATGCATTCCATTAGACCCAAAGATGGTGAAGTGTCATGTAGTCGACGTTCACATAACACCACTAAGGGAATCACACCTACATATCATAAAAATATCGGACGAATATCAAATTCACATGATTAGTTATGACGAGACTTCTCACATGTCCTCAAGAACAAAAGTAACTACTCACAAAACATATTCATGCTCAAGATCAGAGGGGTATTAAATATCATGATAGATCTGAACATATAATCTTCCACCAAATGACCGGCTAGCATCAACTACATGATGCAATCAACAATACTAGTCACCCACATGTACAAATCTGAGGTTTTGATACAAAGATTGAACACAAGAGATGAACTAGGGTTGAGATGAGATGGTGTTGTTGAAGATGTTGATGGAGATTGGCCCTCCCACGGTGAGAGGGTTATTGGTGATGACGGTAGCTTCGATTTCCCCCTCACGAAGGGAAGTTTCCCCTGCGGAATCGCTTTGCCGGAGAGCAAAAGTGCTCCTGCCCAAGTCCCTCCTCGAGACAGAGTCCTCCCCTTATTTTTATCTAGGTCAAAAGACCTTAAGTATCAGAAGACGAGCACCGGAGGTGGCCCAGGGAGCCCACTACCCAGCAGAGCGCACTTGGAGGGGGTGGTACGCCCTGGTGCCTAGTGGGCACCTGGGCGGCCCCCTCCGGTATTTCTTTTCTCCAATATTTTTTAATGTATTCAAAATAATTCTCCGTAAAATTTCAGCTCATTTGGAGATGTGCAGAATATGTATCTCTCACATAGCTTTTTCAGGTCCAGAATTCCAGCTGTCGATATTCTCCCTTTTTGTGTAAATCTTGCATATTATGAGATAAAAGGCATTAGAATTACTCCACAAAGTATTATATTACATAAAAATACAATAAATATTAGTAGGAATTCATGATGCAAAATGGACGTATCAACACCCCAAGCTTAGATCTCGCTTGTCCTCAAGCGAAAGCTGATATGGAAAATCATGTCCACAAGTTTAGAGAGAGAGGTGTCGATACAAACAAAATACGAACATAGTAGCGTCATGCTTATTATTGTAACAACAATAAACTCTATCATAAAACTTCTCATGAGCAAGTAACAATTCATCACAACATCGAAGTATAAATCATAAACTTTCTTGAAACTAAGAAACTATGTTCTCAGTCAACTTTACAATTGCAATTCATCATATTTTCAGGAAGGGTCTCGTATCGAAGCCTTTTGGCAAGTCCACATACTCAACCATCATTTAGTCTTCTATGATTGCTAACACTCAGAACATATATATGGATCAAAAAGTTTCAACCGGACACATAAAAAGATAGGGGCTTATAGTTTCTCCTCCCAACTTATTCACCTCAAGGGTGATATCAACTATAATAACACACGATCACTCATATCCAACTGGATATATGTGCCTAGATCTTCCCCCACCCAAGGTTTTGGTTACAGAATGAGACATTTTTTACCGAGGGGGACTGGTAAACACGGTTACCACGGTTACCGAGAAATATCGAGAATATTTAGAACGAATTTTATAGTTGAATTTTGAATTCAAACAAGTTAATGAATGAACATTTGAACCAGAGACCTCTCAAAATAGAAGTAGGTTGCTACCAACACGCCAGAATATCAATATCAAAGCATGATGAAAAATGGACATATCAATTCCCCCAAGCTTAAACCTCGCTTGTCCTCAAGCGGAAGCCGAAATCGAAAAATATGTCCACATGTTGATACGTCCACTTGAGGACAAGCAAGGTCTAATCTTGGGGGAGTTGATACGTCCATTTTTCATCATGCTTTGATATTGATATTTATTGCATTATGGGCTGTGATTACACATTATGTCACAATACTTATGCCTTTTCTCTCTTATTTTACAAGGTTTACATGAAGAGGGAGAATGCCGGCAGCTGGAATTCTGGGCTGGAAAAGGAGCAAATATTAGAGACCTATTCTGCACAACTCCAAAAGTCCTGAAACTCCACGGAGGCATGTTTTGGAATTAATAAAAAATACTGACGAAAGAATCAACCAGAGGGGGCCCACACCCTAGCCACGTGGGTGGGGGGCGCGCCCCCCTGTCTCATGGGCCCCCTGGCAGGGCTCCGGTGCCCATCTTTTGCTATATGAAGTCTTTCGCCCTGGAAAAAATCAGAAGGAAGCTTTCTGGACAAAGTGCCACCGTCTCGAGGCGGAACCTTGGCGGAACCAATCTAGGGCTCCGGCTGAGCTGTTCTGTCGGGGAAACATTCCTCCGGGAGGGGCAAATTGTCACCATCGTCATCACCATCGATCCTCTCATCGGGAGGGGGTCAATCTCCATCAACATCTTCACCAGCACCATCTCCTCTCAAACCCTAGTTCATCTCTTGTATCCAATCTTTGTCTCAAAACCTCAGATTGGTACCTGTGGGTTGCTAGTAGTGTTGATTACTCCTGGTAGTTGATGCTAGTTGGTTTATTCGGTGGAAGATTATATGTTCAGATCCTTAATGAATATTAATACCCCTCTGATTATGAACATGAATATGATTGGTGAGTAGTTACGTTTGTTCCTGAGGACATGGGAGAAGTCTTGCTATAAGTAGTCATGTGAATTTGGTATTCGTTCAATATTTTGATAAGATGTATGTTGTCTTTCCTCTAGTGGTGTCATGTGAACGTCGACTACATGACACTTCACCATTATTTGGACCTAGGGGAAGGCATTCGGAAGTAATAAGTAGATGATGGGTTGCTAGAGTGACAGAAGCTTAAACCCTAGTTTATGCGTTGCTTCGTAAGGGGCTGATTTGGATCCATATGTTTCATGCTATGGTTAGGTTTACCTTAATTATTCTTTCGTAGTTGTGGACTCTTGCAAGAGTAGTTAATCATAAGTGGGATGCTTGACCAAGAAAGGGAAGCACCCAAGCACTGGTCCACCCACATATCAAATTATCAAAGTAACGGACGCGAATCATATGAGTGTGATGAAAACTAGCTTGACGATAATTCCCATGTGTCCTCGGGAGCGTTTTCCTTCATATAAGAGTTTGTCCAGGCTTGTCCTTTGCTACAAAAAAGATTGGGTCACCTTTCTCCACCTCCTCCGCTGGCCTCATAAGCCTCAGTGTCAAGTATGAATCAGAAACTTCATTGAAAACTAACAAACTATAATCTCGGTCATTGAAGCAAGTGCAATTTATCATAACATCGGAAAGAGTTAGTATAAGAGCTTTTCAGCAAGTCCACATACTCAACTATCATTTAGTCTTTCACAATTGTTAACACTCATGTAATACTTATGGGTATGGAGTTTTAATTGGACACAGAGAAAGATAGGGGCTTATATTGTTGCCTCCCAACTTTTTACCTCAAGGGTAATGTCAACAATAATAGTTTATGATAACTTACATCCAATTGGATATATATACCAGGATCTTTCCAACACAATGTGCTTGCCAACGGTTAAAATGTAAAAAAGAAAGGTGAAGATCACCATGACTCTTGCATAAGGCATAAGATAAGACAAAAATAAAATACAGGCCCTTCATAGAGGGAATCAGAGGTTGTCATGTGCTTTTATGGTTGGATGCACAAAATCTTAATGCGAAAGAATGTCACTTTATATTGCCACTTGTGATATGGACCCTTATTATGCAGTCCGTCACTTTTATTACTTCCAAATCACAAGATGTATAAGGCTTATTTTCTCCACACTAATAAATCATACATATTTAAAGAGCAATTTTTATTGCTTGTAACAATGACAACTTACTTGAAGGATCTTAACCCATAGGTAGATATGGTGGACTCTCATGGCAAACTTGGTTTAAGGATATTTGGAAGCACAAGTAGTATCTCTACTTGGTGCAAATAATTTGGCTAGCATGAGGGGGAAAGGCAAGCTCAACATGTTGGATGATCCATGACAATATACTTTATTTCGGATATAAGAAAACATAACCCATTACATTGTCTTGTCCAACATCAACTTTTTAGCATGTCATATTTTAATGAGCGCTCACAATCATAAAAGATGTCCGAGATAGTATATTTATATGTGAGAACCTCTCTTTCTTTATTACTTCATATTAATTGCGACGATGACCAAAACTATGTTTGTCAACTCTCAACAATCTTTATTCATCATACTCTTTATATGTGAAGTCATTACTCTCCATAAGATCAATATGATCTCTTTAATTCTTTTTATTCTTTCTTTTATCTTTTATTACCTCAAGATCATAGCAAGATAACCAAGCCCTCGACTCAAGACTAATCTTTATTATATATAGCTCACGGACTTGATTACATAGAAGGATCATAAAGCAAAACTCAAAACTAAATCATACTAAAACTTTATTCTAACAGATCAAGATTTTACCAAAAGGATAGAACTAAGAAAAACGATAAAGATAGGAGTGTGATGGTGATACGATACCGGGGCACCTCCCCCAAGCTTGGTAGTTGCCAAGGGGAGTGCCCATACCCATGTATTTATGTCTCTTTCTTCGGAGGTGGTGATGGTAGAGTTGTTGATGATGTAGGCTTGTCGTCCATCTTCCAAGGCATAGGCTCACCATCATAAAAGGATGATCGAGTCTCCGGGATCCTCAAATCTGCAACCAAACTCATCCTCTTGATTCTATATTCATACTCACAGTTTTGGTTTTGTAGGTCATAGATCTGGGCCTGGAGGTGCTCGATTTTCTCATGAAGCTTGAAGATGGTCTCCCTAATGTTCTTGACATCTAGCTTGTGGTTGTTGGTGAACTCCGTGATCATTATGTGGTTGGCGTCGAGTCTATGTTCCACCATCTCCTGGCACTTCAAAACTTGTTGCTCCATTGCTTCGAGCCTTGTCTCCGTGCTTCCGGTCCTCCTTGGTCCCTCAACATTGCAGATGAGGAGAAACCCCTCACGCATATCAATGGTTTGAGGATGTTGCAGCACTTCCGCGAGGTAGGGTTTGATGACCTTCTCGAAGAACTTGTCCTTGGGGGCGCTTGGAGACGTCGTGGTGATCTAGATCTGTCAGAAAAACAGCTCAAAACAAAGACAGAGGATATTTGCGTGATATGGTGGTCAAAACCTTAGGGAGATTATATAATGAATTTTTATCGACCAAAAGAAGTATCATGCAAGAAAACGGAGTCCGGAGAGCACACTAGGTGCCCATGAGGCAGGGGGCGCCCTCCACCCTCGTTGATGCCTCGTGTCCTTCCCGGACTACTTCTTATTTTCCTATCTTCTTAAATATTCCAAAACAGAGAAAAATTGCTATTAGAACTGTTTTGGAGTCGGTTTACTTACCGTACCACATATCTATTCCTTTTCGGAGTCTGAAACATTCTGGAAAGTGTCCCTTATGTATTCCTCCGGGGTTACGGTTTCAATAACATTGGTTTCAACATTTATGGGATTACCTGAGATATAATGTTTGATCCTTTGCCCGTTCACCACCTTCGAATATGTGCCTTCGAAGTTGTTGATTTTTATGGCACCGGAACGATAGACCTCCTCGATAACATAAGGTCCTTCCCATTTAGTGAGAAGTTTTCCTGCAAAAAATCTTAAATGAGAGTTGTATATCAAAACATAATCACCTACATTAAACTCATGCTTTTGTATCCTTTTGTCATGCCATCTTTTGACTTTTTCTTTAAAGAATTTGGCATTCTCATAGGCTTGAGTTCTCCATTCATCAAGTGAGCTAATGTCAAATAGCCTCTTATCACCGACAAGTTTGAAATCATAGTCGAGCTCTTTAATGGCCCAATACGCCTTATGGTCTAGTTCGAGAGGTAAGTGACAAGCTTTTCCATAAACCATTTTATAAGGAGACATACCCATAGGATTTTTATATGCTGTTCTATAGGCCCATAATGCATCATCAAGTTTCTTGGACCAATTCTTTCTAGATCTATGAATAGTCTTCTGCAAAATTAATTTGAGCTCTCTATTACTTAGTTCTACTTGGCCACTAGATTGTGGGTGATATGGAGATGCAATTCTATGATTAACATCATATTTAGCAAGCATTTTACGGAAAGCACCATGAATAAAATGTGAACCACCATCAGTCATTAAGTATCTAGGGACTCCAAACCTCGGAAAAATAACTTCTTTGATCATCTCAATAGAGGTGTTATGATCAACACTACTGGTTGGAATAGCTTCTACCCACTTAGTAACGTAATCAACAACAACTAAAATATGTGTATACCCATTAGAGGAAGGAAACAGTCCCGTATAATCAAAGCCCCAAACATCAAATGGTTCAATAACAAGTGAATAATTCATAGGCATTTCTTGACGTGTACTAATATTACCAATTCTTTGACATTCATCACAAGACAAGACAAACTTACGGGCATCTTTGAAGAGAGTAGGCCAATAAAAACCGGATTGCAATACCTTATGTGCAGTTCTATCTCCAGCGTGGTGTCCTTCATAAGCCTCGGAGTGACACTTGCGTAGGATCTGTTCCTGTTCATGCTCAGGTACACAACGTCTAATAACACCATCTACTCCTTTATAAAGGTGTGGGTCATCCCAGAAGTAATGTCTTAAATCATAAAAAACTTTTTCTTTTGCTGGTATGTGAAACTAGGTAGTATAAATTTGGCAACAATGTAATTATCATAATCAAAATACCATGGAGCAGTACGAGAATCATGTATGACAGTTAATTGTTCATCAGGAAAGCTATCATCAATAGGTAGTGGGTCATGAAGAACATTTTCTAACCTAGACAAGTTGTCTGCAACGGGGTTCTCAGCTCCCTTTCTATCAATAATATGCAAATCAAATTCTTGTAGTAAGAGAACCCATCTAATAAGTCTAGGTTTAGCATCTTTCTTTTCCATAAGATATTTAATAGCAGCATGATCAGTGTGAACGATTACTTTAGAGTCAACAAAGTAAGGTCTGAACTTATCACAATCAAATACAACTGCTAAAAATTCTTTTCAGTAGTAGCATAATTTCTCTGGGCACTGTATAGATTTTTACTAGCATATTGGATAACATTTAGTTTCTTATCAACTCTTTCTCCTAGAACAACACCTATAGCATAATCACTAGCATCACACATAATTTCAAAGGGTAAATTCCAATCAGGTGGCTGAACAATAGGTGCAGAAATCAAAGCTTTCTTAAGTATTTCAAATGCTTCTACACAATCATCATCAAAGACAAAAGGAATATCTTTTTGTAAGAGGTTAGTCAGAGGCCTAGAAATTTTAGAGAAGTCTTTAATGAACCTCCTATAAAAACCGGCATGACCAAGGAAACTTCTTATACCTTTGATGTCCTTAGGACACGGCATATTTTCAATAGCATCGACTTTAGCTTTATCAACTTCAATATCTCTTTAAAAAAATTTATGCCCCAAGACAATACCTTCATTAACCATAAAGTGGCACTTCTCCCAATTCAAGACAGGATTAGTTTCTTCGCATCTCTGCAAAACTCGATCAAGGATGCTCAAGCAATCATCAAAAGAAGTTCCATATACGGAAAAATCATCCATGAAAACCTCAACAATCTTTTCACAAAAATTAGAGAATATAGCCATCATGCATATTTGAAAGGTAGCAGGTGCATTACATAAACCAAAAAGGCATACGTCTATAAGCAAAGCTACCGAAAGGGCAAGTAAAAGTGGTCTTATCCTGATCCTCTTTTGACACAGGTATTTGAGAGAAACCAGAATAACCATCTAGAAAGCAAAAATTGGTATGTTTAGATAAACTTTTTAGCATTTGATCAATAAAAGGTAAAGGGTAATGATCTTTTCTAGTAGCTTTATTTAATTTGTGGAAATCAATTACCATCCTATAACCTGTAACAATTCTTTGTGGGATCAATTCATCTTTATCATTAGGAACAACAGTAATACCTCCCTTCTTAGAGACATAATGGACAGGACTTACCCACTGACTACCAGCAACAGGATAAATTATACCTGCCTCCAGAAGCTTTAGTATTTCTTTTCTTACCACTTCTTTCATCTCAGGATTTAACCGTCGTTGGTGATCAACTACTGATATGTCCATTTTGCATCATGCTTTTGTATCAATATTTATTGCATTATGGGCTGTTATTACACATTATGTCTCAATATTTATGGCTATTCTCTCCTATTTTACAAGGTTTACCATGAAGAGGGGGAATGCCGGCAGCTGGAATTCTGGCTGGAAAAGGAGCAAATATTGGAAACCTATTTTGAACAGCTCCAAAAATCCTGAAACTCCACGGAAGCTACTTTTGGATTTAATAAGAATTATTGAGCGAAGAAAACACCAGAGGGGGCCCACACCCTGGCCAGGAGGGTGGGGGCGCGCCCACCCCTACTGGGCGCACCCCTGTTTCCTGGGCCCCCTGGTGGCCCTCCGGTGCCCATCTTTTGCTATATGAAGGCTTTTACCCTGGAAAAAAAAATCAAAAGCAAGCTTACGGGACGAAACTCCGCCGCCACGAGGCGGAACCTTGGCGGAACCAATCTAGGGCTCCGGCAGAGCTGTTCTGCCGGGGAAACTTCCCTCCGGGAGGGGGAAATTATCACCATCGTCATCACCAATGATCCTCTCATCAAGAGGGGGTCAATCTCCATCAACATCTTCACCAGCACCATCTCCTCTCAAAACCCTAGTTCATCTCTTGTATCCAATCTTGTATCAAAACCACAAATTGGTACATGTGGGTTTGCTAGTAGTGTTGATTACTCCTTGTAGTTGATGCTAATTGGTTTATTTGGTGGAAGATCATATGTTCAGATCCGTAATGCATATTATTACTCCTCTGATTATGAACATGAATATGCTTTGTGAGTAGTTACGTTTGTTCCTGAGGACATGGGTGAAGTCTTGCTATTAGTAGTCATGTGAATTTGGTATTCGTTTGATATTTTGATGAGATATATGTTGTCTCTCCTCTAGTGGTGTTATGTGAACGTCGGCCACATGATAGTTCACCATTATTTGGGCCTAGAGGAAGGCATTGGGAAGTAATAAGTAGATGATGGGTTGCTAGAGTGACAGAAGCTTAAACCCTAGTTTATGCATTGCTTCGTAAGGGGCTAATTTGGATCCATATGTCTAATGTTGTGGTTAGGTTTACCTTCATACTTCTTTTGTAGTTGCGGATGCTTGCAATAGGGGTTAATCATAAGTGGGATGTTTGTCCAAGTAAGGGCAGTACCCAAGCACCGGTCCACCCACATATCAAATTATCAAAGTATCGAACGCGAATCATATGAGCGTGATGAAAACTAGCTTGACGATAATTCCCATGTGTCCTTGGGAGCGCTTTTCTCATTATAAGAAATTTTCCAGGCTTGTCCTTTGCTACAAAAAGGATTGGGCCACCTTGCTGCACTTTATTTACTTTTATTGCTTGTTACCCATGACAAATTATCTTATCACAAAACTATCCGTTACCTACAATTTCAATGCTTGCAGAGAAAACCTTACTCAAAACCGCTTGTCATTTCCTTCTGCTCCTCATTGGGTTCAACACTCTTACTTATTGAAAGGACTACGATAGATCCCCTACACTTGTAGGTCATCAAGACTCTTTTCTGGCGCCGTTGCCAGGGAGTGAAGCGCCTTTGGTGAGTGGAACTTGGTAAGGAAACATTTATATGGTGTGCTGAAATTTTCTGTCACTTGTTACTATGGAAACTAATCCTTTGAGGGGCTTGTTCGGGGTATCTTGACCCTGACCAGTAGAGCAAAGAGTTGCTCCTCAACCTACTGAACCTAATGAAAATATTTACTTTGAGATTCCTTCAGGTATGATAGAGAAACTGCTAGCTAATCCCTTTGCAGGAGATGGAACATTGCATCCTGATTTACACCTTATCTCTGTGGATGAAGTTTGTGGATTATTTAAGCTTGCAGGTATTCCCGATGATGTTGTCAAAAGGAAGGTCTTCCCTTTATCTTTTAAGGGAGATGCATTGACATGGTATAGGCTATGTGATGATATGAGATCTTGGAATTATAAACGATTGAAGTTGGAATTTCACCAGAAGTTCTACCCTATGCATCTTGTTCATCGTGATCGTAATTACATATATAATTTATGGCCTCACGAAGGATAAAGTATCGCTCAAGCATGGGGGAGGCTTAAGTCAATGTTATATTCATGCCCCAATCATGAGCTCTCAAGAGAAATGATTATTCAAAACTTTTATGCTCGGCTTTCTCTCAATGATCGCACCATGCTTGATACTTCCTGTGTTGGTTCTTATATGCTGAAGACTACTGAATTCAAGTGGGATTTATTGGAAAGAATTAAACGCAACTCTGAAGATTGGAGTTCCGACGATGGTAAGGAGTCAGGTATAACACCTAAGTTTGATTGTGTTAAATCTTTTATGGATACCGATGCTTTTCGTGGATTTAGCGCTAAGTATGGACTTGACTCTAAGATAGTAGCTTCCTTTTGTGAATCTTTTGCTACTCACGTTGATCTCCCTAAAGAGAAGTGGTTTAAATATAATCCTCCCATTGAAGTAAAAGTAGTTGCACCTATTACAGTTGAAGAGAATACTATCACTTATAATGATCCTATTGTTCTTGATAGTTATGTTGAGAAACCACTTTTTCCTGTTAGGATAAAGGATCATGCTAAAACTTCAAATGTTGTTCGTAAGAGTTATACTAGAACTTATACACCTCCTGATAAAATCAAAGTTGAACCTAGTATTGCTATGGTTAAAGATCTCTTGGATGATAATTTAGATGGGCATGTTATTTACTTCTGTGAACAGGCTGCTAATATTGCTAGACCAGATGCTAAGATACATAGACCTGTTGTAGGCATGCATGTTATTTCTGTTAAAATAGGAGATCATTGTTATCATGGCTTATGTGATGTGGGTGCTAGTGCTAGTGCAATACCCTTTGACTTATACACATAAATTATGCATGATATTGCACCTGCTGAAATAGAAGATATTGATGTTACTATTAAGCTTGCCAATAGGGACACCATTAAGCTAGTTGGGATTGTTCGAGATGTTGAAGTCTTGTGTGGGAAAGTTAAATATCCTGCTGATTTTCTTGTTCTTGGTTCCCCACAAGATGACTTTTGTCCCATTATATTTGGAAGACCCTTCTTGAATACTGTTAATGCTAGGATTGATTGTGAAAAGGATATTGTTACAATTGGCTTAGGGGATATGTCTCATGAGTTTAATTTTGCTAACTTTCATAGACGACCCCGTGATAAAGAATCACCTTGTAAGGATGAGATTATTCGTCTTGCTTCTATTGCCGTGCCTCCTACTGATCCGTTAGAACAATATTTGCTTGACCATGAAAATGATTTGTTCATGAATGAAAGAAGGGAAATAGATGAAGTGTTCCTTCAATAGGGTCCTATTCTAAAACACAACTTGCCTGTTGAAATCCTAGGGGATCCCCCTCCACCCAAGGGTGATCCCGTGTTTGAGCTCAAACCATTACCCGATAATCTTAAGTATGCTTATCTTGATGAAAAGAAAATATATCCTGTTATTATTAGTGCTAACCTTTCAGATCAAGAAGAAGAAAGATTATTGAAAACTCTAAAGAGGCACCATGCTGCTATTGGATATACTCTGGATGATCTTAAAGGCATTAGTACCACTCTATGTCAACACAAAATTAAAGTGGAGAAAGATGCCAAACCATTTAGGGATCCTCAACGACGATTGAATCCTAAGATGAAAGAAGTGGTAAGAAAGGAGATAGTAAAGCTCCTTGAGGCAGGTATAATTTATCCCGTTGCTAATAGCGATTGGGTAAGTCTTGTCCATTGCATTCCTAAAAAGGGAGGTATTACTGTCGTTCCTAATGATAAAGATGAATTGACCCCGCAAAGAATTATTACAGGTTATAGGATGGTAATTGATTTTCGTAAGTAAAATAAAGCTACTAAGAAAGATCATTACCCTTTACCTTTTATTGATAAAATGCTAGAAAGACTATCCAAACACACACATTTTTGCTTTCTAGATGGTTATTCTGGTTTCTCTCAAATACTTGTGTCAGCGGAGGATCAATCAAAAACTACTTTTACTTGCCCTTTCTGTACTTTTGATTATAGACGTATGCCTTTTGGTTTATCTAATGCATGTGCTACCTTTCAAAGAGGCATGATGGCTATATTCTCTGACTTTTGTGAAAAGATTTGTGAGGTATTCATGGATGATTTATCCGTTTATGGATCCTCTTTTGATGATTGCTTGAGAAACCTTGATCGAGTTATGCAGAGATGTGAAGACACTAGTCTCGTCTTGAATTGGGAAAAGTGCCACTTTATGGTAAATGAAGGCATTGTCTTGGGGCATAAGATTTCCGAGAGAGGTATTGAAGTTGATAAAGCTAAAGTTGATGCTATTGAAAAGATGCCATGTCCCAAGGACATAAAAGGTATAAGAAGTTTCCTTGGTCATGCCGGTTTTTATAGGAGGTTCATTAAGGACTTTTCTAAAATCTCTAGGCCTCTGACTAATTTATTGCAAAAAGATATTCCTTTTGTCTTTGATGATGATTGTATGGAAGCATTTGAAATACTTAAGAAAGCTTTGATCACTGCACCTATTGTTCAACCACCTGATTGGAATTTACCCTTTGAAATTATGTGTGATGCTAGTGATTATGCTGTAGGTGCTGTTCTAGGGCAAAGAGTCGATAAGAAATTGAATGTTATCCAGTATGCTAGTAAAACTCTTGATACTGCCCAGAGAAATTATGCTACTACGGAAAAAGAATTTTTAGCAGTCGTATTTGCATGTGATAAGTTTAGACCTTATATTGTTGATTCCAAAGTTACTATTCACGTTGATCATGCTGCTATTAAATATCTTATGGAAAAGAAAGATGCTAAGCCTAGACTTATTAGATGGGTTCTCTTGCTCCAAGAATTTGATTTGCATATCATTGATAGAAAGGGAGCTAAGAACCCTGTTGCAGACAACTTGTCTAGGCTAGAGAATGTTCTTGATGACCCACTACCTATTGATGATAGCTTTCCTGATGAACAATTAGCGATCATTAATGCTTCTCGTACTGCTCCTTGGTATGCTGATTATGCTAATTACATTGTTGCTAAATTTATACCACCAAGTTTCACATACTAGCAAAAGAAAAAGTTCTTTTATGATTTAAGACATTACTTCTGGGATGACCCACACCTTTATAAAGAAGGAGTAGATGGTGTTATTAGACGTTGTGTACCTGAGCATGAACAGGAACAGATCCTACGCAAGTGTCACTCTGAATCATATGGAGGACACAACGCTGGGGATAGAACTGCACATAAGGTATTGCAATCCGGTTTTTATTGGCCTACTCTCTTCAAAGACGCTCGTAAGTTTGTCTTGTCTTGTGATGAATGTCAAAGAATTGGTAATATTAGTAGACGTCAAGAAATGGCTATGAATTATTCTCTTGTTATTGAACCATTTGATGTTTGGGGCTTTGATTATATGGGACCTTTCCCTCCCTCTAATGGATATACACATATTTTAGTTGCTGTTGATTACATTACTAAGTGGGTAGAAGCTATTCCAACTAGTAGTGCTGATCATAACACCTCTATTAAGATGCTTAAAGAAGTTATTGTTCTGAGGTTTGGAGTCCCTAGATATCTTATGACTGATGGTGGTTCACATTTTATTCATGGTGCTTTCTGTAAGATGCTTGCTAAGTATGATGTTAATCATATAATTGCATCTCCTTATCACCCGCAGTCTAGTGGTCAAGTAGAGTTGAGCAATAGAGAGCTCAAATTAATTTTGCAAAAGACTGTCAATATATCTAGAAAGAATTGGTCCAAGAAACTTGATGATGCATTATGGGCCTATAGAACTGCATATAAAAATCCTATGGGTATGTCTCCGTATAAGATGGTATATGGAAAAGCATGTCACTTACCTCTAGAACTTGAACATAAAGCATATTGGGCTATTAAAGAGCACAACTATGACTTCAAACTTGACGGTGAGAAGAGGTTATTTGACATTAGCTCACTTCATGAATGGAGATCCCAAGCCTATGAGAATGCCAAGCTATTCAAAGAAAAAGTTAAACGATGGCATGACAAAAGGATACAAAAGCGAGAATTTAACATAGGAGATTATGTGTTATTATTGAACTCCCGTTTAAGATTCTTTGCAGGAAAACTTCTCTCTAAATGGGAAGGTCCTTACATTATCGAAGAGGTCTATCATTCCGGTGCCATAAAAATCAACAACTTCGAAGACACAAGTCCGAGGGTGGTGAACGGTCATAGAATCAAATATTATATCTCAGGTATCCTATCAATGTTGAAACTAATATTATTGAGACCGTAACCCCGGAGGAATACATAAGGGACACTTTCCAGAATGTTTCAGACTCTGAAAAGGAATAGGTATGTGGTACGGTAAGTAAACCGACTCCAAAACAGTTCTAATGGCAATTTTTCTCCATTTTGGAATATTTAAGAATTTTCGAAAGAAATAAGTAATCCAGGAAGGACACGAGGCCTCCACGAGGGTGGAGGGCGCGCCCACCCTTCCTGGGCGCGCCCCCTTGTCTCGTGGGCACCTCGTGTGCCTCCCGGACTCCGTTTTCTTGCATGTTACATATTTTGGTCGGTAAAAATTCATTATATAATCTCCCGAAGTTTTTGACAATCGTATCACGCAAATATCCTCTGTTTTCGTTTCGAGCTGTTTTTCTGACAGATCTAGAGCACCATGACGTCGCCCTCCTTCAACAATGAAGACAAGGATGCTTGGCTATTGAAGATTGAGCTGAAAAGAGAAGAACCGGAGGAGATCAACAAGGATGAAGGGATCAAGAAGGCCATGGAGGATCAAGTTGTTGGGGAATGTTGCAGAAAATAAAAAATTTCTATGCTTCACCAAGATCAATCTATGAGTTCATCTAGCAATGAGAGAGGAGTGCATCTACATACCCTTGTAGATCGCGAGCGGAAGCGTTCAAGAGAACGGGGTTGAGGGAGTCGTACTCGTCGTGATCCAAAACACCGATGATCGTAGTGCTGAACGGACAACACCTCTGCGTTCAACACACGTACGGTTGGGGAAGACGCCTCCTCCTTCTTGATCCAGCAAGGGGGAAGGAGAGGTTGATGGAGATCCAGCAGCACGATGGCGTGGTGGTGGCTGCAGCAGCGATCTCGACAGGGCTTTGCCAAGCACTACGAGAGGGAGAGGTGTTGCGGAGGGAGAGGGAGGCGCCAACAGCATGGGTGCGGCTGCCCTCACTGCCCCCTCTTTATATAGGGCCCTTAGGGGAGGCTCCGTCCCTAGGAGATGCAATCTCCAAGGGGGGCGGCGACCAGGGGGGAAACTTGCCCCCAAGCCAGGTGGAGGCGCCCCCACCCCTAGGGTTTCCAACCCTAGGCGCAGGGGGGGCCAAGAGGGTGCGCACCAGCCCACCAGGGGCTGGTTCCCCTCCCACTTCATCCCATGGGGCCCTCCGGGATAGGTGGCCCCACTCGGTGGACCCCCGGGACCCTTCCGGTGGTCCCGGTACAATACCGGTGACCCGCGAAACTTTCCCGATGGCCAAAACCTGACTTCCTATATATAATTCTTTACCTCCGGACCATTCCGGAACTCCTCGTGACGTCCGAGATCTCATCCGGGACTCCGAACAACTTTCGGGTTACTGCATACTCATATCTCTACAACCCTAGCATCACCGAACCTTAAGTGTGTAGACCCTATGGGTTTGGGAGACATGGAGACATGACCGAGACGCCTCTCCAGTCAATAACGAATAGCGGGATCTGGATACCCATGTTGGCTCTCACATGCTCCTCGATGATCTCATCGGATGAACCATGATGTCGATGATTCAATCAATCCCGTATACAATTCCCTTTGTCAATCGGTACGTTACTTGCCCGAGATTCAATCGTCGGTATCCCAATACCTCATTTAAACTCGTTACCGGCAAGTCACTTTACTCGTACCGTAATGCATGATCCCGTGACCAGACACTTGGTCACATTGAGCTCATTATGATGATGCATTACCGAGTGGGCCCAGAGATACCTCTCCGTCATACGGAGTGACAAATCCTAGTCTCGATTCGTGCCAACCCAACAGACACTTTCGGAGATACCCGTAGTGCACCTTTATAGTCACCCAGTTACGTTGTGTCGTTTGGCACACCCAAAGCACTCCTACGGTATCCGGGAGTTGCACAATCTCATGGTCTAAGGAAATGATACTTGACATTTGGAAAAGCTCTAGCAAAACGAACTACACGATCTTTGTGCTACGCTTAGGATTGGGTCTTGTCCATCACGTCATTCTCCTAATGATGTGATCCCGTTATCAATGACATCCAATGTCCATAGTTAGGAAACCATGACTATCTGTTGATCAACGAGCTAGTCAACTAGAGGCTCACTAGGGACATGTTGTGGTCTATGTATTCACACATGTATTACGATTTCCGGATAACACAATTATAGCATGAATAACAGACAATTATCATGAACAAAGAAATATAATAATAACCATTTTATTATTGCCTCTAGGGCATATTTCCAACAGTCTCCCACTTGCACTAGAGTCAATAGTCTAGTTACATTGTGATGAATCGAACATCCATAGAGTTCTGGTGTTGATCATGTTTTGCTCTAGGGAGAGGTTTAGTCAATGGATCTACTACATTTAGGTTCGTATGTACTTTACAAATATCTATGTCTCCATCTTGAACATTTTCACGAATGGAGTTGAAGCGACGCTTGATGTGCCTGGTCTTCTTGTGAAACCTGGGCTCCTTGGCAAGTGCAATAGCTCCAATGTTGTCACAAAAGAGTGTGATTGGTCCCGACGCATTGGGTATGACTCCTAGGTCAGTGATGAACTCCTTCACCCAGATTGCTTCATGCGCTGCCTCCGAGGCTGCCATGTACTCTACTTCACATGTAGATCCCGCCACGACGCTTTGCTTGCAACTGCACCAGCTTACTGCCCCACCATTCAAAATATACACGTATCTGGTTTGTGACTTAGAGTCATCCAGATCTGTGTCGAAGCTAGCGTCGACGTAACCCTTTACGACGAGCTCTTCGTCACCTCCAAAAACGAGAAACATATCCTTAGTCCTCTTCAGGTACTTCAGGATATTCTTGACCGCTGTCCAGTGTTCCTTGCCGGGATTACTTTTGTACTTTCCTACCAAACTTACGGCAAGGCTTACATCAGGTCTAGTACACAGCATGGCATACATAATAGACCCTATGGCTGAGGCATAGGGGATGACACTCATCTCTTCTATATCTTCTGCCGTGGTCGGGCATTGAGCCGAGCTCAATCTCACACCTTGCAATACAGGCAAGAACCCTTTCTTGGACTGATCCATATTGAACTTCTTCAATATCTTATCAAGGTATGTGCTTTGTGAAAGACCTATGAGGCATCTTGATCTATCCCTATAGATCTTGATGCCTAATATGTAAGCAGCTTCTCCAAGGTCCTTCATTGAAAAACACTTATTCAAGTAGGCCCTAATACTGTCCAAAAGTTCTATATCATTTCCCATCAAAAGCATGTTGAGGGAGTCCTGGATTAGGGGGTGTCCGGATGGCCGGACTATGACCTTTGGCCGGACTCCCGGACTGTGAAGATACAAGATTGAAGACTCCGTCCCATGTCTGGATAGGAATTTCCTTGGCGTGGAAGGCAAGCTTGGCGATGCGATATGAAGATCTCCTCCCATTGTAACCGACTCTATGTAACCCTAGCCCTCTCCGGTGTCTATATAGACCAGAGGGTTTTAGTCCGTAGGACGAACAACAATCATACCATAGGCTAGCTTCTAGGGTTTAGCCTCTCTGATCTCATGGTAGATCAACTCTTGTACTACCCATATCATCAATATTAATCAAGTAGGAGTAGGGTTTTACCTCCATTGAGAGGGCCCAAACCTGGGTAAAAACATTGTGTCCCTTGTCTCCTGTTACCATCCGCCTAGACGCACAGTTCGGGACCCCCTACCCGAGATCCACCGGTTTTGACACCGACATTGGTGCTTTCATTGAGAGTTCCTCTGTGTCGTCACCTTTAGGCCCGATGGCTTCTTCGATCATCAACCAGACGCGGTCCAGGGTGAGACTTTTCTCCCCGGACAGATCTTCGTATTCGGCAGCTTCGCACTGCGGGCCAATTCGCTTGGCCATTTGGAGCAGATCGAAAGCTACACCCCTGGCCATCAGGTCAGGATTGGAAGCTTAAACTACACGGCCGACGTCCGCGGTGACTTGATCTTCGACGGATTCGAGCCACAGCCGAGCGCGCCGCACTGTCACGATGGGCATGATCTAGCACTGCCGCCGGATAGCGCCCAGAGCGCCGCTCAGGTGTCTGCTCCGACCATTAGGTCGGAGCCGACTGCACCAGTCGGGGATGGTCGGTTGGACGCCGCCCCAGGGGCCGCAACCTCTACTGCGATAGAGCCGAATACCAGTCTAATCCTTCGCGAGGCCTGTGACTCCAAGGTGCCGGACTCCTTCCCGGACTCCGAATCTTCCGCACCCCTTCCGATCGAACCCGATTGGGCTCCTATCATGGAGTTCACTACCACAGACGTCTTTCAGCACTCGCCCTTCGGCGATATCCTGAATTCACTAAAGTCTCTCTCTTTGTCAGGAGAGCCCTGGCCGGACTATGGTCAGCAGGGTTGGGACGCGGACAATGAAGAAATTTGAAGCCCACCCACCACTCACTTTGTAGCAACTGTAGACGATTTAACCGACATGCTCGACTTCGACTCCGAAGACATCGACGGTATGGACGCCGATAAAGGAGACGACCAAGAACCAGCACCTATAGGGCACTGGAAGGCCACCTCGTCATACGACATATACATGGTGGACACCCCCAAAGCAGGGGATGGCGATGAAAAACGGAGGACGACCCCTCCAAGAAGCAACCCAAGCGTCGACGTCAGCGGCGCCGCTCTAAATCCCGCCAAAGCAAAAACGGCGAGTCCGGCACTGGAGACAACAACACCCTGGACAGTGCCGAAGACAACCCCCTCCAGCAGGATTCAGCGCAGGACGACGAAGGAGCCAGCCCTCATGAGGGAGCGACAGACAGAGAGGTCGAGGACGACAATTATATGCCTCCCTCCGAAGACGAGGCAAGCCTCGACGACGACGAATTCGTCGTGCCAGATGATCCCGTAGAACAAGAGCGTTTGAAACGTAGGCTTATGGCCACGGCGAGCAGCCTCAAGAAAAAACAACAGCAGCTTAGAGCTGACCAAGACCTGCTAGCCGACAGATGGACTGAAGTCCTGGCGGCCGAAGAGTATAAACTCGAACGCCCCTCCAAGAGTTACCCAAAGCGCAGGCTGCTACCCCAACTAGAGGAGGAAGCAACGAAACCTATATCACCAGCGTACGATGCGCCCGATCGGCCACCCCGTGGCCGCGACAGAGAGGCTTTTGGCCCTCAACCCAAGCCGCACCCCGGCACCGCTCCAAGAATACCAGAGCACGGGGAAACGCAACAGACCCGCGAGACATATTGGAGGATAAGGCAAGGCAAACAAGATCGATCTACGGATCGCGTGGGCGCCCTACGTCACGTGACGATAACCGTCACGCCGGATATGATAAATACGGCCTAGCCGAATACAACAGACAAAGCTCATCTGAGCTACGTCGCGATATAGCCCAGTACAGGGGCGCCGCACACCCACTATGCTTCACAGACGAAGTAATGGATCATCAAATCCCCGAGGGTTTTAAACCCGTAAACATCGAATCATACGATGGCACAACAGACCCTGCGGTATGGATCGAGGATTATCTCCTTCATATCCACATGGCCCGTGGTGATGATCTGCACGCCATCAAATACCTCCCGCTCAAACTTAAAGGACCAGCTCGGCATTGGCTTAACAGCCTGCCAGCAGAGTCAATTAGTTGCTGGGAGGACCTGGAATCCGCATTCCTCGACAACTTCCAGGGCACTTATGTGCGACCACCAGACACCGATGACCTAAGCCACATAATCCAGCAGCCAGAGGAATCGGCCAGACAATTCTGGACACGGTTCCTAACCAAGAAAAATCAAATAGTCGACTGTCCGGATGCCGAGGCCCTTGCAGCCTTCAGGCACAACATCCGAGACGAATGGCTTGCCCGGCACCTAGGTCAGGAAAAGCCGAAATCTATGGCAGCCCTCACGACACTCATGACCCGCTTTTGCGCGGGAGAAGACAGCTGGCTAGCTCGTAGCAATAACATAACCAAGAGCCCTGGAAATTCAGATACCAAGGACAACAATGGCAGGTCACGTCGCAACAAGCACAAGCGCCGCATTAACGGCGACAATACTGAGGATACGACAGTTAATGCCGGATTCAGAGGCTCTAAGCCCAGTCAACGGAAGAAGCCATTCAAAAGAAACCCTCCGGGCCCATCCAGTTTAGACCGCATACTCGATCGCTCGTGCCAGATACACGGCACCCCCGAACAACCAGCCAACCACACCAACAGGGATTGTTGGGTGTTCAAGCAGGCAGGCAAGTTAAGTGCTGAAACCAAAGACAAGGGGCTGCATAGCGACGACGAGGAGGATCCCCGGCCGCCGAACAACAGAAGACAGAAGGGCTCCCCCCCGCAAGTGCGGACGGTGAACATGATATGCGCAACTCACATCCCCAAAAGGGAGCGGAAGCGTGCTCTCAAGGACGTTTACGCATTGGAGCCAGTCACCCCAAAGTTCAACCCATGGTCCTCCTGCCCGATCACTTTTGATCGAAGGGACCACCCCACTAGCATTCGTGACGGCGGATTCGCCGCATTGGTCCTAGACCCAATCATCGACGGATTTCACCTCACTAGAGTCCTCATGGACGGCGGCAGCAGCCTGAACCTGCTTTATCAGGATACAATGCAAAAATGGGTATAGATCCATCAAGGATTAAACCCACAAAGACAACCTTTAAAGGCGTCATACCAGGTGTAGAAGCCAGCTGTACAGGCTCGGTTACACTCGAAGTGGTCTTCGGATCCCCGGATAATTTGCGAAGTGAAGAGTTAATCTTCGACATAGTCCCATTTCGCAATGGCTATCACGCCCTGCTCGGACGAACCGCATTCGCAAAATTCAATGCGGTGCTGCACTACGCATATCTCAAGCTCAAGATGCCAGGCCCTCGCGGAGTCATTACGGTAAATGGAAACACCGAACGCTCTCTCCGAACGGAGGAGCACACGGCGGCCCTGGCGGCGGAAGTACAGAGTAGCCTCTCAAGGCAATTCTCCAATCCGGGTGTTAAACGTCAGGACAATGTCAAGCGCGCCTGAAGTAACCTACAACAAAGCCAGCTGGCACGTTCCGAGCAAGCATAGCAGTGCGGCCCCAACCCCAGCCCTTGCCAGATGGTGATATCGGTACCACGCGTACATAATTACGCTTTGGAAATACCATGGGCATAAGGGGAGGGGCACAACTACGGCACGCCCAGAATGCGGCTCAACCGCACTAAGGGGCTCCCTATTCCGCCATTTCTTTTTTTTATACTTTCAGGACCCAACTATTCGGTAGGCCTGTCCGGTAATACACTCGCCAAACACACGATGCAACAGCCAGGGAGAGAACAAGCCGCGTCAAATGTCCAGGTGGTCTCTATAACGAGCTAAATACCTGTTTTACTTAAAGTCCCGAAGCTTGCCCCTGGAGGGGGACATGTCAAATAATCCCATCTCTTGCTTATCGCACTATTTGTATCGTTCTGCTTTCATAGCAGCCCCTTTTTAATAAACAATACATAGCTCTTATCTATTATTGTATTCATCTATTTTTCTACAAATATATTCAGTAGTGAAATTATGCAACCGTACACTTTGGTACGGCCAATACACCAGGGGCTTAAGCACCCCGTAACATGGTGTGAGAAGACCGAACACTCTCATGAGTGTGGCACCCCGAACTTATAGCACTATATGCATCGGCTCCGAATCATGTCTTGGGTCAATAGTTGGGTTTGCCCGGCTCCCATTTTTTGGTACCTTATGTTCCGCAATGTTGGCTAAGGTAGCGCTGGGAGAACTACTGCGATTGTGCCCCAGTTGAGCTGGGTTAACACCTCAGTAGAGAAAGCTAAAACTAACCGTCATGATAGTGTGAGAGACCGGTCGCTGTTCGCGAGGTTTTTCGAGTCCCTAAAGACTTATGCCGCTTAGAGCGAGGAGCTGGATTTTTCTGGCCTAGGCGTCGATAGCGCTCCGAACTCGGTCTTTCGAATACTAGGGGCTTCGCCGAAATTTAAAATTATAGAATTCTATGGCTAAGTGAGAGTGATAAAGCATTATAAGTCCAATGGCCTTGTTCGTTGTGCTGAGCGCCTCCCTAGATGGACCCAAGAATCGGAACAAGAGCGCTCAGGTTTATCCCGAACACCCCAGCACTCGTGGCATGGGGGTAGAAACCGACGACTTGCATCTCTCAGATTTGATAAACGGCCGCACAGAAGGTAATATTTTAAATTAACAAGCGTTGCTTAGCGCATATGAACAAAGTTTTCAGCGTACAGGATAACAGATGCGAGTCTACTCAAAAATTACATCTTTGGAGCATTCACCCGCTATAAGGCGGGCACCCTTCAGGACTCCCTTATAATAGATCTCGGGCGTGCGATACTCCTTGCCCGGCAGTGGCGCGTCCGTCAAAAGCTTCTCAGCGTCCAGCTTGCCCCAGTGCACTTTAGCACGGGCAAGGGCCCGGCGAGCACCTTCAATACAGACGGAGCGCTTGATGACTTCAATCCACGGACAAGCGTCCACCAGCCGCCGCACCAAACCGAAGTAGCTCCCAGGCATGGCTTCTCTAGGCCACAACCGAACTATGAGGGCCTTCATGGCCTGTTCGGCAACCTTGTGGAGCTCGACCAACTGCTTCAGCTGGTCGCTCAGGGGCACCGGATGTCCGGCCTCAGCATATTGAGACCAGAACACCTTTTCCGTCGAGCTCCCCTCCTCGGCTCGGTAGAACGCGGCAGCATCAGACACACTACGGGGCAGATCGGCGAACGCTCCTGGAGAGCTCTGGATTCGGGTAAGTAATAGATAATTTACTTTTATATTCTTGCTTTGCATAAAGAATGCCTTACCCGCCGCTATCTTCTTTATCGCCTCGATCTCCTGGAGGGCCTTCTGGGCTTCGGCCTTAGCGGTTTTGGCACTCTCAAGAGCCAAGGCGAGCTCGGACTCTCGAGTCTTCGAGTCACGCTCCAAACTCTTGTGTTTCTCCACGAGAGCCTGGAGCTCTCGCCGCACCTCCGCCACCCGCGCCTCCTGCTTCTCTCACTCGGTGCGCTCCAAGGCCGCACTGTTTTCGGCCTTGGACACCGCTTCCTTCAGGGTTGCCACCTCGGTCGTGGCCCCTGCAACATTCACGTTGGTCCTGTCATTATTTGCAACCAGGTATTTCTATATACATTTACATACGGTATTACATACCCTCCTTGTCCTCGAGCTGCTTCTTGGCACGGCCGAGTTCGTTCTCGGACCGCTCAAGGCTCTCCTTCAATGCATTGACCTCCGCAGTCAGTGCGGCAGAGGTCAGCAGCGCAGCCTGCATTCCCATATTGACATATTTATGTTAGACTCCTGCGTATATCTTTTTAGATCCTCAGCTCGGCTTTTCTTTCCAAACACCAAACTGAGCATCAGGGGCTACTGTCTATGTGGTAACATTTTTTATATGTTTTGGATACATACCTCAAAGCCTGTTAGAAGGCTCGTGCAAGCTTCGGTCAGCCCGTTCTTGGCGGACTGAACCTTCTGAATCACCACACTCATAACAATGCGGTGTTCCTCGTCGATGGAGGCGCCGTTAAGCACCTCCAGCAAATTGTCCGGCGCCTCCGGGTGGACGGAGGTCGCCGGCGTCGTAGGCTTGCCCTTCTTACGAAGGCGCCGCATGTCGGACTCTGGAACCATTGATGGTTCCGGAGCAGTGTCCGGCCCAGGGCCGGACTTAGATCCCTCCGGGGCTTTACCCCCTTTGGGCCTGGAGTCCGGGAGGTTGCCTTGCGGTGCCTCCAGGACCACCTCCTCTTGGTTTGGTCCCTTTTGGGACTCCACCTCGGCGTCGTCCGTAGGGAGAGGGGAGGAGGCCGTCGGAAGTGAAGCGCTATTCAGGTCCGACGAAACCAGGGAGCCGCTCGATGAATCGCCGAGCTGAGCCTTGGGCGGACTGCATGATTGAATTCGGTGTCAGAAAATACCAAATAATAAAGGAGCATCATAAGTTATTCGGGTATCCGGATGCTTACGATTTTGCCAGGGGCTTGACCCTGGATGGCCATTCCTCTACACCATCTTCGGCATCGGAGGCGTAGTCCGGTAGAAGGGTCTTCCCCTTCTTGGCCCCTCAGGCCTCCCCAGTTGGGCGGCCTTCCTTTTCTTTCCTCCCCCCGCTGGAGGGGGAGAGGCTTCTTCTTCTTCCTCCTCCTCGTTTTCAGAGGCGGAGGGTGCTTCGGGGTTGTCAGGCGATGAATCCGACACCACCAGGCGCCGGGAGCTCTTTCGAGTCCCCGTGTCCTTCTTCTTGGCCTTCTTCTCCGGCACCACGTGAGGTGCCGGAACCAGCAGCTTGGTCAGACGAGCATCCGCTGGGTCTTCGGGCAAAGGAGCCAGACAGTTGATCTGTCTGGCCTTCTTCTACCAGTCCTGTTGCAAGGGATGGGAGTTTAGATCCCGCATAGAGTCAAACTATGTAAAACAAGTACCCCGTAATGGGAAAATTAAGCTCACCGCGCTGGCTTGGCGCTTGGCGCAGAATCCGCGATCCTCGGTGACGGGAGGGGAGACCTCAGAGCTCTTGAATAGCACCTTCCAGGCATCCTCGTGCTTTGTGTCGAAGAGCCGGGACAGAGTCTGGTGCTGGGCCAGGTCGAACTCCCACAAGTTGAAAGCCCATCGTTGACACGGGAGAATCCGGCGGAAGAGCATGACCTGGACTACGGTGACAAGTTTAACCTTCCTGCCGATCGGGTCCTTGATGCAGGTTTGAAGTCCGGTCACTTCTGCCGAATAACCCCGCAATAGGCCCATCTCTTTCCAAGATGTGAGCCGTGTGGGGATGCCAGATCGGAATTCGGGGGCCGCTGCCCATTCAGGGTCACGTGGCTCGGTGATATAGAACCACCCCGATTGCCACCCTTTGATGGTCTCTACAAAGGCGCCATCGAGCCATGTAACGTTGGCTATCTTGCCCACCATGGCGCCTCAGCACTCCGCTTGGCGGCCGCCTATGACCTTCGGCTTGACGCTGAAGATCTTCAGCCATAGGCCAAAGTGGGGCTAGATGCGGAGGAAGGCCTCGCACACGACGATGAACACCGAGATGTTGAGGATGAAGTTCGGGGCCAGATCGTGGAAGTCCAGGCCATAGTAGAACATGAGCCCCCGAACGAATGGGTGAAGAGGAAAGCCCAGTCCGCGAAGGAAATGGGGGAGAAATACAACCCTCTCATGGGGCCTAGGGGTGGGGATGAGTTGCCCCTCATCCGGAAGCCGGTGCGCGATGTCGTCAGACAAGTATCCGGCCTTCCTCAACTTTTTGATTTGCCCCTCCGTGACGAAGGAGGCCATCCATCTACCTCCCGCTCCGGACATGATTGGAGGAGGTTGAGGTGGGAAGTGCGGACTTGGGCGTTGGAGCTCGAGGGCGCAGGGATGGATAAGCAAAGGAGGAAGAAGGCGTAAATGGAAAGGGTGGATCCTTATCCCCTTATATGGGCGGCCAAAACTACAAGCCCCCACCAGCCTAATAAAACTCGCTTATCTCCCAAGCGCCGCGTTTAATGGAGTGGTTGGGTTACCCACGCCCGTATTGATGAGAATCCTGGAATAAGGGGACATGATCTCTGCTTTGACAAGACGTGCCAAGGAAACCGCCTCGCTAAACACGCTGAGGTGGGACAGTAAAACGATTCGAATAAAGGCTTGGCCGTGGCATGATGTCACGCTGCGGAGTGTGTCAGCAGATTAGATTTGTGCAGATATTATTCTCTCTACGGTGGTATGTGGAACTTATTTTGCAGAGACGGACACTATCCTTGTGTTCAACATCTTCTATGAAGTATTCGGAGGAGGAACCCGCCTTGCAATGTCGAAGACAATTTGCGCGCCTGACTCGTCGTCATTGAAGCCTGGTTCAGGGGCTACTGAGGGAGTCCTAGATTAGGGGGTGTCCGGATGGCCGGACTATGACCTTTGGACGGACTCCCGGACTGTGAAGATACAAGATTGAAGACTCCGTCCCGTGTTCGGATAGGACTTTCCTTGGCATGGAAGGCAAGCTTGGCGATGCGATATGAAGATTTCCTCCCATTGTAACCGACTCTATGTAACCCTAGCCCTCTCCGGTGTCTATATAAACTGGAGGGTTTTAGTCCGTAGGACGAACAACAATCATACCATAGGCTAGCTTCTAGGGTTTAGCCTCTCTGATCTCGTGGTAGATCAACTCTTGTACTACCCATATCATCAATATTAATCAAGCAGGAGTAGGGTTTTACCTCCATCGAGAGGGCCCGAACCTGGGTAAAAACTTCGTGTCCCTTTTCTCCTGTTACCATCCGCCTAGACGCACAGTTTGGGACCCCCTACCCGAGATCCGCCGATTTTGACACCGACACATGTCATCTACATATAATATGAGAAATGCTATAGAGCTCCCACTCACTTTCTTGTAAATGCAGTGTCAGGACCCCAATCCTAAGTCACACCGATCTAGCATGTAACACATCATATCACTTTGTGGCCTCACGCACGGTATTCCCACGGGTGCCACCTTACCTGGACCGGGACCGTTTGCGCCTTTTGGCTCACGTATATGATAGTGCCGCTAGCATCCATATGACAAAGAACCCGGGCTGACATGGCTAGTCATGAACCCAAAGTGGCACTAACTTACAGGGACAGGCATACATGACCCAACAACGAACGTGTCGGTCATCAGTGAGTGAATCCAGGCTGTAGCACTAGGCTAGCAGGACTCCGGTGAAACCGGGCTGTAGCGGGCTAACAGGACTCCGGAATTCATCGCGTGACATTTCCCCGAGGGGACAGACATAGGAACGAAGAAGGACACATGCCGGCCAGCCTAAGTGTTCCGGAGCAGTAGCAAGCTACCATGGCTCAGTGGAAACACTAGGAGACATTTCTCGGTAAGAGAGGCTACTAAGGATAAACAACTAGATAGTCAGATCCCACACATACCAAGCATTTCAATAACATACACACAATATGCTCGATATGTGCAAATACAACATGGCATCACAACATGACTCTACAACTCAAGTATTGATTTAATAGGCTCCGAGGAGCGAGATATTAAAAACATGGGTCTCATGACCCAGCATTCAGAGCACACAAGTCAAGCACAAGCGGAAGCTTAACATGTCTGAGTACAGACATCTACAAATGAAAAAGGCTGAGAAGCCTGACGGTCTATCAGATCCTGCCGAGGGCACAATATCGTAGCTGAGGTAACAAGCTAAACATCGAAGTCCACGCGGTACTACTAGCGAGACTGAAGTCTCTCTGCAAAAACATAAATTAAGCAACGTGAGTACAAATGTACCCAGCAAGACTTACATCAGATCTAACTACATATGCATCATTATCAACAAGGGGATGGTGGGGTTTAACTGCAGCAAGCCAGCTTTGACTCAGTGGCTAACCTGAACTACGACTGCAAGTAACTCTTTTGAGGTGGCGCACATGAGTCCACATATTCACCATATCAATACACCACTATGGATCCGCTCCCGTCTCCCTACGAGAACGCCATCCATAGCACTCACGCTTATCTTGCGTATTTTAGAGTATCCACTTTCACTTGTCTATGAACTGTACAGGCAACCCAGAAGTCCTTTACTGCGGACACGGCTATTCGAATAGATCATATTAACCCTACAGGGGTGTACTTATTCACACACGCTCTCACCACTTACCGCTGTTACACGACATGTACTCAGCAACCTTCAAGCGAAAGCCTAGCGAGGGTGTCGGCCACGACCTGACTAACCACACAAGTCTCTCGCCCAGGTTTATCGCCTATTCGGGTTCCATCCGCAAGGAGATCCGGCCGGGGTGTCGCTCACGGCCCCAAACGATGTGTGCAGGGTTCCCAAGCCCACCATCCGGGTGCTACTTGGTACACCGGGCCACTGTGCCTAGTCTGTCCCAAGCCCACCTGTACCGGGTGCCACTTGGTAGACTACTAACACTACCTACAAACACCAGAAACTAGTTGCAACTCCTGGACAGAGGTCAAGTTGATTAATAAGTCGAGAGAGCTTGGAGAGCCCGGAGCCTAATGTGTGGTAGTAACTGTTCATGGATCACAAACACAGAACTCAGTTCCTGAGGACGGCTGCAATGAGACAACCCACCATGTACTCCTACATGGCCTCTCACCGCTACCTTTACCAAATCGTGTTCACACACTTAGCTCTCAATAGTAGGACATGTTTACACACCTCCAATTCATCCCCGATGAATCAGACCTGACTCAACTCTAAGCAGTAGCAGGCATGACAAACAAGCATGAATGAGTAGGCACATCAGGGCTCAAACAACTCCTACTCATGCTAGTGGGTTTCATCTATTTACTGTGGCAATGACAGGTCATGCAAAGGAAAGGGGGTTCAACTACCACAGCATGTAACAGTTGAATCGTTGTTGTCCTAATGCAGTAAAAGAGAGCAGGAGCGAGAGAGTGGGATTGTATCGGAATGAACAAGGGGGTTTTGCTTGCCTGGCACTTCTGAAGATAATATAGCTCTTCATCGGTGTCATCGATCACATCGTCGAAACACGTCTATCGAGAGGGGACAGATACCGGCAACAGAGAAGAAATACAATCAATGCAATGCACAATATGATGCATGAATGTGACATGGCAATATGATGTGGTTTGTGCTAATGCAACTAAAACCAGATTAAATGAAGTTGGTTTGAATCCAAGATTCAAATTCAAACTCCATATGTGGATATTTAAATGCCATTTAAATGGTTTGTGCTAAACAGCAGCTATAAGTTGTTCTAACATGCATGAAAATGGTACAGATGGATAGATTGTTTTTTTGATCATTTTTCATATATAATTTATCTCATTTGGAGTTACGGTTGAATTTATAAGAAATTTAGAAGTTTTGGATATTTTCTGAAATTTCCCGAATAAGATTAAATCTAGAAAATACATATTGCATCAGCATGACATCACTCTGATGTCAGCAGGTCAACAGAGGTCAGC
The DNA here is from genome assembly GCF_002162155.2 of Triticum dicoccoides. Lineage (NCBI taxonomy): Eukaryota > Viridiplantae > Streptophyta > Magnoliopsida > Poales > Poaceae > Triticum > Triticum dicoccoides. The sequence goes on from NC_041381.1 coordinate 619,182,884, forward strand.
CGGGTCAAATATGACCAGTGGGTCCCATTGGTCAGTGGCGCAGTGCTGCCCCGGGTCACTGGCAGGTGGGGTCGGTCAATGGCCACGTCAGCAAGGTCAGTGCTGATGCGTGGGCCACTGTGATTAGTTAAAACTAAACAAAAATTAAACTATGGTTAATTAAGGGCGTGGGGCCCATATGTAAGTGGGTCAGGGTTTCAATTAGTAGGGTGATTAGTGACTAATGGTGGCGCCACGTCAGCGGCCACCAGGGTTACTCGCCGGCGACCACATTCCACGGCGGTGGCTCGCCGGAGAGGCTCGGGCTTCACATACAAGGGTCTGTTCGGGGCGCGGTCGGTCCCGTTGGAAAGCTGGCACTGCAGCACATCTAGGGGTGGTGGCGGTTGGTGCTGGAGTCGCCGGAAGGTGGCCGGCGACAAGGTTCGGCGGCGGCAGCGGCTCGGGTTAGTTTGGGCTTGGCGTTAGGGTGCTCGGGAGGAGGAGCTGGTGGGAGCCATGTGCTCCTGGGAAGGCACCGAACGCGGTGACTCGCTCAGGCGCGAGCTATGGTGGCTAAAACGACGGCGGCATCATAGCCGGCGGCGATGAGCTCTCGGCTCCGGTGGAATCGAGCTAGAGGAGAGAAACGGAGGGGAGGCGAGCATACGGGAAGGTGCAGGAGCTCACAAGGGGTCGGAAGCGAAGCTCGGCGGGCTCGGGGAAGCTTCTGCGACAGCGAATTGACGGCGGCGATCTCCGGGCACCGGAGATGAAGACGACGACGCTCCGGTCGACTAGGGCCCCCTCTGGTCGCGTACGTCGTGTGTGTAGCTCCACGGGGTCGGGTCAGAGCTCATGGATGCGGAGAGGGAGCGAGGGGGTGGCTGTGGCCGTGGTGTAGCTCGTCGGCGGCGGCGGGTGTGTTCGGTGGTGCCGCACGGAGAGAGTAGAGGAGGGGAAAAGGTCCAGGGGGAGAGGGGAGAGGCACCAGAGAGTTGGGGAAGTGAGGGCGAAGGTGCTGGGCATCTCCGTGGCGCCGATTAGGACGAAGGGGCGGCCTCCAGCGCGAACCAGGAGGTGGAGAGCTGCGCGGGTGCGCGCGTGTTCGCTCCTGCCTACTGGAAGGAGGAAGACGACGAGCGAGGAGGTAAGTGGGCTGGGCCGGCCACGTGGGCCGCCAGGTGGGCCAGGTGGGTTCCTTTCTCCTTTTCAGTTTTTCTTTCTGTTTTCTATTTTGTTTCTCTGTTTTGATTTATTAATAATGCTAAACCATTTTGTAAACTCCTGAAATAATTTGTGGACTCTCTCTGGATTATTCCAGTGACCCACATTTAGTTTCAGAATTATTTGAGCAATTAAATTATTTATAGTATTTAAATGCCCAAACTCAAATACAATATGATTTAATTCAAAAATCCAAATATGATCTAAGAATATATTCATCATTTTTGGCAGAGGTTTCCACCTTAACCAGAAATCATGAACTTTTGTTAGGGACATTTTGGGTTTATTGAAAAAGATTTTAATCCCTCCTAGTTGAGTTGATTTAATGCTAGGGTTTGGACATCCCCATTTCAATCTTAAATAAAGTTTAGACATGATGCAACAACCAAGCTAGTCCAAGTGCATAGCCAGGCTAGGGATGTGACAGCTGACCCCTACTAAACAAGAATCTCGTCCCGAGATTCAAGCGTAGGGTAAGATGAAGGGGGATCGCAAACTAACATAATCTTCACGATCCAGGTGGCACTTCAAAAAACGTTGATTCGATCACCATCATTGTCTTGAAGTCTTGCTCTGAGAAATCCTGCCAACATGACATGGAGAGAAGAAGGAGACTCTAGAAGGGTCGATCTTCTCGAAGATCGAACAACTCAGGATTAACTCACGGAATGAGACATAGCAACCTCTCTCGAGCTGAGACACGAAACATTCATCCAAATGAATGGAGTGGAACAGATGTCGAAGGTTCACTAGGTAGACAACAATTCCACACTTAAGAGGGTGGTGAACAGTTGTCAACATAGCGAGGAGTTGAGTTGCCATGATACCACAACGAGACACCTTAGGGATGGTGACTCGTAGAAAAATCCCCTTAGGTGGCAAAAAGAATTACCTTTGATTTAGAGATCATTGAAACTCTTTATACCAGCCTAAGGCAATTCTCAAGCGATCGTGTGGAGAGGTTCGGTAGAATGGCATACCCGGATTAGAATGGATGATGTGGATTACCTTGTTGAAAACAACACAAGGGATGATTTAGTAACTAGGAAGAAGCTCAACAGTAGAGAGTGAGTCCACTGTTTGAAAAGTTATAGCATAACCGAGGAAACTGAGAGCAATCCCAGTTAGTGCCGATGATAACACCTAGCGCTTGAGCGTGCTCTCAAGAACTTGAGCATTTCCATATTCATCAAGGTTTTACCAATTTCCAAAGCGAGGATCCTGGCTGCACATCATACTACCATGATGAATACCGGTGGAAGATGCAGATGCAAAGGAAGATAACACCTTCTCAGATTTCACCTTAGTAATGCCAAGGTCGCAAGATCTGGATAATCGACCGAGAGACATTTAGCACTCCGCTTCTAATGTTCTCCTTGATGTGCTAGTGTATCCCATTCATAGATATGGTTTGATATCTAGAACATCAAGTAAAAGGTCGGACTTCGGGAACACAAAAATCCATAAGGAACAACTAGGGAGTAAATCCTACGAAATCCTTATGGGGAGGTGGCCAACTTCTTCAATCAAGATACTACAATAATAGGTCTTCCGGCTGGGTGTGTTGGCCACGACATCCACTTTACCGGTTACAGAGGGACCAATATTATAGTTCTTGGAAAAATGCTCCAACCATCATATCTGCCAGAGATTCAGATTTGGTTGGTGTCAGAACAATCCAGACTCATCGAGTCTAGAAAGAAAAATGAAAGTTTGCAACACAAACCGACGAGATGACGTTGCGAGATTCTCGGGAAATGAACTAGGATAGCAAGCTCCAAAACATGAGCTGGTTCTGCTACAAACCTGTGAACACGCTATCCAAGACAAGCATGACCACATAGTAGTCTTGTAATAAAACACTACCGAGTTCAGGTTGGGGAACCATCGTCGAGGATAATGAAGTCCTATCATAAGTCATGATTCTTAAGAAGGAACTTCTTCTCCTTGAACAAATCAATTAGTGGCTTGGTGTGCTAGGAACACATATAGAATGGAGGTAGCTAATCTCACAATCCAATGTATACCTCACACATGCATGACTGACTTGGGATGATTCCAAAGGAAGCAAAAACAGTCTTTCTCGGATCCACGACGGCAACTTACACCAAGTGCATGTGAATTAGAGAAAGTCACTTCTTTCATCCGAACATATACCTCATGAATGGAACATGGAGGTAATGTTTACAAAAGTTTCCAACACTAGATGGATGTTCAACATGATCATGGAGAAGATAAAATGCTGCTGATGGGCTCAACAACAAGTCATCTGGATGACCATATAAATGGAATTCCATAATTATGTGAGCAAGGACATAGCATTGGTCAGACCCGAAAGATATAATGGTGTATGCTCGAGGAACAACCACGAGTAAGACAACATTACGAATATCGTTGGTTCTGACTTGATTTGATGATAGCCCATACTCAAATCAAAGGTTTGGGTAAGACAATAGTTCCAACAATTGACCACGAGGATCAACCAATGAAGATATCATCTTTCTTCAACACACACACACACACACACACAAAGATATCCCTTCGGAATGAACTAAGTCGGACAAGCTATTATCTTCCAACTCTCCAAGTTGTTGTTTAGCTTAACCAACTAGCTCAGGGTACCCGACATAGATGCTTGGAGAAAGGGTGGTTTATAGGAAACCAACTTGATCACGAGCTCAACATAGCGGTCAGGTGACAACCTGGTGATACTTCTGAGAAGATAGTCGGAAAATCATGAACCACCGATATGCTATTAAGTTCGAGAACAATCTTGCTTTTCAGGACAAGACAAGATGATCAAATAAGCAAGGGATTGGCATAGCCCTAACTCATTGATCGAAAGGTGCACCGAAAATAAGGACTAGGTAGCACAATCTATCTTAGAATGATGATTCAAGAACCAACACGCTAAGAATGAAATTATTGTCCGTTAACTACCAAGCAACAAGGTTGCTAGGAGTATTGATTTCACACATCACGATTCACTTGTCGACATTCCGGTTGTAACAACATGGGAATCGAGAAATGAATAATGATGGAGAGAGTATCACTACGTCAAGAATTCATGAGAGATGCTGCAATTCCTATGACAATCCTGACATAAAGGGGGTAATACTCTGAGGTAGAACAGAACAAAAGCTGGATTGGCTTTTTGATCCGCAGAGTACAACTACTTTGACCAGTCCAAGAAATGGATGAGGTGCTGGAGTTTGTTTCTCCTAGTCATTCCGGAATAGAATGGCTTGATGGACCACAAGAATAATAAGCATCGATAACACGAATGCACAATTACTCCTGACTATCAATTGATAGACGAGGCCTAGAAAACAACTAAAGAGGGACAACTCAAAGAACATGCGATTTACTGAGTTGTGGATGCATGGATTTGCATGTCGAATGAGTTCAACATATTTCTTTCGGATAACCCATGCTGAAGAGGAAGGACTAGCAGATTCACCGCTATGAATGGAGGACTCATCAAGAGCACTCTGGTTGTGATCTTTTGGTTCAAAGAACTTCTGCCATAAACGGTTCATAGTATTTGGAAGAAGGAAATACCACGGACTTCGAGGACTATCACAAAGTTACTAATATCCTAAAGGAACTAGCAACACTATCAACATGAGGTAAGTAGGGTAAATCTCGGGTTCAAAACCCAGAAGTAGAATATCTACTAACTAGTTGGCATCACGGGATGCTTTCGAGAATGAAGGCTAGAATCATCACACTGGGAACACAAATCATGGCTAGATTACTAGATGATCCCCTAAGACATCTAGGGTCATAATAATAACTCCAACATAAATGTCAAGGCAATGGAGTACCTCAACTCACCGATTAGTGTGGTTAAACTGTCCAGAGAGGATATCGGGAATGGGAAGAAGGGATTTGCAAATGCATCAGATTGTTTAGAAACCTGGGATAACTCGGACAACATAACGGCTGTAAATGCTCAAGAAGATTGGAGACATGCTACAAAAATGGTGGCATAACCACTCGATCATCATAAAAGCAAGGTTCCGAGACCAACTGTCAACATACGGAAGTAGTAGGAACTGAACAGAGGCTTAAATCCAACAATACTATAAGTCTATGGATTAGTAACACGTGATCCTGATAGAAGAAGGAGAGAGCCTAGTTCCTTAACCCTGTAGGAAAAGATAAGATGACTCAGATCAGAAGGGCATAAGGTAAAGGAGTAAAAAGAGCCTTACGTTCCAACCCACAATCAATTCCCTTATATAACTAAAGAATTTCTAGACTCAACTTCGACCAGTTGGCTTGGTAATCCTACTGCCAGTCAAGCTCTGATACCAAAGCTGTCAGGACCCCGATCCTAAGTCACACCGATCTAGCATGTAACACATCATATCACTTTGCAGCCTCACGCACGGTATTCCCACGGGTGCCACCTTACCTGGCCCGGGACCGTTTGCGCCTTTTGACTCACGTATATGATAGTGCCGCTAGCATCCATATGACAAAGAACCCGGGCTGACATGGCTAGTCATGAACCCAAAGTGGCACTAACTTACAGGGACAGGCATACATGACCCAACAACGAACGTGTCAGTCATCAGCGAGTGAATCCAGGCTGTAGCACTGGGCTAGCAGGACTCCGGTGAACCGTGCTGTAGCGGGCTAACAGGACTCCGGAATTCATCGCGTGACATTTCCCCGAGGGGACAGACACAAGAACGAAGAAGGACACATGCCGGCCAGCCTAAGTGTTCCGGAGCAGTAGCAAGCTACCATGGCTCAGTGGAAACACTAGGAGACATTTCCCGGTAAGAGAGGCTACTAAGGATAAACAACTAGATAGTCAGATCCCACACATACCAAGCATTTCAATAACACACACACAATATGCTCGATATGTGCAAATACGACATGGCATCACAACATGACTCTACAACTCAAGTATTGATTTAATAAGCTCCGAGGAGCGAGATATTACAAACATGGGTCTCATGACCCAGCATTCAGAGCACACAAGTCAAGCACAAGCGGAAGCTTAACATGTCTGAGTACAGACATCTACAAATGAAAAAGGCTGAGAAGCCTGACGGTCTATCAGATCCTGCCGAGGGCACAAGATCGTAGCTGAGGTAACAAGCTAAACGTCGAAGTCCACGCGGTACTACTAGCGAGACTGAAGTCTCTCTGCAAAAACATAAATTAAGCAACGTGAGTACAAATGTACCCAGCAAGACTTACATCAGATCTAACTACATATGCATCATTATCAACAAGGGGATGGTGGGGTTTAACTGCAGCAAGCCAGCTTTGACTCAGTGGCTAACCTGAACTACGACTGCAAGTAACTCTTTTGAGGTGGCGCACACGAGTCCACATATTCACCATATCAATACACCACTATGGATCCGCTCCCGTCTCCCTACGAGAACGCCATCCATAGCACTCATGCTTATCTTGCGTATTTTAGAGTATCCACTTTCACTTGTCTATGAACTGTACAGGCAACCCAGAAGTCCTTTACCGCGGACACGGCTATTCGAATAGATCATATTAACCCTGCAGGGGTGTACTTCTTCACACACGCTCTCACCACTTACCGCCGTTTACACGACATGTACTCGGCAACCTTTAAGCGGAAGCCCAGCGAGGGTGTCGGCCATGACCTGACTAACCACACAAGTCTCTCGTCCAGGTTTATCGCCTATTCGGGTTCCATCCGCAAGGAGATCCGGCCGAGGTGTCGCTCACGGCCCCAAACGATGTGTGCAGGGTTCCCAAGCCCACCATCCGGGTGCTACTTGGTACACCAGGCCACTGTGCCTAGTCTGTCCCAAGCCCACCTGTACCGGGTGCCACTTGGTAGACTAATAACACTACCTACAAACACCAGAAACTAGTTGCAACTCCTGGACAGAGATCAAGTTGATTAATAAGTCGAGAGAGCTTGGAACGCCCGGAGCCCATTGTGTGGTAGTAACTGTTCATGGATCACAAACACAGAACTCAGTTCCTGAGGACGGCTGCAATGAGACAACCCACCATGTACTCCTACATGGCCTCTCACCGCTACCTTTACCAAATCGTGTTCACACACTTAGCTCTCAACAGTAGGACATGTTTACACACCTCCAATTCATCCCCTATGAATCAGACCTGACTCAACTCTAAGCAGTAGCAGGCATGACAAACAAGCATGAATGAGTAGGCACATCAGGGCTCAAACAACTCCTACTCATGCTAGTGGGTTTCATCTATTTACTGTGGCAATGACAGGTCATGCAAAGGAAAGGGGGTTCAACTACCGCAGCATCTAATAGTTGAATCGTTGTTGTCCTAATGCAGTAAAAGAGAGCAGGAGCGAGAGAGTGGGATTGTATCGGAATGAACAAGGGGGTTTTGCTTGCCTGGCACTTCTGAAGATAATATAGCTCTTCATCGGTGTCATCGATCACATCGTCGAAACACGTCTATCGAGAGGGGACAGATACCGGCAACAGAGAAGAAATACAATCAATGCAATGCACAATATGATGCATGAATGTGACATGGCAATATGATGTGGTTTGTGCTAATGCAACTAAAACCAGATTAAATGAAGTTGGTTTGAATCCAAGATTCAAATTCAAACTCCATATGTGGATATTTAAATGCCATTTAAATGGTTTGTGCTAAACAGCAGCTATAAGTTGTTCTAACATGCATGAAAATGGTACAGATGGATAGATTGTTTTTTTGATCATTTTTCATATATAATTTATCTCATTTGGAGTTACGGTTGAATTTATAAGAAATTTAGAAGTTTTGGATATTTTCTGAAATTTCCCGAATAAGATTAAATCTAGAAAATACATATTGCGTCAGCATGACATCACTCTGATGTCAGCAGGTCAACAGAGGTCAGCCGGGTCAAATATGACCAGTGGGTCCCATTGGTCAGTGGCGCAGTGCTGCCCCGGGTCACTGGCAGGTGGGGTCGGTCAATGGCCACGTCAGCAAGGTCAGTGCTGATGCGTGGGCCACTGTGATTAGTTAAAACTAAACAAAAATTAAACTATGGTTAATTAAGGGCATGGGGCCCATATGTAAGTGGGTCAGGGTTTCAATTAGTAGGGTCATTAGTGACTAATGGTGGCGCCACGTCAGCGGCCACCGGGGTTACTCGCCGGCGACCACATTCCGCGGCGGTGGCTCACCGGAGAGGCTCGGGTTTCACATACAAGGGTCTGTTCGGGGCGCGGTCGGTCCCGTTGGAAAGCTGGCAGTGCAGCGCATCTAGGGGTGGTGGCGGTTGGTGCTGGAGTCGCCGGAAGGTGGCCGGCGACGAGGTTCGGCGGCGGCAGCGGCTCGGGTTAGTTTGGGCTCGGCGTTAGGGTGCTCGGGAGGAGGAGATGGTGGGAGCCATGTGCTCCTGGGAAGGCACCGAACGCGTTGACGCGCTCAGGCGCGAGCTATGGTGGCTAAAACGACGGCGGCATCATAGCCGGCGGTGATGAGCTCTCGGCTCCGGCGGAATTGAGCTAGCGGAGAGAAACGGAGGGGAGGCGAGCATAGGGGAAGGTGCAGGAGCGCACAAGGGGTCGGAAGCGAAGCTCGGCGGGCTCGGGGAAGCTTCTGCGACGGCGAATTGACGGCGGCGATCTCCGGGCACCGGAGATGAAGACGACGATGCTCCGATCGACAGGGGCCCCCTCTGGTCGCGTACGTCGGGTGTGTAGCTCCACGGGGTCAGGTCAGAGCTCATGGATGCGGAGAGGGAGCGAGGGGGTGGCTATGGCCGTGGTGTAGCTCGTCGACGGCGGCGGGTGTGTTCGGTGGTGCCGCGCGGAGAGTGTAGAGGAGGGGAAAAGGTCCAGGGGAAGAGGGGAGAGGCACCAGAGAGTTGGGGAAGTGAGGGTGAAGGTGCTGGGCGTCTCCGTGGCGCCGATTAGGATGAAGGGGCGGCCTCCAGCGCAAAGCAGGAGGTGGAGAGCTGCGCGGGTGCGCGCGTGTTCGCTCCTGCCTACTGGCAGGAGGAAGACGACTTGCAAGGAGGTAAGTGGGCTGGGCCGGCCACGTGGGCCGCCAGGTGGGCCAGGTGGGTTCCTTTCTCCTTTTCAGTTTTTCTTTCTGTTTTCTATTTTGTTTCTCTGTTTTGATTTAGTAATAATGCTAAACCATTTTGTAAACTCCTGAAATAATTTGTGGACTCTCTCTGGATTATTCCAGTGACCCACATTTAGTTTCAGAATTATTTGAGCAATTAAATTATTTATAGTATTTAAATGCCCAAACTCAAATACAATATGATTTAATTCAAAAATCCAAATATGATCTAAGAATATATTCATCATTTTTGGCAGAGGTTTCCACCTTAACCAGAAATCATGAACTTTTCTTAGGGACATTTTGGGTTTATTGAAAAAGATTTTAATCCCTCCTAGTTGAGTTGATTTAATGCTAGGGTTTGGACATCCCCATTTCAATCTTAAATAAAATTTAGACATGATGCAACAACCAAGCTAGTCCAAGTGCATAGCCAGGCTAGGGATGTGACACGCAGGCTTCTCCATAAGTCTGCATAAACCCAAACGCTTTGATCATCTCATCAAAGCGAATGTTCCAACTCCGAGATGCTTGCACCAGCCCATACATGGATCGCTGGAGCTTGCATACCTTGTTAGCATTCTTGGGATCGACAAAACCTTCCAGCTGCATCATATACAGTTCTTCCTTAAGATATCCGTTAAGGAATGTCGTTTTGACGTCCATTTGCCATATCTCATAATCATAGTATGCGGCAATTGCTAACATGATTCGGACGGACTTCAGCTTCGCTACGGGAGAGAAAGTCTCATCATAGTCAACCCCTTGAACTTGCCGATAACCCTTAGCGACAAGTCGAGCTTTATAGAAGGTAACATTACCATCTACGTCCGTCTTCTTCTTAAAGATCCATTTATTTTCTATCGCTCGCCGATCATCGGGCAAGTCTGTCAAAGTCCATACTTTGTTTTCATACATGGATTCTATCTCGGATTGCATGGCTTCAAGCCATTTGTTGGAATCTGGGCCCGCCATCGCTTCTTCATAGTTCGAAGGTTCCCCGTTGTCTAACAACATGATTTCCAGGACAGGGTTGCCATACCACTCTGGTGTGGAACGTGTCCTTGTAGACCTACAAAGTTCAGTAGTAACTTGATCTGAAGTACCTTGATCATCATCATTAACTTCCTCTTCAGTTGGTGCTGGCACCACAGGAACATCTTCCTGAGCTGCGCTACTCACTGGTTCAAGAGGTAGTACTTCATCAAGTTCCACTTTCCTCCCACTTACTTCTCTCGAGAGAAACTCTTTCTCCAGAAAGGACCCGTTCATGGCAACAAAGATCTTGCCTTCGGATCTGAGGTAGAAGGTATACCCAATGGTTTCCTTAGGGTATCCTATGAAGACGCATTTTTCCGACTAGGGTTAGAGCTTTTCAGGTTGAAGTTTCTTGACATAAGCATCGCATCCCCAAACTTTCAGAAACGATAGCTTAGGTTTCTTCCCAAACCATAATTCATATGGTGTCGTCTCAATGGATTTAGACGGTGCCCTATTTAAAGTGAATGTAGCTGTCTCTAGAGCGTATCCCCAAAAAGATAGCGGTAAATCGGTAAGAGACATCATAGATCACACCATATCCAATAAAGTGCGATTACGACGTTCGGACACACCATTACGCTGAGGTGTTCCAGGCGGCATGAGTTGTGAAACGATTCCACATTTCCTTAAGTGTGTACCAAATTTGTGACTTAAATATTCTCCTCCACGATCTGATCATAAGAACTTTATCTTTCGGTCACGTTGATTCTCTACTTCATTCTGAAATTCCTTGAACTTTTCAAAGGTCTCAGACTTGTGTTTCATCAAGTAGACATACCCATATCTACTCAAGTCGTCAGTGAGAGTGAGAACATAACGATATCCTCCATGAGCCTCAAAGCTCATTGGACCGCACACATTAGTATGTATGATTTCCAATAAGTTGGTTGCTCGCTCCATTGTTCTGGAGAACGGAGTCTTGGTCATTTTGCCCATGAGGCATGGTTCGCATGTATCAAATGATTCATAATCGAGAGACTCTAAAAGTCCATCAGCATGGAGCTTCTTCATGCGCTTGACACCAATGTGACCAAGGCGGCAGTGCCACAAGTATGTGGGACTATCGTTATCAACTTTACATCTTTTGGTATTCACACTATGAATATGTGTAACATCACGTTTGAGATTCATTAAGAATAAACCATTGACCATCGGGGCATGACCATAAAAAATATCTCTCATATAAATAGAACAACCATTATTCTTGGATTTAAATGATTAGCCATCTCGTATTAAACGAGATCCAGATACAATGTTCATGCTCAAAGCTGGCACTAAATAACAATTATTGAGGTTTAAAACTAATCCCGTAGGTAAATGTAGAGGTAGCGTGCCGACGGCGATCACATCGACCTTGGAACAATTCCCGACGCGCATCGTCACCTCATCCTCGCCAGTCTCCTCTTATTCCATAGCTCTTGCTGTGAGTTACAAATATGAGCAACCGCACCGGTATCAAATACCCATGAGCTACTACGAGTACTGGTAAGGTACACATCAATTACATGTATATCACATATACCTTTGGTGTTGCCGGCCTTCTTGTCCACTAAGTATTTGGGGCAGTTCCGCTTCGAGTGTCCGCTTCCCTTGCAATAAAAGCACTCAGTCTCAGGCTTGGGTCCATTCTTTGGCTTCTTCCCGGCAACTGGCTTACCGGGCGTGGAAACTCCCTTGTCGTCCTTCTTTAAGTTCTTCTTACCCTTGCCTTTCTTGAACTTAGTGGTTTTATCCACCATCAACACTTGATGTTCCTTTTTGATCTCTACCTCTGCTGATTTCAGCATTGAATATACCTCAGGAATGGTCTTTTCCATCCCCTGCATATTGTAGTTCATCACAAAACTCTTGTAGCTCGGTGGAAGCGACTGAAGGATTCTGTCAATAACCGCGTCATCCGGGAGATTAACTCCCAGCTGAGTCAAGCGGTTGTGAAACCCAGACATTTTGAGTATGTGCTCACTGACAGAACTATTTTCCTCCATCTTACAACTGAAGAACTTGTCGGAGACTTCATATCTCTCGACCCGGGCATGAGCTTGGAAAACCATTTTCAGCTCTTCGAACATCTCATATGCTCCATGTTGCTCAAAACGCTTTTGGAGCCCCGGTTCTAAGCTTTAAAGCATGCCGCACTGAACAAGGGAGTAATCATCAGCACGAGACTGCCAAGCGTTCATAACGTCTTGGTTCTCTGGGATGGGTGCTTCACCTAGCGGTGCTTCTAAGACATAATCTTTCTTTGCAACTATGAGGATGATCCTCAGGTTCTGGACCCAGTCCGTATAGTTGCTGCCATCATCTTTCAGCTTGGTTTTCTCTAGGAATGCGTTGAAGTTGAGGTGGACTTGAGCGTTGGCCATTTGATCTACAAGACATTTTGTAAAGATTTTTAGACTAAGTTCATGATAATTAAGTTCATCTAATCAAATTATTTAATGAACTCCCAACTCAGATTAGACATCCCTCTAGTCATCTAAGTGATACATGATCCGAGTCGACTAGGCCGTGTCCGATCATCATGTGAGACGGACTAGTCATCATCGGTGAACATCTCCATGTTGATCGTATCTTCCATACGACTCATGTTCGACCTTTCGGTCTCTTGTGTTCCGAGGCCATGTCTGTACATGCTAGGCTCCTCAAGTTAACCTAAGTGTTTATGCATGTGTAAATCTGTCTTACACCCGTTGTATGTGAACGTTAGAATCTATCACACCCGATCATCACGTGGTGCTTCGAAACAACGAACTTTTGCAACGGCGCACAGTCAGGGGGAACACTTTCTTGAAATTATTATGAGGGATCATCTTATTTACTACCGTCGTTCTAAGTAAACAATATGCAAAAACATGATAAACATCACGTGCAATCAAATAGTGACATGATATGGCCAATATCATATAGCTCCTTTGATCTCCATCTTCGGGGCTCCATGATCATCTTCGTCACCGGTATGACACCATGATCTCCATCATCGTGTCTCCATGAAGTTGCTCGCCAACTATTACTTCTACTACTATGGCTAACGGTTTAGCAATGAAGTAAAGTAATTACATGGCGTTAAATCATTGACACATAGGTCATACAATAATTAAGACAACTCCTATGGCTCCTGCCGGTTGTCATACTCATCTACATGCAAGTCGTGATTCCTATTACAAGAACATGATCTCATACATCACATATATATCATTCATCACAACTTTTGGCCATATCACATCACAAGGCATATGCTGCAAAAACAAGTTAGACGTCCTCTAATTGTTGTTGCATGTTTTACGTGGCTGCAATAGGTTTCTAGCAAGAACGTTTTCTTACCTATGTAAAAGCCACAACGTGATTTTCCAACTTCTATTTACCCTTCATAAGGACCCTTTTCATCGAATCCGCTCCAACAAAAGTGGGAGAACAGACAACCGCTAGCCACCTTATGCAACTAGTGCATGTCAGTCGGTGGAACCTGTCTCACGTAAGCGTACGTGTAAGGTCAGTCCGGGTCGCTTCATCCCACGATACCACTGAAGCAAAATAAGACTAGTAGTGGCAAGAAAGTTGACAACATCTATGCCCACAACAAATTTGTGTTCTACTCGTGCAAAGAGAACTACGCATAGACCTAGCTCATGATGCCACTGTTGGGGAACGTTGCAGAAAATAAAAAAATTCTACGCTTCACCAAGATCAATCTATGAGTTCATCTAGCAACGGGAGAGGAGTGCATCTACATACCCTTGTAGATCGCGAGCGGAAGCGTTCAAGAGAACGGGGTTGAGGGAGTCGTACTCGTCGTGATCCAAAACACCTATGATCCTAGTGCTGAACGGACAACACCTCCACATTCAACACACGTACGGTTGGGGAAGACGTCTCCTCCTTCTTGATCCAGCAAGGGGGAAGGAGAGGTTGATGGAGAGCCAACAGCACGACGGCGTGGTGGTGGATGCAGCAGCGATCTCGGCAGGGCTTCGCCAAGCACTACGAGAGGGAGAGGTGTTGCGGAGGGAGAGGGAGGCGCCAATAGCATGGGTGCAGCTGCCCTCCCTCCCCCCTCTTTATATAGGGCACCTAGGGGGGGTGCCGGCCCTAGGAGATGCAATCTCCAAGGGGGGCGGCGGCCAGGGGGGAAACTTGCCCCCCAAGCCAGGTGGAGGCACCCCCACCCCTAGGGTTTCCAACCCTAGGCGCAGGGGGGGCCCAAGAGGGGGCGCACCAGCCCACCAGGGGCTGGTTCCCCTCCCACTTCAGCACATGGGGCCCTCCGGGATAGGTGGCCCCACCCGGTGGACCCCCGGGACCCATCCGATGGTCCCGGTACAATACCGGTGACCCCCGAAACTTTCCCGATGGCCAAAACCTGACTTCCTATATATAGTTCTTACCTCCGGACCATTCTGGAACTCCTCGTGACGTCCGGGATCTCATTCGGTACTCCGAACAACTTTTGGGTTACTGCATACTCATATCTCTACAACCCTGGCGTCACCGAACCTTAAGTGTGTAGACCCTATGGGTTCGGGAGACATGCAGACATGACCGAGACGCCTCTCCAGTCAATAACCAACAGCGGGATCTGGATACCCATGTTGGCTCCCACATGCTCCTTGATGATCTCATCGGATGAACCACGATGTCGAGGATTCAATCAATCCCGTATACAATTCCCTTTGTTAATCGGTACGTTACTTGCCCGAGATTCGATCGTAGGTATCCCAATACCTCGTTTAATCTCGTTACCGGCAAGTCACTTTACTCGTACCGTAATGCATGATCCCATGACCAGACACTTGGTCACATTGAGCTGATTACGATGATGCATTACCGAGTGGGCCCAGAGATACCTCTCCGTCATACGGAGTGACAAATCCCAGTCTCGATTCATGCCAACCCAACAAACACTTTTGGAGATACCCGTAGTGCACCTTTATAGTCACATAGTTACGTTGTGACGTTTGGCACTCCCAAAGCACTCCTACGGTATCCGGAAGTTGCACAATCTCATGGTCTAAGGAAATGATACTTGACATTTGGAAAAGCTATAGGAAAACGAACTACACGATCTTTGTGCTACGCTTAGGATTGGGTCTTGTCCATCACATCATTCTTCTAATGATTGATCCCGTTATCAATGACATCCAATGTCCATAGTCAGGAAACCATGACTATCTGTTGATCAACGAGCTAGTCAACTAGAGGCTCACTAGGGACATGTTGTGGTCTATGTATTCACATGTGTATTACGATTTCCGGATAACACAATTATAGTATGAATAACAGACAATTATCATGAACAAAGAAATATAGTAATAACCATTTTATTATTTCCTCTAGGGCATATTTCCAACACAAGCTCCGACGGTGGAAGAAGACATCCCTCAACCTCTACCTAACCTCTTTACCCCAACTGAGATTGAAGCTTTCAAGATGATTGAGTTAGCTCGCATACAAAACAAGTATGTCACGCAGGAAAATATTTTGTTGAAGGATCATATTGTCGGAATCAAGGGCATCATCCGCAGGTTGGAGGAGGTTTTACGCTCGATGTGCGATTATCCACCATCATCATCACCACCTCCATCACCTCCGAGGACATAATCACATGGGTATGGCCGGGCATTCCCCTTGGCAACTGCCAAGCTTGGGGGAGGTGCCCCGGTATCGTATCACCATCACACTCCTATCTTTATTGTTTTCCTTAGTTCGATCCTTTTAGTAGTATCTTGATATAGTAGATTGAAGTTTTGGTATGAATTAGTTTTCAGTTTTGCTTTGTGATCTATTTATGTAATCGAGTTCGTGAGCTATCTATAATAAAGATTAGTGTTGAGTCAAGGGCTTTGCTATCATTCTATGATCTTGAGAAAGTAGAAAGAATAAAAAGAATAAAAGAGTTCATATTGATCTTATGGATAGTAATGACTTCACACATAAAAAGTATGAGGCATAAAAGTTGTTGAGAGTTGACAAACGTAGATTTGGTCATCGTTGCAATTAATAGGAAGTAATAAGGAAAGAGAGGTTTTCACATATAAAGATACTATCTTGGACATCTTTTATGATTGTGAGCACTCATTAAGTATGACATGCTAAAAGAGTTGATGTTGGACAAGGAAGACAACGTAATAGTTTATGTTTTCTCACATCTTAGTTAAAGTATATTGTCATTAATCTTCCCAACATGTTGAGCTTGCCTTTCCCCCTCATGCTAGCCAAATTCCTTGCACCAAGTAGAGATACTACTTGTGCTTCCAATTATCCTTAAACCCAGTTTTGCCATGAGAGTCCACCATACCTACCTATGGATTGAGTAAGATCCTTCAGGTAAGTTGTCATGTTGCAAGCAATAAAAATTGCTCCTTAAATATGTATGACTTATTAGTGCGGAGAAAATAAGCTTTATACGATCTCGTGATATGGAAGTAATAAAAGCGACGGACTACATAATAAAGGTTCATATCACAAGTGGCAATATAAAGTGACGTTCTTTTGCATTAAGATTTTGTGCATCCAACCATAAAAGCACATGACAACCTCTGCTTCCCTCTGCAAAGGGCCTATCTTTTACTTTATGTTTTTTACTTTATGCTTGAGTCGAGGTGATCTTCACCTTTCCCTTTTTCATTTTATCCTTTGGCAAGCTCCTCGTGTTTGAAAGATCCTGATATATATATCCAATTGGATGTAAGTTAGCATGAATTATTATTGTTGACATCACCCAAAGGTGAATACGTTGGGAGGTAACACAATAAGCCCCTATCTTTCTTAGTGTCCGATTAAAACTCCATAACCACAAGTATTGCATGACTGTTAGCAATTGTAGAAGACTACTCCCTCCGTTCCTCAATATAAGGTGTATTATTTTTCCAAAAAGTCAAACTTCTCTAAGTTTGACCAAGTTTATAGACAAAAATATCAATATCTAGAATACCAAATCATTATCACTAGATCCGTCATGAACTATATTTTTACATTTTATATATTTGGTATTATAAATCTTTATATATTTTGTTGGAAACTTGGTCAAACATAGACAACAGTTGACTTTTTGAAAAACTAATACACCTTATATTTAGGAATGGAGGGAGTATATGATAGTTGAATATGTGGACTTGCTGAAAAGCTCTATTCTTGACTCTTTCTGATGTTATGATAAATTGCAGTTGCTTCAATGACTGACATTATAGTTTGTTAGTTCCCAATGAAGTTTTTGAACCATACTTGACATTGTGAATTGATTGTTACTTGAGCATAAGAAATCATATAACAAAAATTACTTGTTGCTGTTATAAGAATGATCATGATGTCCTCATGTCCGTATTTTATTTTTATCGACACCTCTATCTCTAAACATGTGGACATATTTTTTGATTTCGGCTTCCGCTTGAGGATAAGCGAGGTCTAAGCTTGGGGGAGTTGATACGTCCATTTTGCATCATGCTTTTATACCAATATTTATTGCATTATGGGCTGTTATTACACATTATGTCTCAATACTTATGGCTATTCTCTCCTATTTTACAAGGTTTACCATGAAGAGGGGGAATGCCGGCAGTTGGAGTTCTGGCTGGAAAAGGAGCAAATATTGGAAACCTATTCTGCACAGCTCCAAAAATCCTGAAACTCCACGGAAGCTACTTTTGGAATTAATAAGAATTATTGAGCAAAGAAAACACCAGAGGGGCCCCACACCCTGGCCAGGAGGGTGGGGACGCGCCCACCCCTACTGGGCGCGCCCCTGTCTCTTGGGGCCCCTGGTGGCCCTCCGGTGCCCATCTTCTGCTATATGAAGGCTTTTACCCTAGAAAAAAATCAGAAGCAAGCTTACGGGACGAAACTCCGCCGCCATGAGGCGGAACCTTGGCGGAACCAATCTAGGGCTCCAGCAGAGCTGTTCTGCCGAGGAAACTTCCCTCCGGGAGGGGGAAATCATCACCATCATCATCACCAACGATACTCTCATCGGGAGGGGGTCAATCTCCATCAACATCTTCACCAGCACCATCTCCTCTCAAAACCCTAGTTCATCTCTTGTATCCAATCTTGTATCAAAACCACAAATTGGTACCTGTGGGTTGCTAGTAGTGTTGATTACTCCTTGTAGTTGATGCTAATTGGTTTATTTGGTGGAAGATCATATGTTCAGATCCTTAATGCATATTATTACTCCTCTGATTATGAACATGAATATGCTTTATGAGTAGTTACGTTTGTTCCTGAGGATATGGGTGAAGTCTTGCTATTAGTAGTCATGTGAATTTGGTATTCGTCCGATATTTTGATGAGATGTATGTTGTCTCTCCTCTAGTGGTGTTATGTGAACGTCAGCTACATGACACTTCACCATTATTTGGGCCTAGAGGAAGGCATTCGGAAGTAATAAGTAGATGATGGGTTGCTAGAGTGACAGAAGCTTAAACCCTAGTTTATGCGTTGCTTCGTAAGGGGCTGATTTGGATCCATATGTCTAATGCTGTGGTTAGGTTTACCTTAATACTTCTTTTGTAGTTGCGGATGCTTGCAATAGGGGTTAATCATAAGTGGGATGCTTGTCCAAGTAAGGGCAGTACCCAAGCAATGGTCCACCCACATATCAAATTATCAAAGTACCGAATGCGAATCATATGAGCGTGATGAAAACTAGCTTGACGATAATTCCCATGTTTTCTCGGGAGCGCTTTTCTCATTATAAGAAATGGTCCAGACTTGTCCTTTGCTACAAAAAGGATTGGGCCACCTTGCTGCACTTTATTTACTTTTATTTCTTGTTACCCGTTACAAATTAACGTATCACAAAACTATCTGTTTCCTACAATTTCAGTGCTTGCAGAGAATACCTTACTGAAAACCGCTTGTCATTTCCTTCTGCTCCTCGTTGGGTTTGACACTCTTACTTATCGAAAGCACTACGATAGATCCCCTACACTTGTGGGTCATCAACAACCGGTTTAGCGTCTTTCTCCAATTTTATCTTGTGTTTGATCATAGTGGAACTAATGCCCTTAAGGTCATCAAGAGTATATCCAATAGCAGCACAGTTCTTCTTCAGAGTTTTCAATAATTTCTCCTCTTCCTGCTCTAAAAGGTTAGCACTAATAATAACAGGATATATCTTCTTTTCATCAAGATAAGCATATTTAAGAGTACCAGGTAATGGTCTAAGCTCAAACACGGGATCACCCTTGGGTGGTGGAGGATCCCCTAGGATTTCAACAGGCAAGTTGTGTTTCAAAATGGGTCCCTATTTAAAGAATACTTCATCTATTTCCCTTCTTTCATTCATAAACATATCATTTTCTTGTTCTAAAGGATCATTAGGAGGCACAACAATAGAAGCAAGACCAATAATTTCATCCGTACTAGGCAATTCTTTATCATGGGGTTGTCTACGAAATTTAGCCAAGTTAAAGTCATGAGACATATCCCCTAACCCAATCATAACAATATCCTTTTCGCAATCTATCCTGGCATTAATAGTATTCAAGAAGGACTAAATATAATGGGAAAAAAGTCATCTTGTGGGGAACCAAGAACAAGAAAATCAGCAGAATATTTAACTTTCCCACACAAGACTTCAACATCCCTAACAATCCCAACCGATATCAATACCTTCTAACTCAGCAGGTGCAATATCATGCATAATTTCTTTGTATAAAGAATGAGGTATTGCACTCGCACTAGCACCCATATCACATAAGCCATGATAACAATGATCTCCTATTATAACGGAAATAACATGCATGCCTACAACAGGTCTATGTTTATTTTTAGTATCGGGTCTAGCAATTCTTGCAGCTTCATCACAGAAGTAAATAACATGCCCGTCGATATTATCGGCCAAGAGATCTTTAACCATAGCAATACTAGATTCAACTTTAATTTTCTCATGGGGTGTAGGTGTTCTAGTATTACTCTTACGAACCATAATTGAAGCTTTAGCATGATCCTTTATTCTAACAGGGAAAGGTGGTTTCTCAATATAAGCGGTAGGAACAATAGGATCGACATTATAAGTGATAGTCTTTTCTTCAATTTTAATAGGTTCAACTACTTTTACTTCAATGGGAGGATGATATTTAAACCACTTCTTCTTAGGGAGATCGACATGAGTGGCAAATGATTCACAGAAAGAAGCTACTATCTCAGAGTCAAGTCCATATTTAGTGCTAAATTCACGGAAAACATCGATATCCATAAAAGATTTGACACAATCAAACTTAGGTGTCATACCTAACTCCTTAACTTCGTCGAGATCCCAACGTTCAGAGTTGCGTTTAATTCTTTCCAATAAATCCCGTCTGAATTCAATAAAAGAACCAGTACAAGAAGTATCGAGCATGGAGCGATTGTTGAGAGAAAGCCGAGCATAATTTTTTTGAATAATAATTTCTCTTGAGAGCTCATGATTGGGGCATGAATATAACATTGACTTAAGCCTCCCCCAAGCTTGAGCAATGCTTTCTCCTTCGCGAGGCCAAAAAATATATATATAGTTACGATCACGATGAACCTGATGCATAGGATACAACTTCTGATGAAATTCCAATTTCAATCGGTTGTAGTTCCATGATCCCATATCATCACATAGCCTAAACCATGTCAATGCCTATCTATTCAAAGATAAAGGGAAGACCTTCTTCTTGATAACATCCTCGGGCATACCTACAAGCTTAAATAATCCACAAACTTCATCACATAGATTAGGTGCAAATCAGGATGCAATGTTCCATCTCCTGTAAAGGGATTAGCTAGCAGTTTCTCTATCATACCCGAAGGAATTTCAAAGTAAACATTTTCAGTATATTCAGTAGGTTGAGGAGAAACTCTTTTCTCTACTGTTCAGGGTGAAGATACCCCGAACAAGGCCCTCAAAGGATTACTTTCCATAGTAAAGTAAATTTCAGCACACGATATAAATTTTTCCTTACCAATTTCCACTTACCAAAGGCGCTTCACTCCCCGGCAACGGCGCCAGAAAAGAGTCTTGATGACCCACAAGTATAGGGGATCTATCATAGTCCTTTCAATAAGTAAGAGTGTCAAACCCAACAAGGAGCAGAAGGAAATGACAAACGGTTTTCAGTAAGGTATTCTCTGCAAGCACTGAAATTATCGGTAACAGATAGTTTTGTGATAAGGTAATTTGTAACGGGTAACAAGCAAAAAAAGTAAACAAGGTGCAGCAAGGTGGCCCAATCCTTTTTGTAGCAAAGGACAAGCCTGGACAAACTCTTATATAAAGGAAAACGCTCCCGAGGACACATGGGAATTATCGTCAAGCTAGTTTTCATCATGCTCATATGATTCCCGTTCATTACTTTGATAATTTGATATGTGGGTGGACCGGTGCTTGGGTGCTGCCCTTCCTTGGACAAGAATCCCACTTATGATTAACTACTCTCGCAAGCATCCACAACTACGAAAGAAGAATTAAGGTAAACCTAACCATAGCATGAAACATATGGATCCAAATCAGCCCCTTACGAAGCAATGCATAAACTAGGGTTTAAGATTCTATCACTCTAGCAACCCATCATCTACTTATTACTTCCCAATGCCTTCCCCCAGGCCCAAATAATGGTGAAGTGTCATGTAGTCGACTTTCACTTGACACCACTAGAGGAAAGACAACATACATCTTATCAAAATATCGAACGAATACCAAATTCACATGACTAATTATAGCAAGACTTCTCCCATGTCCTCAAGAACAAACGTAACTACTCACAAATCATATTCATGTTCATAATCTGAGGGGTATTAATATGTATTAAGGATCTGAACATATAATCTTCCACCGAATAAACCAACTAGCATCAACTACAAGGAGTAATCAACACTACTAGCAACCCACAGGTACCAATATGAGGTTTTGAGACAAAGATCGGATACAAGAGATGAACTAGGGTTTGAGAGGAGATGGTGTTGGTGAAGATGTTGATGGAGATTCACCCCCTCCTGATGAGAGGATCGATGGTGATGATTTCCCACTCCCGGAGGGATGTTTCCCTGGTAGAACAGCTCCGCCGGAGCCCTAGATTGGTTCCGCCAAGGTTTCGCCTCGAGTCGGCAGCGCTTCGTCCCGAAAGCTTCCTTCTGATTTTTCCAGGGCGAAAGACTTCATATAGCAAAAGATGGGCACCGGAGGCCTGCCAGGGGGGCCACGAGACATGGGGTGCGCCCAAGGGGTAGGGTGCGCCCCCCACCCTCGTGGCCAGGATGTGGGCCCCCTCTGGTTGATTCTTTCGCCAATATTTTTTATTAATTCCAAAACATGCCTCCGTGGAGTTTCAGGACTTTTGGAGTTGTGCAGAATAGGTCTCTAATAGTTGCTCCTATTCCAGCTCAGAATTCCAGCTGCCAGCATGCTCCCTCTTCATGTAAACCTTGTAAATAAGAGAGAAAAGGCATAAGTATTGTGACATAATGTGTAATAACAACCCATAATGCAATAAATATCAATATCAAAGCATGATGCAAAATGGACGTATTAGTCCACCAAAATACTTTTCCGCCGCCGCAAGCCTCTGTTTCTGCGAGATCCCATCTTGGGGCCTTTTTTGGCATCCTGTCGGAGGGGGATTCGACCACAGAGGGCATATACATCAACTCTATTGCCCCTCCGATGAAGCGTGAGTAGTTTACCACAGACCTATGGGCCCATAGCTAGTAGCTAGATGGCTTCTTCTCTCTCTTTGATCTTTAATACAATATTCTCCTCGATGTTCTTGGATATCTATCCGATGCAATCTTCTTTTGTAGTGTGTCTATCAAGATCGATGAATTGTGGATTTATGATCAGATTATCTATGGATATTATTCAAATCTTCTCTGAATTCTTTTATGCATGATTTGATATCTTTGTATTTCTCTTCGAATTATCGGTTTGGTTTGACCAACTAGATTGGTTTTTCTTGCAATGGGAGAGGTGCTTAGTTTTGGGTTCAATCTTGTGGTGTCCTCACCCAGTGACAAAGTAGGGGTAGTGAGGCACGTATTTGTATTGTTGCCATCAAGGGTAAAAGATGGGGTTTTCATCATATTGCTTGAGTTTATCCCTCTACATCATGTCATCTTACTTAAGGCGTTACTCCGTTCTTATGAACTTAATACTCTAGATGCATGCTAGATAGTGGTCAATGTGTGGAGTAATAGTAGCAGATGCAAAATCATTTCGGTCTACTTGACACGGACGTGATGCCTATATCTCATATGTCTAGGCTCACTTACTTATATGTCCCATCTTTGATGCAAATGTTGTCAGACTATAAAATATAGGGGGAGTGTTGATCCTAATGTGTGTACTTGGCATTTCAAAGGCACCTCTTATTAAGTTCACACATCTAGGGGGAGCCCAGCTATATTTTTTAGTCTCTCAGATTCACTTATTATCATTTCATTCCTTTGTGCAAATCCCGTGTTGTCATCATTCTACCAAAAAGGGGGAGACTGTTAGGGCATGTCTCTCTCTAAGTAGTTCTGGTGATTGATGACAATGCTTTTGCGGACTAATCATGTGCGTTGAGTTTTTAAGAGATTCATTCATTGGCACGATACGATTCTTTCCCCTCGGAGCTTTAAGTGAAGACGGTGTAGTCTCCTTCATTTAGGTTTTGGTCGAGTTGAGTCGTAGGAGATACCGTACTATCAAGAGGGGGTCCGCATTGGAAAGGCTATGGTGGAATCAACATGCACACTTTATTTTTGCACCCCCAGCTCCTTTCCTCTCCTTGGAGTTTACCGTTTTGAAAGATGTGGGGATTGTGAGGTGCTAGCAGTAGTACCGCCGACCTAGCGGTAGTGCTACCTATGGTCCTCAAGCGGCAGTACCGCTGTCCAACAGCGGTAGTACCGCTCGGGTGCATAGGCAGCAGTACTGTCCTGGTTCGGCACCGCTACCACCTCGATTCGAGGGCGTCTCTCCTCATGTCGGGTTGTGCGGCAGTAGCAGTGGTAGTATCGCTCGTAAGCGGTAGTACCGTGGCTACCACCGCTACTAGTGCCGCCCAAACCCCCTCTCTCTCTCTCCTGTTCTCTCTCGTAGGCCTCTGCCTTCAGTCACCATGGTAGTGCCGCTGGGGGTCGCGGTAGTACAGCTGCTACCAGCAGTACTACCGCTCCACTGAGCAGTAGTACCGCTCTGTGTGGGCAGAAGAGGGGGTAACAGTTGGATAATTTCCCCCACTATAAAAGGAGGTCTTCTTCTCCAAAGAGATCTACCTCTTCCCTCCCCAAACTCCATTGTTGCTCAAAGTTCCATTTTCGCCCGATCTCTCTCCCTAGCCAATCAAACTTGTTGATTTTCTAGGGATTGGTTGAGAAGGCCCCGATCTACACTTCCACCAAGAGAAATTTGATTCCCCCCACTAATCCCTTGCGGATCTTGTTACTCTTGGGTGTTTGAGCACCCTAGATGGTTGAGGTCACCACTGAGCCATATTCCATTGTGATGAAGCTTCGTGGTGTCGTTGTGAGCCTCCAATTAAATTGTGGGAGATTCCCCAACCTTGTTTGTAAAGGTTCGGTCGCCGCCTCCAAGGGTACCAATAGTGGAATCATGCCATCTCGCATTGTGTGAGGGCGTGAGGAGAATACGGTGGCCCTAGAGGCTTCTTGGGGTGCATTGTGCCTCCACACCGCTCCAACGGAGACGTACTTCCTCTCAAAGGGAAGGAACTTCGGTAACACACCCTCGTCTCCATCAGCTCCACTCTTGGTTATTTCTTACCTTTACTTGTTCAAGCTTATATTGTGTTGTATCCCTTGCTTGCTTGTGTGCTTGTTGTTGTTCCATCATATAGGTTGCTCACCTATTTGCATATCTAGACAACCAATTTCGATGCTAAGTTTAATTTGGCAAAGAAAAGCTAAAAATGGTCAGTTGCCTATTCACCCCCATCTAGTCAACCTTATCGATCCTTTCAGATGTGAACTATTGGTGTTAAATCACATGGCTATGTGAACTAGAATATTGACTCTAGTGCAAGTGGGAGACTGAAGAAAATATGCCCTAGAGGCAATAATAAAGTTATTATTTTATATTTCCTCACATCATGATAAATGTTTATTATTCATGCTAGAATTGTATTAACCGGAAACTTGATACATGCGTGGATACATAGACAAAACACCGTGTCCCTAGTAAGCCTCTACTAGTCTAGCTCGTTAATCAAAGATGGTTAAGTTTCCTAACCATACACATGTGTTGTCATTTGATGAACGGGATCACCTCATTTGCAGAATGATGTGATGGACAAGACCCACCCGTTAGCATAGCATATTGATCGTTTAGTTTTATTGCTATTGCTTTCTTCATGTCAAATACATATTCCTTCGACTATGAGATTATGCAACTCCCAGATACTGGAGGAATACCTTGTGTGCTATCAAACGTCACAACATAACTGGGTGATTATAAAGATGATGTATAGGTATCTCAAAAGGTGTTTGTTGGGTTGGCATATATCGAGATTAGGATTTGTCACTCCGAGTATCAGAGTGGTATCTCTGGGCCCACTCGGTAATGCACATCATAATAAGCCTTGCAAGCAATGTGACTAATGAGTTAGTTGCGGGATGATGTATTACGAAACGAGTAAAGAGACTTGCCGGTAACGAGATTTAACTAGGTATGAAGATACCGACGATCGAATCTCGGGCAAGTAACATACCGATGACAAAGGGAATAACATATCTTGTCATTATGGTACAACCAATAAAGATCTTCGTAGAATATGTGGGAACCAATTTGAGCATCTAGGTTCCGCTGTTGGTTATTGACCGGAGAGGTGTTTCAGACATGTCTACATAGTTCCCGAACCCGTAGGGTCCGCATGCTTAACGTTTGATGACGAGTTTTTTATTATATGAGTTATGTGATTTGGTGGACGAATGTTGTTCAGAGTCCTGGATGAGATCATGGGCATGGCGAGGAGTCTTGAAATGGTCGAGAGGTAAAGATTGATATATAGGACGATGGTATTTGGACACGGGAAGTGTTCCGGGTGATACCGGGTCACCAGAAGCGGTTCCGGGCACCCCCGACAAAGATATGGGCTTAATGTGCCTAGGGAGGGACAGATCAGCCCGTAGGGGGCTGGTGCGCCCCTCCACCAGGCCGGCCAGCCCTAGGGAAGGCAAGGGATGAGGGCTAGCCCCACTTTACTTCCCCTTCTCAAGGGAGAAAGGAAAGGGGGGGGGGGCACCTCCTCCTTCCTTCTCCTAGTGGCAAAACAAGAGCGAATTGGGGTGGCACCCCAAGTAGGATTCGGCCTACTTGGGCGCCCCCCTGGCTGCCTGTTCCCCCTCCAACCTATATATATGTGGGGAGGGGGGCGCCTAGAGGACACAACAACAATTGTTAACCGTGTGCGGCGCCTCCTCCACTGTTTACGCCTCCGGTCATATTCACGTACTGCTTAGGCGAAGCCCTGCGCGGATCACTTCACCATCACCGTCACCACGCCGTCGTACTGACGAAACTCTCCCTCGACACTTTGCTGGATCAAGAGTTCGAGGGACGTCATCAAGCTGAACGTGTGCATAACTCAGAGGTGCCGTACACTCGGTGCTTGATCGGTCGGAACGAGAAGAAGTTCGACTACATCAACCGTGTTGTGAAATGCTTCCGCTTTCGGTCTACGAGGGTATGTGGACACACTCTCCCCTCTCGTTGCTATGCATCTACTAGATAGATCTTGCGTGAGCGTAGGATTTTTTTTGAAATTACATGCTCCGTTCCCTCAACAGTTTGTAGTTACTCACTCACTCTGGAATCCCTTGCATCTTTCATAAATATGTGGTGTAAATTGTATGTGCTTCTCTAATGTACATGCGCGGTACGCCCATACAATAGCATAAAGTATTGCATAATCTTAATACCAGGCTCATACTAGAATACCAAAGCTTCATTGATCAAGGTGCGGTATTATTTAAATTGTCTGAAAGGAGCTAAAATACAAAGGAGAGTGCATCAAAATTAATGCCAAACCACGGAAATCATCTTAACTCCTAAGGTTGTTGCAACAAAAAACATTTTGGACATCTAGTATGAAACACCGCTCTTTAAGTGGATGAGTAATATTTTTTACTTAATTTGTATATATTTGACTCACTATGTATATATGACCAACATTACAATCATTTGTATTCACCATCAACACTACATGTGTATGTATGGCTTGGGATGAACCACAACCATCGGTATTCTCATATATTTCCAATTAAAAAGAAGCCAACAAAAAAGGACAGGCATGTTGTCCATGTGGAATGTGTGACCCCCATATGCAATCATCATAGCTAACTTTATTGTGAGATGTCGGCACCGTGTAGGCCTAATAAAAGTAGTGTGAACACATGATAGGTGAAAGTAAATAATCTTCCATTCAACTATTAGTTTAGCATATTTTTAGGGGAAGGGGGCGGGGGTTATATATTACTCAGGAGTCAGTACATGAATTATGCATTCAATTTTTAGTTAATAGAATGATATTGGCACACACACAAAAGCTAAATTATGTAATGGATACTATCCAACAACCCAAAAAGGGGAAGTATAATCACATACATGTATGATGTTCTCGATCAAATATACAAGAAGCGACCTTTTAAATTACAACATTTCAATCTCGCGGGGATTTTCCTGTTGGTATGGCTCAGTTATGTGCTTTTGATGGTTGCCCCTATATTTGTAGCTGCTCACATTAAATGTGACGCTCAAGGTACACTTGTCCTTTTGAATGGGCATTCAACAATTGGGTGCTTATTTCTTGCACACTTGGCATGAAGTGTTTAGCTTATGAGAAAGCATAGCATTGTATTTAGCCTTCCATACATTGACCTCAGAAGTTAGTGCTTTTTGTTGAGCTGGAGAAGAAATAAATAATAAATTAAGTTAATTAAGTTGACATTGGATAAAAACGAAAACCATAGCATTGATAGGAAAACAAAGGGACTAGTAAATTAATATAATGACCTGTATGAGATTAGCTAGCACAAGAAGCATCCAAAGAAACAAACTATGTAATCAACATGCATCAAGATGGCAATGGGGCCCCGAAACCCCCGTCCCCGCGGGTTTTTACCTTATTAGGGGATGGGGATGGGTGTATTTTCATCTCCGCGGGGCTGTTGTTGGGCACATTATACAACCCGACACGTTTCGTGGGTTTGCACCTGTTTCAGTACTCCCCGAAACCGAAACCCGACAAACCCGGCAAAATACATTTTTTTACCAAGCACTGATCCGGCGCGGCCCAAACAAAAGCTACTGAGCCCCCACCCCCGGCGTCCAAGGCCAAACCAAGAATTCTATTTTAGAACTTATATAATTGCACATCCTTTTGAACCATGGATGGCTGAAATCTGATCATCTGTGATGCTGAAATGTGGTATCATGCTGCTGAAATACACTCTATATAGCTGTTGAACCATCTACTATTGTTTTTTGTTGAAATTTGCTCAAGTTATGCTGTTGAAATGTGCTTGTTTTGCTGCTCAAATGTTATTCTTTGTCGCCACTATGTTTGTTTAAATATTTTGATTTTCTCATGGGTTCCCCGAAACCCGATGGGTTTAGGGGACAGGCGGAAAACTAGCCCGGCACACAGTGATGGGGATGGGGACGGGTTTACGATTTTCTCGTGGGGATGGGTTTGGGAAGGCAAAACCCGATGGGTTTCGTCCCCGTTGCCATCTTGAAACATGCATAACATTGCTGCTGTACACATTTAGTTATTCAAAGGAACAAATATTGATGTAACTTGTAAAATCTAGACAACATAGTGGTTGAATGAATATATGTTCTATGAATATGACAACATTTTAAATACGAAGAGATACATTAGTAATATTTATGTTCGGTTCGACTGTGGTCGATCAGTAGAAAAGAAGTGGCATAACCCGAATAACCGCATCGTGGAATAGTCACCATGTCATGGAATATCAAGTGATGATTTGTTAAATGTCCTGTGTCAACGTTCAAGTACTCAGCATAGTTTATTTATATTAATTTTAACGACAACTAACAGCCTGAATTTACACGCGCGCGCGCACACATATTTTTACTCTGAAAAGATAATACGAGTATGGCATCTGTTGTGCATGCTAGTAAAGCACTTCTT
>NC_041381.1:619212725-619244085 GCF_002162155.2 Triticum dicoccoides
AAGCTAAAGACAAGAAAAACTTGTTCTCCAAGCAAAACCTATGCCCTTCTGCATCCATTTGCAATGCGTCAATCATCTTTTCTATTGCCTCTAGGGAACAAATGTGCACAAATATATAATGACGATTAACAATGAAACAAGCATACCCTTTCTCAGTTGCAACATATCCTCCATTGACCGCATCTTAGTCATTAGCTCACTATTTTCAGTCCTAATCTGAAGACACTTGCTCTGCAATGAGATAACACAACAATATATGATTAAGACGGCCAAAAAGAGGCACACTACCATGTATATGTGACCAACATTACAATCATTTTTATTCATCACCAACACTACATGTGTATGTATGGCTTGGGATGAATCACAACCATCGGTATTCTCATATATTTCCAATAAAAAGAAGCCAACAAAAATGGAAAGGCATGTTGTCCATGTGGAATGTGTGGCCCCCATATGCAATCATCATACCTAACTACATTGTGAGATGTCTGCACCGTCCGTGTATGCCTAATAAAAGTAGTGTGAATACATGATAGGTGAAAGTAAATAATCTTCCATTCAACTATTAGTTTAGCATTTTTTTAGGGGAAGGGGGGGGAGTACATATTACTCAGCACATGAGTTATCCATTCAACTATTAGTTAATATACAATGATATTGGCGCGCGCACACACACACTACCTAAATTATGTAGTGGATATTATCCAACACAACAAGGGGAAGTATAATAACATACATGTATGGTGTTCTCGATCAATTTTACAAGAAGCGACCTTTTAAATTACACCATTTCAATCTCGCGGGGATTTTTCTGTTGGTATGGCTCATTTATGTGCTTCTGATGGTTGCCCCTGTATTTGTAGCTGCTCACATTAAATGGGATGCTCAAGCTACACTTGTCCTTTTGAATGGGCATTTAACAATTGGGTGCTTATCCCTTGCGCTCTTGGCATGAAGTGTTTAGCTTATGAGAAAGCATAGCATTGTATTTAGCCTTCCATACCTTGACCTCGGAAGTTAGTGCTTTGTGTTGAGCTGGAGAATAAATAAATAATAAATTAAGTTAATTAACTTGACATTGGATAAAAATGAAAACCATAGCATTGATAGGAAAACAAACGGACTAGTAAATTAATATAATGACCCGTACGAGATTAGCTAGCACAAGAAGCATCCAAATAAATAAACTATGTATTCAACATGCATAACATTGCTGCTGTACACATTCAGTTATTCAAAGGAACAAATATCGATATAACTTGTAAAATCCAGACGACATAGTGGCTGAATGAATATATGTTTTGTGAATATGACAACATTTTAAATACGAAGAGATACATCAGTAATATTTATGTTCGGTTCGACTGTTGTCGATCAGTAGAAAAGAAGTGGCATAACCCGAATAACCGCATCATGGCACAGTTATCATGTCATGAAATATCAAATGATGATTTGGTAAATGTCTTGTGTTAACGTTCAAGTACTCAGCATAGTTTATTTATATTAATTTTAAGACAGCTAGCAGCCTGCATTTACGTGCGCGCACACGCACACACATTTTTACTCTGAAAAGATAATACAAGTATCTAAGGTGAGTATGCAAGCTAAAGACAAGAAAAACTTGTTCTCCAAGCAAAACCTATGCCCTTATGCATCCATTTGCAATGCGTCAATCATCTTTTTTATTGCCTCTAGGGAACAAATGTGCGCAAACATATAATGTCGATTAACAATGAAACAAGCATATCGTTTCTCAGTTGTGACATTTCCTCCATTGACCGCAGCTTAATCATTAGCTCACTATTTTCAGTCCTAATTTGAAGATACTTGCTCTGCAATGAGATAACACAACAATATATGAGTAAGAAAGCCAAAAGGTGGCACACCACCATGTAATTGGTTGAGAGCTTATAATAGGGATTTATAATTGAACTTTGCTCCTTAATAAATAAAATTCTGAGAAGAAAAAGAAAGGATGTAACTATCAGGTATATATATATGTGTGTGTGTGTGTGTGTGTGTGTGTGTGTGTGTGTGTGTGTGTGTGTGTGTGTGTGTGTGTGTGTGTGTGTGTGTGTGAAGAATCAAGAAGATATAAACAAGAAGATATAACCTATTAATTAGCGTTAATTAGCGTTCAGGTCGATATCGTGGCCGTCGGCCATTTAATCGTCGCCGTCGGATATATATATGCATGTCAAGAATCAAGAAGATATAACCTATTAATTAGCGTTAAGTGAAGCCAATCGAGAAAAATAACTCAGCCCAAGTAGATTAACCTATTAATTAGCGTTAAGTGAAACCAATGACATAGCTCAGCTCGTCTCTCACTTCAACAGAACACCAGAAAGTCTTCGATATACATTACATGCACCATTTAAACATGTAAAACTAAAATGAATGCAACACTAGCTTGATTCTTTGTAGTCAAAAGAATCATACACACAAATGCTTCCTATTTTTATAAGGAATGTTCTATCTTGGGTGTGTGCTTGGCGATTGCGTTTATGATAGGATTTTATCGCATATTTTCTCTAACTTCCAATGAAATGATGAAGACATTTATTGGTTATTTCCATAATAAAATAAAAATAACTTCCACATTGTTCTACATACTTAACATATACTAGTTAAAATAGACCCACTGTGTCAACAAAAGAGTACCACTCCAATTCTGTAGAAGCTATAGTTGTAAAACATGCTAGAGTCAGACTTTAAATTTCGACTACTATTACCGCAAGAAATATTTATACTAGAGAATTTGGATGTTCTGTACATGGTACATATCCGAAAGAACCATCCTTCCAGTTTTGCGGTTCAGATAAGAGGGAGCACGTACCCCCGTGCCAGTTTAGACAGTCCAGTGGGTCATGAAAATAATAGGAGGGAACATGTCTCGAGAAGTACTCTTAACTTACAAAACCAGTTTATATTTTAGAAATGTATTTCTAATACCGGAAAATGTCGTATTTCCAAAAATCATGCCAATGTCCACAACAACAACTTCAATACAATTATATACTAATACTTATGATCGTACAACCGCGTGGGGAAAACCATGCTCATCTCCAAAACAGCAGCCTCTATAGATAAGTGAACACTAATACTTTTGATGATAAAATCGTGTGGGGAGAACTGGGTATATGCAGAGATGTGCAACCAACATAACAACAGGCTACCAAACTGATCATATATTAACTTTCTAGCGGTGAAGGAACATACCAGTTCTTCAGATAATGCACCTATCCTCTTGGTCAGCGTCTCAACCATTTGCTCAAGTTCCTGCTTGCGGCCCGCCTTGTCCTTTTCCTTCTTGGCAGAGTACACCCGGACTGCCAGAATCCTACAAATTTGTTCCAAAAGAAAATACACAGTTTCAGAATTTCAATCCATGGACGACACATATGAGTATATCTGATCGGCGGCAATCTGAATCTCCACATGATTTTGTCAAATAAATAAATAAATAAATCTCCACATGCACTAGAGCGAAGGAAATCCTCACCTCCTGACCCTCCTAGGGTCTGTAAGCGCAAGCTCCGCGAGAGCCTTGTCCTTCATGATCTTCTTCATGTGAGCCTCACTGGGCTTCAGCCTTCACCTCTCTTGCCAGCTCAAAGAGAGTTGCGCCGCCTCTACCCATGACCATGGTTAAGGGGGCGCTGCTGCCAGGGCCACTTACCCCTGGAGAAGCGCCATTGTTGCCGCCGCCGCCAGCTGCTGGAGGAGAAGCCCGGCTGCCTATGGATAGATGGCTACGGCCAGCGCCTCCTGGTCCTGCCGAAGCGCCGCCTGCCCCTGGGGTAGCGCGATCACCAATGGATAAGCGGCTGCGTTTGACAGAGCCGCCTGCCCGTGGAGAAGCGCCGCTGGGCGGACGCCTACTCCTGCCAGGGCCAGCAGCCATGGGAGAAGGCGCCGGTAGTGGCGGCTGCTCTAGGACTAAGGTTCTGGAATTGACCTCCGGCTCCGAGCTATTCAACACCGTGATCTGGACACTCTTGCCATCCACGGGGCCATCGACCTGCCGTGCCCCTGCCCCTGCGTCGTTCCCGTGGCCGGGGGTGACCCCGCAGAGTCCGTTCAGGTCGATTAAATGGCCGACGGCGACGATATCATCCGAGACTGGATCGTCCTCGAAACGAAAGGATTCCAGGACCGGAGTGGAGAAGGCATTTTGCGCGTGAGAGCTGCTGCCAGCGCCACTACTAGTTCCAGCGGTGCGGCCGAGCGACCACGACAAGGGATTCAGGAGGTGGGGCGGATAGCCGCCGGAGCCATCGCCGCCGCTTTGGGAGGCGAGAGGAGTTGCCGAGGTGGGCAGCTGCGGAGGAGAGAAGGAGCTGTGGCGGCGGAGGGAGGCGGGCGAGCCCTGCGGGAGGAGCTGGCGGCGGCGGCTGGGATCCATGACGGAATGGGAAGAAAGGGAAACTTGTTGTTCGCTAGGGTTCCGGGAGTTGTCAACACGGATCGGACGAACGAAGGGTGCTCCGAGTTGCCAAAAGCGAGAGCGAGCGAGCTTGATATGGAAAGAAACGGGAGATTTATTTTTTGAGGGGTAGAAGCGGGAGATGAGAAGAACGCTCGCCTCGGTTTGATTTCCCACTGGTCTTGGACTCCAGCTGCTCCGAGGTCCTAACGCAACCTCGCTGGCCCGGCCCAATCATTCTAGCCTAGTTAAAAAAAAAATCAAAGCAATTTCTATGAGAAACATATGGGTCGTGATATTCACCACAAGTGTGGGAGTTGAGGGTCTTGCCGCACATTCCGTGTGGTATCTACGTGAGACAGCCCGCACGCCTATGTGCGGGCAAAACGGATAACCACCGCACGTCCGGCGTCCCACCTCGCGGCCCGCACGTCCGGCGTCCCACCTCGCGGCCCGCACACTCCTCCATCCCCACAAAACTGGAGTGGGTCCCCCGCGAGAGAGTCGCCACCCGCCCACCCTAAACCTCGCTTAACCCCTCTTCCATCTCCTACCTCCCGATCGTCTCCTTCCCCTCCCTCCCTCCTCATGTTTCTCAAATTGCCATGGGAAATCCTAGCGCCGCCTAGCCAAAAAACATGGCAACGAATTCCACAAGATGAGAAACCACATGGATCCATCCGTTCTCCTCTCCTCCCCCCTTACAAATTTTCCAACAAATCTGACACAAAGCTGTGTCATTCAAAATTGCCATGCTTGCTGCTCACGATTCATTGTAGAAGCTGGATCTGCGAAATGGCCATCCTGCTGTCCTAAATTTGATCTGCATCTTAGTTCCCATCAAGTTTGTAGAAGCTGTAAGTTTGGAGTTGCCATCAACTTGATCTACTTGAAAGTCAGATCAGATGCATTTAGATCAAAAAGGGAGGGTGGGGAAAGAGGTGGGTATGGGGGTGGGGCAAGCGAAAAGTAGAGTTTTTCCTCATGGGATTGAAAATTGCCACCCATCTTTGCTGGTAGTTGCCACCCGGTTATATAAGTGGTTGCCACCAAATGACTGAAACTAGAACTTTGCCATGTATTTACAGCGAAAATTGCCGCCAATACTGCAAGGTAGTTGCCACCCTATTAAATAAGTACTATGAAGAAGGATGCATTGTCAAAATGATGCGCGACTACAATGTTTTTAGTTGCCATGCTATGCTAGGGATGCATGCCATTCAAACATAGGTTGCCATGTCTCTTTTAGTTTAACTAACAAAAGATTAAGGGGAGAGTAATGCGTACTCATGCATACCGTGATTGAATCATTCTACAGGAGTTGAAAAAACAAGGGAAGGAGCAAATGGATCCTGGAGACGGATCTAATCCTTGCTTTTTCGGACAGCCACAAGTTCCCCCTTGGGAGACGCTGGGGTACAATGAACTCATTACAACAGGTCCATTGCTACCACTACTACAACAATACACGCACATGGGTAATGATGTGTGAAAGAAAAAGTCAGATTTGGCTTGTTCGTAGAAATGAAAATATGGCAATCCGTCTTATGTTTTATGTTGGCAAATTCACAGGTTCTTACAATACAACCGCACCGCCAGGAGTCCCATGGCAAAATGCACCACAGGGAGTTATCGGTAATACAGATGCAGGGCACCAACTACAATTGGCACAAGTGTGAACCCATGGCATTGTCTCACTCAATTGTCATATGTGAATTCTATACATATGCCATTGTTGCTGTACTGCATTTGCCATGTCTACTCAACTATACTTGCCATCCCAGGTCAACTATAGTTCCCATGGCTGGCCAACTACAGTTGCCATGCTGGAAAACTACAGTTGGCAAAGACTTATAAGCTGCAGTTGCCATGCATGGTGGGCTAGATTTGCCATGTTTTAAAAGGGGCACCTACATGTCTTAACAGATGTAAATGACATATATTTGTTTTTTAATCTTTTTTAACAATGAACTTCAAAATTACCATGCAAGAAGGAAGATAGCACAAACCTGCAGTTTGCCATACTTCGCTTCAAATATCCTGTCTGTGGCAAGCACAACCTTAACATCGTCGTATGTCAAGGCACATACATCAAACTTATGTGGACAAGGTGTACCTCCTAGTGCATCGAAATTGATGGTAGATAAATCAAGACGGTTTATGTACTTCAGTTGATAAACACAAAAAATGGGAAAATAGTTAAGAAAAAACATGTCAGAATTCAATATTATGTAACAGAAAACATTACAAAAAAGGAAAAAATTATTGCGAATGCCATGTGATTGGCATTGCATTCTCACATGTGTGCACTGTATAGAAAGATTTGTCATATACATGGTGATATGTTTGCCCATGTATCACCTTTTAAAGTCCGCGCATATGGGCAATGAAAAATGAGAAACCGAAAATGCACATTCAAAAGAAAGTATGTATCAAGTGTGATTTGAATGTAATTGCCATGTAGCATCAACTAGAGATGCCATGCATCAACAACTATACTTGCCATCCATAATGAACCAGAGTTGTCATTGCATGATAGCTGGAGTTGCCATGCAAAGTAAAATAGAGTTGCCATGCAGAGTCAACCAAAAGTTGCCATGGGTGAACAACAATAGTTGCCATGTGTGCACAACTGGGGCTGCCATAGCTGAACAACTATAATTGCCATACATGATCAAATACAACTGCCACTTATTTGGCTTCCTAAAAAGCGTCCCAATAAACTACAATTCAAGCTTGAATGCCCTAGATTATTGGGTTCTATGTATTATCAATGAGTAACGAATGAACCATGTTAAAAGCATTTGCGAACAAACAAAACATACCATTAGGTGTAGGCGGCAGCCCTTCTGGTACATCTTGTTTGTAAAGGCATCATGTAGGAAGTCAGTGATGAATTTGCACCAGTTCATGTTTTTTTACATTTACCAGTTTTGCCTGCAAAAAAAGGATTAAAAACATCAATACGTGCACAATTAAAGAAACTTCAACTGGCGGTACATGCTAGTACATGACAAAACAAAGAGAATACGGTAAAAAAAGAATAGATGGAGAACATTCACCAGGACAGGGAAGCATTTGTTGCTTGGGCGTAGCGACGTGGTAGGTGCAAAGACAGATGAGATCAATTACATTAGCAGCTTCATGATAAATACCTCGCCATGTGTTTTCATCTCCTCCAACAAAGTTGCAAGCACCATCTTTTTAGGCGTAGCTGCCTGGCCAGGAAACAACCGTGAGAACAATACTTCCCCAATATCACTGAAAATGAATGAAATCTCTATAACACAATGAAACATGGGGGGAAAGGAACCTTGTCACCATCATTCCTAGGACCAGCCGCACGATTCCGTGGCGGTGGCTCCATGAAGTCGTCGTCATCATCTTGCTGGTGGTTGCTAACCATGATGCTATAGTAAGAACAAGTACACATGAGTATGAAAGAAAACACAGTTAAAAGTGCATGTGGAAGCATGGAGGAGCAAGGCAATTGATAATGTCGACGACAAAGGAAAACTGCCATGTTTACTAGAAATACAGACGGCAAATGCCATGAACATACAATGCCTGATGGCAAACAACACAACTGAGGTTCACACTACATAATACATGGAAAAAAAATCTTGGTGTAAAAGAGGGAGTTGCCACCTGCTAACTAAAATACAGTAGACAATTAACATGTAACACTACAAAAGCAAGACAAATAATATACTAGGTAACAGAGGGAGTTGCCACCTGCAAACTAAAATAAGTAGGCAAATTGCCATGTAACACTTGAAATGCATGGCAAATAATATCTTAGGGTAAAGGGGGAGTTGCCATATGCTCCTAAGCACAATAGGAAGCTGCCAAAGAAACACTAAAAAAGACAATGGCAAATAATATCTTGGGGTAAAGAGACAGTTGCCATCTGCTTAAAAACACAGTAGGCAATTGCCCCTGTATCACTACAGAAACATGGCAATCTGACAGTTTGGGTTAAAGAGATAGTTGCCATCTACTAACTAAACAGTGTGGCAAATTGTAGCTAAGTCAGTAGATTCAAGTTGACCTATTTGCACATAACAACATGGCAAATAAGTGAGTTTCATGAAACAACCAACTGCCATTAACCTACAAACGAAATGCACATTCAACATGGCAATGTAAATCTAGGGTTCTTGCCAAAATCCCAGGACCGGATTTCAATCATAACACCACCCCTAAAAACAGCGAACCACTGCCTATGAGACCATCAAATGATGAAAAATCGACAAATCACTGGAATCCAGACTAGAAGACATGTAATCTCTGAAAACAGAGAATGAATCGCCGCGGAAGGGGTGAGCCTCGCTGGTGTGACTTCCACCGCCGCGGCAACGGAACTTGCTAATGCTGGCCTAATGGCACACCGGCGACTCCTCGCCGACGGGGAGCCCTCGAGCGCTCTGTAATCCACTCGAGTCTCAATGGATTCGAAGAAGAAGAAATGGGGGAGGGAGGCAGATTGAGACCACTCGAAGCACCGTTACCTCTGCGCGGTGAAGGCTCCGGCGACGACACTCCGGTTGCGTGAGCTCCAGCGACGGTTACGAGTCCCCGCGACACTTCCACCGTCGCCTTTCCTATGCTACGCCATGGAATCACCTCTGCTCCGTCTAGGACCCGCACCGTTGCTCTCAAATGGGGAAGTTGAGTGGGGGAATGGGAAGAGGATTCGGGCGGGATGGGCAAAACGGCAACGTCGTGCGGGGAAGAGGAGACGGGGGAGGGGAGGAAGAGGAGTTGTGCGTGGCGCGCGGGCGCGATGGCAGTTCTACCGCACGCCGGGGTAGCAACCGCAAGCTCTGTGTGTGCAAAACGGGCGTCCGGGCGAATAGTGAAACACCCACACACCAGACGGTGCCTACGTGGCTCACAAAAATCATCAGACGTTGTCAAGATTCGTGCAGAACTTAATGAACGTAGATCGACGCGTGTGGGCGAGTTGCAAATCTGGCACACGTGTGGGCATTATCATTTGGGAAACATATTGGGGGCGCTGCTATATGTCGCGTTCAACGTGCATATGCACTCTATTCGCGTCGGGGGGAAGCCCCAAACTGGGCTGGCCCAGCAGCGCGGGAGCCACGACCTATTTTTTTCTGCTTTCTATTCTTATTTTTTGCTTCATTTTAGATGTGTGTGTGTGTGTGTGCGTGCGTGTGTGTGTGTGTGTATTACAAAAAATACTCTTCAAAAACACATTTAGAAAATGTTAAATAAGTATTAAAAAATGTTGAACAAGAATTTAAAAAATGTTGAACATATATTTGAACATGTTGAATAAGTATTAAAAATGTTGAACCAATATTTGAAAAATGTTGAATATGTATTAAAAAGTGATGAACGAGTATATGAAATTTTTGGAAAAAGTATATGACAAATGTTGAACAAGAATTTGAAAATGTTTATCAAGTATTTGAAAATATTGAATAACTATTTAAAATGTTGAAAAAGTATTTGAAAAATTTCGAATATGTATTAAAAATATTGAATGGGTTTATGAAAAAATATTTGAAAAAGGTTGAATATGTATTAAAAATATTGAATGGGTTTATGGAAAGTATTGAACAAGTATTTGAAAATTCGTGACTAATTATAAAAATACTGAAAAATTATTTAGAAAATGTTAAATAAGTGTTCGAACAATGTTGAATGTGTATACAAAATTTTTGATCACTAACTAAAAAAAATCTTTTTGACATACACGAAAATGTAGAGTGAAAACAAAAAAAACATAAGAAAAACGAAATAAAAACAAAAAAGAAGAAGAAAAAGAAAACAAAACCAAATAACATAAGAAAAAATTAGAAAGAAAAAAAGTGAAAAAAAAGAATGCAAAAAATGGAGAAGAAATAAGAAAAAAAACAAAGGAGAAAATCTGGTGAAAAACTAGATCTTCACCTTCAATTACGGTTGCGCCCAGGAAATATCACGAAGCCGGCGGTAGCCTAGTGGAAGGGTGACCTGGGATCATTCCTCCAGTCTTCCACGTTTTTCTCTGCTGTTTTTAAACAGAAGAAAATGGGCCCGCCCGATTCGTACGGCAGAGGAAGATTCCTTCAGCGAGAGGAGGCTATCTTAAAGCGATAAATAGCTCTCGCGACGCATTGGTCCTATTTGTGCTTTCATGAATCTTAAAGCCTAAATGGATATTCTCAATAGTGACTTATAAATACTCCCTCCGTCCGAAAATACTTGTCATCAAAATAAACAAAAAAAGATGTATTTAAAACTAAAATAATCTAGATACATCCATTTTATTCATTTTGATGACAAGTATTTCCGGAGGGAGGAAGTAGTTGTTTCTCGGTCGCTAATCTCATGAGAAAAGAACTAAACAAATATAGAACACATGCTCAAACAATTAATCCTCGGAATACAAACATGCATCGGTTTGCATCATCTTGCAATGCTTTGCTCCTTCGCGCACCTCTCCGATTTTGAAGGGCCATGCAGAAAATTAGCTTGTCATTATTCAAGCATGAATTCTTTATCTTTATCTTTATCTTTATCTTTATCTTTATTTTTACCTATATTTATATTTATATTTATATTTATATATAGTAAAGGGAGGATTGTTTCTCCAGTTATTTTGGTTTATGGTGGGACCCAGATAATTTTCGTACGTCCCAGTTGTTTTCTCGTGCGAGCGTTTTATCGTTCTCCCGATTCCTTTCTGTCGAACAAAAATCACAGGACGCACAGAGCCGTAATGGGCCGGCCCATTAGCGTACCAACAGCCCGCGTCAGTAAAATTTTCCAAGAAAATCGAACCCAGTCTGTCACGCTGCAGCGCTCAGAATGCTGGCCACTGGACTAAACAAATTTTGGTGTTTAATTAGCAGCGCAAATTTTAAATTAAGCTAATAGTAGTGCGAAATATTGAGAGAAAAGATTTTTTTAAGTGAATATATTTGACAATGCAAATTTTTTGCAAAGTTTTCAATAAAAAAATTTAAACTCGAACATTTTTTTTGAAAACGAACAATATTTCCCTTTTTATTTTTTTATAACCTGAGTATTTTTAAAAACACAAACAATTTTAAAAAAATAGGAGGTACTCTTATGATTATTTTTCGAAATTGCAAACATTTTAAAAACACAAATATTTTTTTATTTTTAAATTTGAATAGGAAAACACTTTTTCAAAACATGATTTTTTTAAAAAAACTGGGAGGTAATGTAGCTAAATTGCTCTAATCTATACCTATTAATAAAAGTTGGCGAATTTTTGAAATATGCCCACGTGATGCATTGTTTTAGTTCAATTTATTAAACTAGGGATATGGAAGAAATCTTTTTCTCAGTCGCGTCTTCACGTACGACCAGTCTCACTATGCCCAGTGACTCCCGTCAAAATGCATGAGGAGTCCAACTAAGGTTTCATGGTCTATTGATACAAACTACTCAATTTAAATGGTGACACAGACATATATTATGTGTAGTGCCTTTTCACTACTCCCTTCGTTCCTAAATATAAGGTGTATTAGTTTGTCAAAAAGTCAACTATTGTCTATGTTTGACCAACTTTACAGCAAAATATATAAAGATTTATAATACTAAATATATAAAATGTAAAAGTATAGTTCATGATGAATCTAGTGATAATGATTTGGTATTCTAGATATTGATATTTTTTTCTATAAACTTGGTCAAACTTAGAGAAGTTTGACTTTTTGAAAAAAATAATACACCTTACATTGAGGAACGGAGGGAGTATTATATTAGCCCGATGATAAAAAAACTGTGTTCAACGCTCTTGCTCTTCGCCGGACAGGAAGGCGGATCAATAATCCAGCTAGGGATAAAAACGGAGCGAAAACGGACGGAACTGAGTGCTATAATATTTGTTTTCATATTTTTTCCGAAAACAGAAACCAACATAGAAACCTCGAAAACAAATACGGAAACAGATACTACCGGATACAAAAACGGAGCGAATACGACACGGAGACGGAGAAGGGAGCGGATGTTCACTGGAACAAAGAACCCTTGAACCATAGAAAAAAACACAATGAAATGAACAAAGTTGTCAAAGATAAGATGATCATAAAATATTATGATATATTGTGGATATATAATTAGATATTCATTTGTGCATAAATATTCAACTTTTGCAACAAAAAAACTTGGTAGCCATCCAACAACCAAACATCGCAGCTCAAATCACAATAGTGCTCAGCTTGAATAATAGTACTAGTACTGTAGTACACACTTCAACTCAACAAAAAAAGTATCCATGATGCAAATATTTGAAACTTTAAATATAGTATTTTACTCTGTATGTGCAATAGTGCAGGACTGCAGGTGCAGCTGTGAAGGTGTCGTCAGCAGCGGAGAGGGGTGCAACTGCTGAGGGATTCGGTCGTGTTGGAGGGGCGTAGAGGTCGGAGGCGTCGGAAATGCGGCTTTAGACGGGCGTAGAGGACGGAGGTGTCGGACGACGGCTTCAGAGGATGGAGGCGTCGAACGACGGCTTCGGAGGACGGCAGTGTCCCACGGAGGCTTCAGAAGGCAGCG
Source organism: Triticum dicoccoides (assembly GCF_002162155.2). Lineage (NCBI taxonomy): Eukaryota > Viridiplantae > Streptophyta > Magnoliopsida > Poales > Poaceae > Triticum > Triticum dicoccoides. The sequence continues at coordinate 619,225,702 of NC_041381.1, forward strand.
TCGTCTGACAGCGCCATGTCAAGTCTGGGCAGGCTGGCCGAAGATGCGAGGGCAATGGCGGTGGAGGCGTGCTCGTCTGCTCGATTAGGGATTAGATTATTTTTGAGCGGTGATTAGGGATTAGATTAGGGATTCTTCTTGCCTTTGCTGCGGTGCCTGGAGGATATGCTTAGAGCTTGTGTTTTGGATTATGGATCAAGTTGGGCCATGGACCATTATTCTGCTATGTACTTCTGTAGGGTCTTGTTATGTGTTGGGCTATAAAATAGACATTTGCTCGTATTAAAAGGGAAAGTTCCATATTAATGGAAACAGAAAATTTCGTTTCCGCACTTGTTCCGCGGAAAACATTGTTTCATTTTTGTTTCGGTTTCCGCATAAAGAATTCCACTTTCATTTTTGTTTTGTAAAATTCCGTTTCCATTTCCGTTTTCCCTCTCCGTTTCCGTTTTTTGCCAGAAAAGTGGAAAGTTTCTGTTCCATTTTCATCCCTAAATCCCACTATTGAACCTGGCCAACCTTGGTTAGGTGAAAGTGCGTTATATCGACTAAAGGGGGGTGAATAGACTTGGATACATATGAAGAATTTGGTCCATATGAAGAGTTTGATCTGGGGTTCCTGTTCTTCACAGGTGGTGTCATGAGGACATTCACCTGAAGACATTCAACATAACTTTTGGGGACCCAGATTTTCTTCATAGGGGAACCGTTGCTGCAGTTAGTGCCAACATATCTAGCAAATACTTCATCATTCTGATTTTTGAACAGTTTATAGTTGGAGACAAATGACTCATCAAAAGAATGAGGAGATTCACATGTAAAGCCAGATAAGTTAGATGGATCAACTGGAGGTCCCTTTGCAGCAACCCATGAGGTTTTGGGGTACTGCTCAGGCTTCCAATATGTTCCATCAGCATTGAGTTTCCTCTCAAAGGCAATACCCTCTTTCCTAGGGTTTCTGTTGAGTATCTGCTTTTTGAGCACATCACAAAGCGTCTGATGCCCTTTGAGGCTTTTGTACATGCCTTGGCACCCTTTGCCATGAAGCAATAGGTGGGGGCGTAGTCATCATTATCTTCGTCAGCCTTGTTGGTGGGGTCAATTTCTTCAGAGTTGAATATGGACTTGCTGACGAATGCAGTAGCGAGAGCCAGACTCGCCACACCAGACTCGGACTCCTCAGATGCCTCCTCTTCCTCACGTTCCTCAGATTCAGCTTCAGAGTCCATTTCCTTGCCAATGAATGCCCGAGCCTTCTTGGAGCTGCTCTTCTTGTGAGATGAAGACTTCGAGGATTTTGATGATGAAGATTTTGCCGATTTCTTCTTCTTCTTAGCGTCATCCGAACTGTAATCCTTGTATTTCTTCTTCTTTAATTCCTTTTCCCACTGAGGACAATCTTGAATATAGTGACCAGGTTTCTTGCATTTGTGGCATAGTCTTCTCTTATAGTCACTTGATGAGGAATCACTGCTCCTTGAGGATTTTCCAAAGCGACCACGTCTTGAGAACTTCTGGAACTTCTTCATGAGCAGTGCTAGCTCCTGGCTCAATTCTTTAGGATCACCAAGGCTTCTACCAGAATCTTCACATTCAGATTCAGACACAGCCTTGTCCTTCAGGGCACGTGTTTTTCCATAGCTTCAACCATAGAGATCTCTCTTTTCAGCAAGCTGGAACTCATGAGTATTTAGCCTCTCGAGGATATCAGTGGGATCTAGTGACTTGTAATCAGCACGCTCTTGAATCATCAGTGCCAGAGTGTCAAATGAAGAATCGAGTGATCTCAGCAATTTCTTCACCACCTCATGGTCGGTGATGTCGGTGGCACCGAGCGCTTGAAGCTCATTTGAGATATCAGTGAGGCGATCGAAGGTTTGCTGAACATTTTCATTGTCGAGTCTTTTGAAGCGGTTGAAGAGATTGCGAAGAACGTCAACACGAGAGTCACGTTGAGTTGAGACTCCTTCGTTTACTTTGGAGAGCCTATCCCAGATAAGCTTAGCAGTTTCCAAAGCACTCACTCTACCATACTGCCCTTTACTCAAATGACCACATACGGTATTCTTCGCTTGAGAATCGAGTTGCTTGAATCTCTTCACGTCAGCAGCATTCAGGGAAGGTGTGACTGAGGGAACACCATTTTCCACAATGTACCAAAGATTGTTGTCAATTGCTTCAAGATGCATTCACATCTTATTCTTCCAGTAGGGGTAGTCCGTGCCACCGAAGGTAGGACACCCAGTAGAGACCTTGATCATACCTCCGGTCGACATAACTAGAACTCTAGGTGGTTAAACCAAAATCACACAGAACAAGGGAGTACCTTGCTCTATTGAAAGTGTGTTATATCGACTAGAGGGGGGTGGGGTGAATAGGCGATTTTTATGAATTCTTCACCGAGGAATTTACCGGTGAGGAAATTCCTAAGCGAAGAACTACTTGCTGCGGAATAAGTACTCAGAAGTAAGCATAACAGAATACATGCATGGCCATCATGATGAAATTAAGACACGCACAGAGTACAGAAAGCGTAAACACAGGATAACACAAGATGAAGACAAACGGACAGAAGAAATTGAACTGAGGAAATTGAGAAAATCTTCAGTCAAAGTCTTCATACACAGATATGAACAATCACTCAACACAGTAATGAGGAAATGAAAGAGTTGAGGAAATAGAACCAGTAAGGTTGATGAAGACAATGATTTGGTAGACCAGTTCCAACTGCTGTCTCAGTTGTACGTCTGGTTGGAGTGGCTGAGTATTTAAACCCGAGGACACACAGTCCCGGACACCCAGTCGCTGAGCACGCAGCTCAGGACATCAAGTCCTCGCCGTATTCTCCTTGAACTAAGGTCACACAGACCTCGTCCAATCACTCGTGGTAAGTCTTGAGGCGACTTGCAAACCTTCACAGACTCGGTCACTTGGCGATCCACAATTCCTCTTGGATGCTCTAGACCATGACGCCTAACCGTCTGGAAGAAGCACAGTTTTCAAAGGTAACAAGCGTCGGATCCATGCAGGATCAATCTCTTCAGTGATGCTCAATCACTTTGGGTTTGTAGGTGTTTGGGTTTGGGTTTTTCCTCACTCGATGATTTTCGCTCAAAGTCCTCGGAGGATGGGTTGCTCTCAAATGACAAGTGTCAGTTTCTCTCGGAGCAGCCAACCAGCTAGTGGTTGTAGGGGGCGGCTATTTATAGCCTAGGGAGCAGCCCGACATGATAAGACATAAATGCCCTTAAATGATATGACCGTTAGGTGGATAAGATATTTTGGGACAGCTGGCGCGTAGCACAGCAACGGTCGGAAATTTGACCCTCAAATTCCTCAGGGCTATCATGTTCCTCACTGTGTAGGCAATCCGCACTAGCGAATTCCTAACTCCTCAGTCAGAACAAATTCCTCAGCGACCAGAAGAACTTCGTCTCTGTCTCTGAAGAAATTGACTGAACTGTATGAGATTTCCAATGGCTTCACTCAAAGGGATTGGTAGGTGTAGGATTTTGAGTTGAGCATCACATAGAATTTTTTCCTTAGTATTTCCTCGACCCCCTTTAATAGTACGGTGTTTCCTATGACTCAAGAAAGAGAAAAACAAAACTATGAAAACGGGAGTCTTCAAGCTTCATATTACTCGCATGAATATCAAGTCTTCACGGACACACCAATTTCTTCACTTTCAAAGTCTTCATGAAAGTCTTCAGGAATACCAAAATCTTCAGTCGAAGATATTCATTTTTAGGGGTCGACTTTCTCGGTAAATATCAAACTCCTCATAGACTTATAGACCTGTGTACACTCATAAACACATTAGTCCCTTAACCTATAAGTCTTCAATACACCAAAATCACTAAGGGGCACTAGATGCACTTACAATCTCCCCCTTTTTGGTGATTGATGACAATATAGGTTAAGTTTTCAACGGGGATAAACATATGAAGTGTAAGTACTGATATTGTGGAATTTGATTGCAAGATATAGAAGAACTCCCCCTGAAGATGTGCATAGTGAGGAATTTGCTTTTGAAGCAATACACACTTGAAGAGTTGAATCATGGAGATCTCCCCCTATATCTTGTAATTCATACATGCATTTGACATATAATATGAAGAATTTGAAATGCATGATGAAATATGGTGCCTGATGAAATTCAACATGCGTGCAATAATATTAATAAGGAACAAGCATGCAGAATAACGCATCAAGAGTATCAGAGCACAGTGCATCAAAAGTATCAGAGCACCATCGGGTTTAAGATTACAACTCGATCCAATAAAAGTTTCAGAAGAGCGAGAGTTGTAACTTAGCAAAAAACGCCCATATAATAGATCCGCTTGAAGACTAACTCAAATTTCTCCCCCTTTGTCATCGAATGACCAAAAGGAACGAAACTGAGGACTAACGCCCCTGAAGAATATGAAGTTGATGGAGGAGCGTCAGCGTTGTCGGGGTCGGTTGTCGTAGTAGGGCCTGCCGCAGTGTCGTCCAAGTCTTCATTTTCATCAGTGTCGCACGATGAAGAATAGGAGCTGGCCACCAAGGAAGGAACCTTGACCTTCTTGAATTTCTTCGGTGGACGTGCAGACCAGTCAAATTCTTCCTTGAGACCCATTCTCTTCAGATCTTCTGCGCTGTAGACATGAGATAGAATAGCCCAGGTACGGTTGAAGGTTTCATGGAGGTAGTAGTGGTTTTTCTTCACTGCATTGTGTGTTGAGGTCATGTTGTGAAGAATTGAACCAAACTGACGCTTGACCCATTTATGATTGCGATCAACTTTTTGCTGAAGACTGAGGAGTAACTCACGATCAGTCATCACCCTGGGTGCTGTGGCTTGAGGAATTTGCTTGGCAGAGGTGTTGGCGGCAGAGTCATGTGTGGCAGAGTCATCATTGGTGGAGTAGGATGCAACCTTGCGAAATTGACCATCCAATGGATGAATGCCTTCATCTATCACAGCAGTTGCCTTGCCTTTGTCATCAGCTGAGGAAAATGTCCATTTGAGGACTTCAATTGGAGGCAAGTAGCTGCCGTGGTTTAGAGTTTCAGTCTTGTAATTGAGTGAAGACCTTGTCCTGATGAACCTCATAACCTATGGTGCATAAGGCTTCAACTCAAATGGTGACATAGCAGTATTCACCAGAGTCCTCATGAAGAAATCATGGAAGTTGACGGGAACGCCATGAATGATATTGAAAAGCATATTCTTCATGATGCCAACGACTTCTTCATCATTTGAGTCGTGGCCTTTGATAGGACTCATTGTCTTCGTCAGAATGCGATAGACAGTCCGAGGCACATACAGTAATTCCTTGACGAGGAATTTGGTTCGAGGGGCCTGCCCTGGCTTCAAAGGCTTCATCAGCACTTGCATGTAATGATTTGTAAGCTCAGGTTCGTTGTAGATGCAACGAGCACCTTCAAGGGGAGGATCGAGTGGGAGGGAACGAAGCAATTCAGTTGCTAGTGCCTTGTAGTGAGTATTTTCTGACATCCAGTCCAGCACCCATGAGTTCACATCTTCAGAATTTCCTGTGATGTGCAACATCGCATAGAATTGAAGAATGAGTTCTTCATTCCAATCATAGATGTCAGTGCAGAAATTCAGCAATCCATCATCGTGCAGAACACTGAGAACTGGCTCGAAGCCCGGCAGAGATTCCATGTCCACGTGAGGAATATGTGCATGATCGAAGACTTTGTCTTTGTTGAATAGCACTGAGGAATAGAAATTGGCTTAACTAGCAGTCCAGAAACGCCTCTTCCTTATGTGAGCAGAATCATAGGGGTTGTAATCTGTGAAGAACACATGCTGGCTGAAGAAATCTTCAGCCTTGAACTTTTGCTTCTTTGAGAATGGATCCTTTGGCTTGGGCAGAGGAGTGTCAGTGAGTTGCATCCCAACCTCAGGAATCGCAATCTCCGGTTCTTCAGGCTGAGGAATTTAGGTTCCTCTTCAGTGGCAGTCTGTGTGTTCAAAGGATCAGCAGCAGCAGTTTCTTCAGCACTAGTGGCTGGAATTTATTCATGCACAGACGAGGTGTGATGAGTTTCTTCAGAGCCCATCTGAACGGTTGGTGCAGGGGACTGAGGTATTTGTTGTATTGGGGTGAAGAGTGGAGAATTGGGATGCTGACTTTCCCAAAAATCATCATTCATCACAGGCGTAGTGCATCCAATATCCACGTCTTCATCTTCAATTTCTTCAACGCCAGCCTCTTTAGCTGTGAACTGAGGCATTGGCGAGGAAGCAACAGGCGTTGAAGGGATCGCATCCACTTCAATTTCTTCGTCAATCTGCTCCGACGAAGCAGCAGAATGATTTTCTTCATCAGATCCGCTAGGGATCACATATTCTTCAACAAAAGGAACAATGTCCTTTGATGGCATGGTGGAAATTGGAACAACATCAATTGGATTTTCAAATGAGCTGGTCATAGGCTTCATTTTCTTCGGAGCTGAAGAATCCGAAGCAGCTGATGCTTTCCTTTTCTTCACTGCAGCTCGCTCTGCAGCCATGTTCTTCCTTACATCCGATGCAGATGGAAGGATAGGAGTTGGTGTAGCCGCAGGAGGAGCTGAGGAATCTGGTTGATTTTCTTCAGGCGCAACTGATGCAGTTGCCCTGACTTCTTCATTTTCTTCAAGCGCACCACTAGTGGATGCCCTGGCAATGTCTTCAGCGGCTGGAATGGAGTTATCAGCCCTGGAACTAGCATTTTCATCAGCAGCTTGAAAGTCATCAGCGGTGCTGGCATGTTCTTCAGTTTGCTGAGTAGAAGCTTCAGCTTGAGGAATTTTTTGTTGCGATGGGGCTGCAACATTGGTGAACTTCTCAGTCAGTTTAACGAACCTGACTTTGGCTCCTTGCCAATCAGCATAATAAGCATTGAAATCATCACTGAGGGATTTGATTTCAGACTGGATCTGGAGGAGTTCATCAGTTGTCATTTTGACAACGTTTTTCCTCAGGAACTTTTCTTTCCTGAACTGAGCCTTCTTGATTTGCCTAGCCTTCTCAAATTTCCATTTCTCTTCAGTGATGAAATGGGTCAGCATATGACTTTGGCCAGGAGTCAAATGAAAATCAGGCATAGGAGTGTTTGGGTCCTTGTGCCCGAGATCAATGTAATTGAGGATCACCGTTGGATCCAAAAGCAGTGGCACATTTGTGCCTTTGGCTCTAGCGGCCCTTTCTTGTCTGTCTCTGATGATTTCTGCAAGTTCATCATCATCAGCTTCATCGTCAGATGGCACTTGGAAGGCAACTTGTTTCTTCTTCAGACTTGGCCGAGGACCTCGACCAGCTGTTGCCTTTGTCTTCAACAGAGTGGGGCCTGATGAAGAGTTTGGTGCAGCTGAGGAACTCGCTGAGAGACCAGAGGCAATAGAGATGCCTGCAGTCCTTTGGCATGTGGCCAGATGTACAGGTGTTGAGGACTTTGCCGGAGCAGCTGAGGACTTTGGGGGAGGAGCTGAGGACTTTGGAGGTGCAGGAGCAGCATGAGGAACTGGCCGTGAGGGCTTTGAAGAATCTGCCCGTGAGGGCTTTGAAGATTCTGGCCGTGAGGGCATTGCTGAGGAACTTGGCCGTGAGGGCACAGTTGGTGAAGCACTTGGCTTGTGAGTGGGCTTCTTTGCCATTGATTTTCTAGGCTTGACAGAGGCCTCAGTGGCAGCAGCAGTAGCAGAGTCTTCATTGAATTTCCTCACTGCTTCTTTGGCTTGTCTTTCCAACTTGGCTTGGTGTTTGACCCATTCTTCAGGAAAATCCTCACCACGCTTGATGCTGGTGGGTTCAGCTTCTTGGCTAGGTGCCAATGGAGCTCTTGGGCATGGAGGATTTAGTGCGAATTTCTTCATATACTTTGGAGTTACATACCTGTACTCCCTCCATTCTTTTGCCCATCTCCTTTCAATCCTTTGTATGCGCACCTTGCGTTGATTTTTGTTTTCCTTTCCGAACTTAGCCTCATCAGGTGTGCAATAGTCAGCATAGATGTCCTCAGGTATTTCAAATGCAATCATGACCTCGGGCCTCTTTCCTCCTTTCTGTGGCTTCTTACCATCTGCCATATTCTTCAGTTGAGGAATTTGAACAATCGAATTCTCTGAAGAAGTATGCAATTTTTCTTTGAGGAACACTGCAAATGAGTTAAGTTGATGAGAACCTGGTGATTCAGCAGCGGACATGAGTACCTGTGAATAGAGTATAGTTGCGAGGAATTTGGAGAGGTCATATGCGTTCTCAGAAAGTTTTTCAAAAAGAAAAAGTTTGAGGAATTTGACCAGATGAGCCTTGAAGAATTTCACTAAGCATTCTTTGTCTTAGGTTCTAGAGTTGTATAGATCGAGGATCCACACAATTGAGGAATCTTGAAGAAAAATGATGCTTAGAGAAACGAATCAAGAACAGATGACTAGTGAGGTGTTTTGTGTGTGAGGATTTGAAGAATAAAACACCTTTGAAGATTTTGTAGAGAAAATTTGAATCAAAGAGGGCAGTAAAAGTAACTTTTAATTACCCTTCATGAAGAACACGACGAACTGAGAAGTGTAGATTTGAAGCTCGTCAGTTCAGATCTTCCACGCCCTAACTCGGCGGAGGAAGACAGCTACGGCGGTGGCGGAGTGAAGATTCCACGACCGGCGAGCACGACGGCGACGAGGTCGAGGCAGTGAAGCTCTTCCTCACCGGCGACGATGGAGTAGCGGCAGCGCTAGGGTTTGAGAAGCTCGAGTGAGAGAGAGAGCGGTCGAGCGGAGTAAAGGAAGTGAGGAAGGGAAGAGGGGGGGTATTTATAGTCATAGTGAAATACTGTTTGCTCGAAAATTTAGGACGAACGTGCCCCTGACCATTCTCATTCGCTTGACATGTGTCACCCACGTACTAAAAAGTGGAGATCGTGTTAGATCGTGGGTGAATAGATAAGTCTATCATGGGATACGGGACGGTTTGAGCAGCAAAACCGAAAATTTGGATAAGATAAGTTTTTAAGTTCCGTTTGCAATTTCTTCAGCTGACAAGGACACAGTGAAGATTTTGAACGAGTTTCAAATAGAACGCACATGAAGAATTTGTGAATAGACTGGGTTGAGTATAGCATAGAGGGGGAAGGGTCCGATCACATTTACTTAGCAGAAAATGCAACTTGAAGAAATAGCCATAAGTGAATGCTGTATAGGACATAAACTCATATATATATATATATATATATATATATATATATATATATATATATATATATATATATATATATATATATATATAGCCAATGAAGAAAAACGACGGAAACAGTGAAGATTTTGCAAAGTTGAAGAATTTAAAAAACTGAAGAATTTCAAAACTGAGGAATTTCAAAAATGAAGATTTTCAACTTTGGTGGTGGCGTGACCCACCGTATAAGAATGATGATTTCAGACATCACGTACAATTGTCGTAGGGTTCTGAGAATCAAATTCTTCATTAATTTCTTCACACTTAGAGTGTTATTCTTCATCGATTGAAGAAAAACGTTTCTTCATGTGTTGCACATCTAAGTCATCAATTTTGCATAAGTGTTAGGATGAGTGTCCTTTTTCAAAGAACATTCGAAGACTCTAAGATATTTAGCTCACACCGCAACTTGCTAAATCTCTTCTCATCCAAGGGCTTTGTGAAGATATTGGCTAGCTGTTCTTCAGTCTTCACGTGCTCGATGGAGATGTCGCCCTTCAACACATGATCACGAAGAAAATGATGACGAATCTGAATGTGCTTTGTCTTCGAGTGCTGAACTGGGTTGTGAGCAATCTTGATGGCACTCTCATTGTCACAGAGGAGAGGCACATTCTTCACGTTGACGCCATAGTCCTTGAGCGTTTGCTTCATCCATAGCAGTTGAGCATAGTAAGAACCAGCAGCAATGTACTCAGCTTCCGCAGTGGACAGTGATACGCAGTTCTGTTTCTTCGAGGACCAACAGACCAAGGATCGTCCGAGGAAATGACAAGTACCAGATGTTGACTTGCGGTCCACACGATCACTAGCATAGTCAGAGTTAGAATATCCAATGAGATCAAAAGTAGAGCCCTTGGGGTACCATAATCCTAGTGTTGGTGTGTGAGCTAGATATCGAAGAATATGCTTCACAGCCTTATGGTGTGATTCCTTCGGTGTAGCTTGAAAACGGGCACACATGCAAACACTAAGCATTATATCTGGCCTAGATGCACATAAGTACAATAAAGAACCAATCATGGAGCGGTATACCTTGTGATCGAAGTCAATACCATTTTCATCAGTGCATAGATGGCCATTTGTGGGCATAGGAATTTTGACGCCTTTGCAATCTTGCATGCCAAATTTCCTCAGAACATCCTTGAGGTATTTCTCCTGAGATATGAATATGCCATTGTGCTGTTGACGAATTTGAAGACCTAAGAAGAATTTCAACTCTCCCATCATAGACATTTGATATTCTTCACTCATCATATAGGCAAATTCATCACTATAACATTGGTCGGTATAGCCAAAGATAATATTATCAACGTATATTTGGCACACAAACAGTTCACCATCATAAGATTTAGTAAAGAGAGTAGGGTCGAGTGAACCGGGTGTGAAGCCATTCTTCACGACGAATTCCTTCAAAGTATCATACCATGCCCGAGGGGCCTGCTTGAGGCCATAGAGGGCCTTGTTGAGTCTGAAGACTTTGTCAGGATTCTTTGGATCTTCAAAACCTGGGGGCTGAGCAACATATACTTCTTCCTCAAGCTTACCATTGAGGAATGCACTTTTCACATCCATTTGATATAAAGTGATATTATGATGGTTAGCATAAGCAAGTAATATGTGAATAGCCTCAAGTCTAGCAACAGGTGCAAAAGTTTCATCGAAATCAATTCCTTCAACCTGTGTGTAGCCTTGAGCTACAAGTCGTGCCTTATTCCTCACCACAAGGCCATTTTCATCTTGCTTGTTGCGGTAGATCCACTTTTTGCCAATGATATTATGCTTGCGAGGATCTGGACGTTTGACTAGTTCCCAGACATTGTTGAGCTCGAACTGATGTAATTCTTCTTGCATGGCCTGAATCCACTCAGGCTCCATAAATGCTTCATCTACCTTAGTGGGCTCTGTGACGGAGACAAAATCATAGTGCCCAAAAAAGTTAGATAAATGTGAAGCTTTTGAGCAGGTGAGAGGACCTGGTGCTTCAATGTCATCGATGATCTTCTCAACTTGCACTTCTTTTGCAACACGAGGATGAGTTGGTTGTCGTCGAGGAATTTGATCAGCATTTTCTTCAGCACCATTTCCTTCAGCATTGTCTTCAGGTGCATTAGCTCGACGATCTTCGCGTTCTGGAATGAATTCTTCAGTAGATTCTTTGGTAGGAATGACATCCTCAGTAGCCTTGAACTTGATAGAAACCTTAGGAGCTGGTTCATCTATCACAGAAGGTAGGTGCTCTCTTTGCGAGCCATTAGTTTCATCAAACCGCACATCTACAGTTTCAACAACCTTGTGAAGAGCGTTGTTGATGACTCTGTAGGTGTGCGAGTCCTTTCCGTAACCAAGCATAAAACCTTCATGTGCTTTCAGTGCAAATTTAGCATTGTGATGAGGATCTCTAATCCAACATTTAGCACCGAAGACTTTGAAATAACTCACATTGGGTTTCTTGTCAGTGAGGAGTTCATAGGCAGTCTTCTTGAAGAATTTGTGAAGATATACCCGATTGATGACGTGGCATGCAGTATCAATTGCCTCAATCCAGAAACGACGAGGCGTCTTGTATTCATCAAGCATAGTGCGAGCCATTTCAGCGAGGGTTCTATTCTTGCGCTCCACGACGCCATTTTGCTGAGGAGTATAAGGAGCAGATAACTCATGAGTAATACAAAGTTCATCAAGATAGCCATCAAGACCGGAATTCTTGAACTCAGTCCCATTGTCAGTTCTGATGTGCTTGATCTTCACAACAAAGTTGGTTGAAGCCCTCGAGGAAAATCGTTTGAAGATTTCCTGCACTTCATGTTTGTAAGTGACAATGTCCACCCATGTGTAACGAGAATAGTCATCAACAATAACAAAGCCATATAGAGATGCATCATTTGAAACAGCAGAATAATGATTAGGACCAAAGAGATCCATGTGAAGAAATTCGAATGGACGAGTAGTGGTCATGATAGTCTTCACTGGATGCTTGGCCTTGGTCATTTTTCCAGCTTCACAGGCACCACACAAGTGATCCTTGAGGAATTTGACATTCTCAACGCCAATGACATGCTTCTTCTTCGCGAGCGTGTGAAAATTCCTCATGCCTGTGTGACCAAGTCGTTGATGTCATAGCCAACCTTCTGAAGCTTTTGCCAGTAAGCACACGGCTGGTTGTGATCCTGTAGAGAAATCAACAATATACAGATCTCCTCTCCTAAAGCCTTCGAAGACTTTGGAATGGTCAGCTTCCATGATCACAACACAACGATATCTTCCAAAGACAACAACCATATCGAGATCACAAAGCATTGAGACAGACATGAGGTTGTATCCTAAGGACTCGACAAGCATGACTTTGTCCATGTGTCGATCCTTTGAGATCGCAACCTTACCTAGACCCAATACCTGACTTTTGCCTTTGTCAGCAAAGATGATATGCTTCAGATGTGACGGTGATAAAGGAGCATCTATCAATAGATTCTTGTCACCCGTCATGTGATTTGTACATCCACTATCGAGGACCCACTCGTTTGCTTTGGGCTGATCATCCTGTAGATGAATTAGTGCATCTTACGAACTCATATACTTCATCAGTGAAGAATATGACGTCAAATTCATCAGTTCAATTTCATAAATCAATAGCACAGATAAGCAGTGTGGGGACGTGTGAAATGAAAGTTCATTTCATCATGATTCGCCTGCGTCCTTTTAGGCATTTTTGTCAGGCCCCCAGCAAATTCTTCAGACGTTAAAGCATGTCTGAAGACCTGACCCTCCGGAAGAAGTTAGTTCTTTTTCTTCACCACCCACATCTGAAGGGGTGGCAAAGACACTCTGCGAGCACCATATGAGAAAGGTGGCATAGAAGCTAGTGCACTTTGTTTCACATAAGAGGGGTTAGGGTAAGCATATGAATAAGCAGAGAAATTCTTCGATGATTTATGAACATAATGATTTGAAGAATAATGCGCATATTCATAGACCTTAGCTCTACCCTTCGAAACAGAAGGGTTAGCACGATGATGTTCATATGAGGACTTTGATCCATTTGAGGAATTTGATCCATGTGAGGAATTTGGTCCGTATGAGGACTTGGATATATGAAGAATTTGGTCCATATGAAGAGTTTGATCTGGGGTTCTTGTTCTTCACAGGTGGTGTCATGAGGACATTCACCTGAAGACTTTCAACATAACTTTTGGGGACCCAGATTTTCTTCATAGGGGAACCGTTCCTGCAGTTAGTGCCAACATATCTAGCAAATACTTCACCATTCTGATTTTTGAACAGTTTATAGTTGGAGTCAAATGACTCATCAGAAGAATGAGGAGATTCACATGTAAAGCCAGATAAGTTAGATGGATCAACTGGAGGTCCCTTTGCAGCAACCCATGAGGTTTTGGGGTACTGCTCAGGCTTCCAATATGTTCCATCAGCATTAAGTTTCCTCTCAAAGGCAATACCCTCTTTCCTAGGGTTTCTGTTGAGTATCTGCTTTTTGAGCACATCATAAAGAGTCTGATGCCCTTTGAGGCTTTTGTACATGCCTTGGAACCCTTTGCCATGAAGCAATAGGTGGGAGCGTAGTCATCATTATCTTCGTCAGCCTTGTTGGTGGGGTCAATTTCTTCAGAGTTGAAGATGGACTTGCTAAAGAATGCAGTAGCAAGAGCCAGACTCGCCACACCAGATTCGGACTCCTCAGATGCCTCCTCTTCCTCATGTTCCTCAGATTCAGCTTCAGAGTCCATTTCCTTGCCAATGAATGCCCGAGCCTTCTTGGAGCTGCTCTTCTTGTGAGATGAAGACTTTGAGGATTTTGATGATGAAGATTTTGATGATTTCTTCTTCCTCTTAGCGTCATCCGAACTGTAATCCTTGTATTTCTTATTCTTTAATTCCTTTCCCACTGAGGAAAATCTTGAATATAGTGACCAGGTTTCTTGCATTTGTGGCGTAGTCTTCTCTTATAGTCACTTGATGAGGAATCACTGCTCCTTGAGGATTTTCCAAAGCGACCACGTCTTGAGAACTTCTGGAACTTCTTCACGAGCAGTGCTAGCTCCTGGCTCAATTCTTTAGGATCACCAAGGCTACTACCAGAATCTTCACATTCAGATTCAGACACAGCCTTGGCCTTCAGGGCACGTGTTTTGCCATAGCTTGAACCATAGAGATCTCTCTTTTCAGCAAGCTGAAACTCATGATTATTTAGCCTCTCGAGGATATCAGCGGGATCTAGTGACTTGTAATCAGAACACTCTTGAATCATCAGTGCCAGAGTGTCAAATGAAGAATTGAGTGATCTCAGCAATTTCTTCACCACCTCATGGTCGGTGATGTCAGTGGCACCGAGCGCTTGAAGCTCATTTGAGATATCAGTGAGGCGATCGAAGGTTTGCTGAACATTTTCATTGTCGAGTCTTTTGAAGCGGTTGAAGAGATTGCGAAGAACGTCAACACGAGAGTCACATATGATATTACTTTGGAGAGCCTATCCCAGATAAGCTTAGCAGTTTCCAAAGCACTCACTCTACCATACTGCCCTTTACTCAAATGACCACATATGATATTCTTCGCTTGAGAATCGAGTTGCTTGAATCTCTTCACATCAGCAGCATTCAGGGAAGGTGTGACTGAGGGAACACCATTTTCCACAATGTACCAGAGATCGTTGTCAATTGCTTCAAGATGTATTTGCATCTTATTCTCCCAGTAGGGGTAGTCCGTGCCATTGAAGGTAGTACACCCAGCAGAGACCTTGATCATACCTGCGGTCGACATAACTAGAACTCCAGGTGGTTAAACCAAAATCACACAGAACAAGGGAGTACCTTGCTCTATTGAAAGTGCGTTATATCGACTAGAGGGGGGGTGAATAGGCAATTTTTATGAATTCTTCATCGAGGAATTTGCCGGTGAGGAAATTCCTAAGCGAAGAACTACTTGCAGCGGAATAAGTACTTAGGCGTAAGCATAACAGAATACAGGCATGGTCATCATGATGAAATTAACACACGCACAGAGTACAGAAAGCGTAAACACAGGATAACACAAGATGAAGACAAACAGACTGAAGAAATTGAACTGAGGAAATTGAGAAAGTCTTCAGTCAAAGTATTCAAACAAAGATATGAACAATCACTCAACACAGTAATGAGGAAATGAAATAGTTGAGGAAATAGAACCAGTAAGGTTGATGAAGACAATGATTTGGTAGACCAGTTCCAACTGCTGTCTCAGTTGTACGTCTGGTTGGAGCGGCTGGGTATTTAAACCCGAGGACACACAGTCCCGGACACCCAGTCGCTGGGCACGCAGCTCAGGACATCAAGTCCTCACCGTATTCTCCTTGAACTAAGGTCACACAGACCTCGTCCAATCACTCGTGGTAAGTCTTCAGGCGACTTCCAAACCTTCACAGACTCGGTCACTCAGAGATCCACAATTCCTCTTGGATGCTCTAGACCATGACGCCTAACCGTCTGGAAGAAGCACAGTCTTCAAAGGTAACAAGCGTCTGATCCACGCAGGATCAATCTCTTCACTGATGCTTAATCACTTTCGGTTTGTAGGTGTTTGGGTTTGGGTTTTTCCTCACTCGATGATTTTCGCTCAAAGTCCTCAGAGGATGGGTTGCTCTCAAATGACAAGTGTCATTTTCTCTCGGAGCAGCCAACCAGCTAGTGGTTGTAGGGGGAGGCTATTTATAGCCTAGGGAGCAGCCCGACATGATAAGACATAAATGCCCTTAAATGATATGACCGTTAGGTGGATAAGATATTTTGGGACAGTTGGCGCGTAGCACAGCAACGGTCGGAAATTTGACTCTCAAATTCCTCAGGGCTATCATGTTCCTCACTATGTAGGCAATCCACACTGGCGAATTCCTAACTCCTCAGTTAGAACAAATTCCTCAGTGACCAGAAGAACTTCATCTCTGTCTCTGAAGAAATTGACTGAACTGTATGAGATTTCCAATGGCTTCACTCGAAGGGATTGGTAGGTGTAGGATTTTGAGTTGAGCATCACATGGAAACTTTTCCTTAGTATTTCCTCGACCCCCTTTAACAGTACGGTGTTTCCTATGACTCAAGAAAGAGAAAAACAAAACTATGAAAACGAAAGTCTTCAAGCTTCATATTCCTCGCATGAATATCAAGTCTTCACGGACACACCAATTTCTTCACTTTCAAAGTCTTCATGAAAGTCTTCAGGAATACCAAAATCTTCAGTCAAAGATATTCATTTTTAGGGGTCGACTTTCTCGGTAAATATCAAACTCCTCATAGACTTATAGACCTGTGTACACTCATAAACACATTAGTCCCTTAACCTATAAGTCTTCAATACACCAAAATCACTAAGGGGCACTAGATGCAATTACATTAGGGACAACTGGTATTGCGACCACCGGCGATGAGGACAACAAAGACGACAAGCGAAAACATGTGCCTGGTGTTATATTGAAATGAAGGATGTTGACCCGAGGATGAGGTATTATTCATGTTTATTATGTTATCGGCATGAGCTTGATGTCTTTAGCCATGCTCTGTGGTAAAGGCCGTGTGAAGGTTGTTTTCTCCCGTTGCAACGCACGGGCATGTTTGCTAGTAATATATAAGGGACAATTGCATTTTTACCCCAAGTTGGTTCCTACCCATGGGTTTTGCCCTTACTTTTCGAGCTTGCTCAGTTTTGCCCTTACTTTTTCCATCAAGGTCCCTCGAATGCCCTTTGACCGTTTGACCAAAACTTTGAAAATTCATAACTAATTCATATGAACTCATAAAAATGCAAATAAGATATCAAAATGTTCAGATAAACATTACCTTTATGGGCATATCATTTGCATTCAGGAAAAAATCATCATTTAAACTACCCGAGTAATTAATGTTATTAACATTATTAAAAATAAATAGGTATAAAAAATATTTTTTTCATGAATAAAAATTACATGCAAATGTAGGTGATGTTTTCTGAACATCCTGATAACTTATTTGCATTTTTCTGAGTTTGTATCAACTTGTTATGAATGTTCTAATGACTTTGACCATTATTTGGAAACTTCATAACAAGTTGATATGAACTCAGGAAAATGCAAATAAGGTATCAGGATGTTCAGAAAACATCACCTGCATTTGCATATAATTTTTATTCACAAAAAAAATATTGTTTATAACTATTTATCTTTAATAATGTTAATAACATTAATGACCTCGGGTAGTTTAAACGATGATTTTGTCCTGAATGCAAATGATATGCCCATAAAGGTAATGTTTATCTGAACATTTTGATATCTTATTTGCATTTTTCTGAGTTCATATGAATTAGTTATGAATTTTCAAAGTTTTGGTCAAACGGTCAACGGGCATTCGAGGGATCTGGACGAAAAAAGTAAGGGCAAAACTGAGCAAGCTCGAAAAGTAAGGGCAAAACCCGTGGGTAGGAACCAACTAGGGGTAAAAATGCAATTGTCCCAATATATAAAGGCATGAACCATGTATAGTCAAACTTCCATCCATGTAAGTAAGAACCCAATTCACAACATCTAACAAAATATATTTGGCTTGACCAAGCAACACAAAAAGGACGGGCCATTCTGCCATTGTTACCACATCAATATTATCCAGGCCATATGGTTTGCCGCTTAAACTTTTCATATGAAATTTCCTTGCAGTGTCTGATGTGCGGTGAAGTTATCAGGCCACCTTGTAGTTCTTGAGTTTGCTGGAGCTATGCTAGCTACTTATGTGTTTGGAGTTTGCTCTTGTTGAGTATGTATTTTATACTGCACGTGTATTGAAGTTGTGTCCCATCTTCTAGTCTTGTATAGTGAAGGTAGAGGCCTTCTCTTGTATTATATATGTGTGCACCAGCACCCCAATCAATACAATGATTATTTTATTGCAAAACATCTCTCTACATGATATCAGTTTTTTGGTTTTAATCCTCGTCTTCCGCCGACGCCGCCGCGCGCTCCTCCCGCGCCGCCACCGCCGCCGTGACCCCAGCACCACCGCCGCCGTGCGACTCCTCCCGCGCCGCCACCGCCGCCCGCTCCTCCAGCGCCGCCGCCGCCGCCGTGACCCCAGCACCGCCGCCGCCGCCGCGCGAATCCTCCCGCGCCGCCGCCACGCGACTCCTCCCACGCCGCCGCCGCGCGA